>NC_086235.1:38573122-38933434 GCF_036321145.2 Pelmatolapia mariae
GGTAGGGTGGACCTCTGCGCATAATCACATGTATGTGCAAGCATTGCCATGTTTGGATTTCTTGGAATTTGAATGATTTGTTGGAGGTTGTTTCTGTATGTGTGTAAATGTACGTGCATTCATGTGTGCCTGCGTAGAGATTTGAGGTTGGCTGGTAGGGAGGACCTCTGCGCATAATCACATGTATGTCGAAGCATTGCCATGTTTGGATTTGTTGGAATTTGGTTGATTTGTTGGAGGTTATTTCTGGATGTGTGTAAGTGTACGTGCATTCATGTGTGCCTGCGTAGAGATGTGAGGTTGGCTGGTAGGGTGGATCTCTGCGCATAAGCACATGTGTGTGCAAGCAATTCCATGTTTGGATTTCTTGGAATGTGGTTGATTTTTGTGAGGTTATTTCTGGATGTGTGTAAATGTACGTGCATTCATGTGTGCCTGCGTAGAGATCTGAGGTTGGCTGGTAGGGTGGACCTCTGCGCATAATCACATGTATGTGCAAGCATTGCCATGTTTGGATTTCTTGGAATTTGGTTGATTTGTTGGAGGTTATTTCTGGATGTGTGTAAATGTACGTGCATTCATGTGTGCCTGCGTAGAGATCTGAGGTTGGCTGGTAGGGTGGAGCTCTGCGCATAATGACATGTATGTACAAACATTTCAATGTTTGGCTTTCTTGGAATCTGCTTGATTTTTGGGAGTGTATTTCTGGATGTGTGTAAATGTACGTGCATTCATGTGTGCCTGCGTAGAGATCTGAGGTTGGCTGGTAGGGTGGAGCTCTGCGCATAATGACATGTATGTACAAACATTTCAATGTTTGGCTTTCTTGGAATCTGCTTGATTTTTGGGAGTGTATTTCTGGATGTGTGTAAATGTACGTGCATTCATGTGTGCCTGCGTAGAGATCTGAGGTTGGCTAGTAGGGTGGACCTCTGCGCATAATCACATGTATGTGCAAGCATTGCCATGTTTGGATTTCTTGAAATTTTGTTGATTTGTGTGAGGTTATTTCTGGATGTGTGTAAATGTACATGCATTCATGTGTGCCTGCGTAGAGATCTGAGGTTGGCTGGTAGGGTGGACCTCTGCGCATAAGCACATGTGTGTGCAAGCAATTCCATGTTTGGATTTCTTGGAATTTGGTTGATTTGTTGGAGGTTATTTCTGGATGTGTGTAAATGTACGTGCATTCATGTGTGCCTGCGTAGAGATCTGAGGTTGGCTGGTAGGGTGGACCTCTGCGCATAATCACATGTATGTGCAGGCATTGCCATGTTTGGATTTCTTGGAATTTGGTTGATTTTGTGTGAGGTTATTTCTGGATGTGTGTAAATGTACGTGCATTCATGTGTGCCTGCGTAGAGATCTGAGGTTGGCTGGTAGGGTGGACCTCTGCGCATAATCACATGTATTTGCAAGCATTGCCATGTTTGGATTTCTGGGAATTTGGTTGAATTGTTGGAGGTTATTTCTGGATGTGTAAATGTATGTGCATTCATGTGTGCCTGCGCAGAGATCTGAGGTTGGCTGGTAGGGTGGACCTCTGCGCATAAGCACATGTGTGTGCAAGCAATTCCATGTTTCGATTTCTTGGAATTTGGTTGATTTTTGTGAGATTATTTCTGGTTGTGTGTAAATGTACGTGCATTCATGTGTGCCTGCGTAGAGATCTGAGGTTGGCTGGTAGGGTGGACCTCTGCGCATAAGCACATGTGTGTGCAAGCAATTCCATGTTTGGATTTCTTGGAATTTGGTTGATTTTTGTGAGGTTATTTCTGGATGTGTGTAAATGTACGTGCATTCATGTGTGCCTGCGTAGAGATCCGAGGTTGGCTGGTAGGGTGGACCTCTGCGCATAATCACATGTGTGTGCAAGTATTGGCATGTTTGGCTTTCCTGAAATTTGGTTGATTTTTGTGGCATGGCAATGTCGAAGCATTAACATGTTTCGATTTCTTGGAATTTGGTTGATTTTTGTGAGGTTATTTCTGGTTGTGTGTAAATGTACGTGCATTCATGTGTGCCTGCGTAGAGATCTGAGGTTGGCTGGTAGGGTGGACCTCTGCGCATAAGCACATGTGTGTGCAAGCAATTCCATGTTTGGATTTCTTGGAATTTGGTTGATTTTTGTGAGGTTATTTCTGGATGTGTGTAAATGTACGTGCATTCATGTGTGCCTGCGTAGAGATCTGAGGTTGGCTGGTAGGGTGGACCTCTGCGCATAATCACATGTATGTGCAAGCATTGCCATGTTTGGATTTCTTGGAATTTGGTTGATTTTTGTGAGGTTATTTCTGGATGTGTGTAA
The DNA here is from genome assembly GCF_036321145.2 of Pelmatolapia mariae. Taxonomy (NCBI): domain Eukaryota; kingdom Metazoa; phylum Chordata; class Actinopteri; order Cichliformes; family Cichlidae; genus Pelmatolapia; species Pelmatolapia mariae. Next base: position 38,575,431 of record NC_086235.1, read on the forward strand.
ATGTACGTGCATTCATGTGTGCCTGCGTAGAGATCTGAGGTTGGCTGGTAGGGTGGACCTCTGCGCATAATCACATGTATGTGCAAGCAATTCCATGTTTGGATTTCTTGAAATTTGGTTGATTTTTGTGAGGTTATTTCTGGATGTGTGTAAATGTACGTGCATTCATGTGTGCCTGCGTAGAGATCTGAGGTTGGCTGGTAGGGTGGACCTCTGCGCATAATCACATGTATGTGCAAACATTTCGATGTTTGGCTTTCTTGGAGTTTGATTGATTTGTTGGAGGTTGTTTCTGGATGTGTGTAAATGTACGTGCATTCATGTGTGCCTGCGTAGAGATTTGAGGTTGGCTGGTAGGGAGGACCTCTGCGCATAATCACATGTATGTCGAAGCATTGCCATGTTTGGATTTTTTGGAATGTGGTTGATTTGTTGGAGGTTATTTCTGGATGTGTGTAAATGTACGTGCATTCATGTGTGCCTGCGTAGAGATCTGAGGTTGGCTGGTAGGGAGGACCTCTGCGCATAATCACATGTATGTCGAAGCATTGCCATGTTTGGATTTCTTGGAATTTGGTTGATTTTTGTGAGGTTTTTTCTGGATGTGTGTAAATGTACCTGCATTCATGTGTGCCTGCGTAGAGATCTGAGGTTGGCTGGTAGGGAGGACCTCTGCGCATAATCACATGTATGTGCAAACATTTCGATGTTTGGCTTTCTTGGAATTTGATTGATTTGTTGGAGGTTGTTTCTGGATGTGTGTAAATGTACGTGCATTCATGTGTGCCTGCGTAGAGATTTGAGGTTGGCTGGTAGGGAGGACCTCTGCGCATAATCACATGTATGTCGAAGCATTGCCATGTTTGGATTTGTTGGAATTTGGTTGATTTGTTGGAGGTTATTTCTGGATGTGTAAATGTACGTGCATTCATGTGTGCCTGCGTAGAGATGTGAGGTTGGCTGGTAGTGTGGACCTCTGCGCATAATCACATGTGTGTGCAAGCATTGCCATGTTTGGATTTCTTGAAATTTGGTTGATTTGTGTGAGGTTATTTCTGGATGTGTGTAAATGTACGTGCATTCATGTGTGCCTGCGTAGAGATCTGAGGTTGGCTGGTAGGGTGGACCTCTGCGCATAAGCACATGTGTGTGCAAGCAATTCCATGTTTGGATTTCTTGGAATTTGGTTGATTTTTGTGAGGTTATTTCTGGATGTGTGTAAATGTACGTGCATTCATGTGTGCCTGCGTAGAGATCTGAGGTTGGCTGGTAGGGTGGACCTCTGTGCATAATCACATGTATGTGCAAGCATTGCCATGTTTGCATTTCTTGAAATTTGGTTAATTTTTGTGGCATGGCAATGTCGAAGCATTGCCATGTTTCGATTTCTTGGAATTTGATTGATTTTTGTGAGGTTATTTCTGGATGTGTGTAAATGTACGTGCATTCATGTGTGCCTGCGTAGAGATCTGAGGTTGGCTGGTAGGGTGGACCTCTGCGCATAAGCACATGTGTGTGCAAGCAATTCCATGTTTGGATTTCTTGGAATTTGGTTGATTTTTGTGAGGTTATTTCTGGATGTGTGTAAATGTACGTCCATTCATGTGTGCCTGCGTAGAGATCTGAGGTTGGCTGGTAGGGTGGACCTCTGCGCATAATCACATGTATGTGCAAGCATTGCCATGTTTGGATTTCTTGGAATTTGGTTGATTTTTGTGAGGTTATTTCTGGATGTGTGTAAATGTACCTGCATTCATGTGTGCCTGCGTAGAGATCTGAGGTTGGCTGGTAGGGTGGACCTCTGCGCATAATCACATGTATGTGCAAGCATTGCCATGTTTGGATTTCTTGGAATTTGAATGATTTGTTGGAGGTTGTTTCTGGATGTGTGTAAATGTACGTGCATTCATGTGTGCCTGCGTAGAGATTTGAGGTTGGCTGGTAGGGAGGACCTCTGCGCATAATCACATGTATGTCGAAGCATTGCCATGTTTGGATTTGTTGGAATTTGGTTGATTTGTTGGAGGTTATTTCTGGATGTGTGTAAGTGTACGTGCATTCATGTGTGCCTGCGTAGAGATGTGAGGTTGGCTGGTAGGGTGGATCTCTGCGCATAAGCACATGTGTGTGCAAGCAATTCCATGTTTGGATTTCTTGGAATGTGGTTGATTTTTGTGAGGTTATTTCTGGATGTGTGTAAATGTACGTGCATTCATGTGTGCCTGCGTAGAGATCTGAGGTTGGCTGGTAGGGTGGACCTCTGCGCATAATCACATGTATGTGCAAGCATTGCCATGTTTGGATTTCTTGGAATTTGGTTGATTTGTTGGAGGTTATTTCTGGATGTGTGTAAATGTACGTGCATTCATGTGTGCCTGCGTAGAGATCTGAGGTTGGCTGGTAGGGTGGAGCTCTGCGCATAATCACATGTATGTACAAACATTTCAATGTTTGGCTTTCTTGGAATCTGCTTGATTTTTGGGAGTGTATTTCTGGATGTGTGTAAATGTACGTGCATTCATGTGTGCCTGCGTAGAGATCTGAGGTTGGCTGGTAGGGTGGACCTCTGCGCATAATCACATGTATGTGCAAATATTTCGATGTTTGGCTTTCTTGGAAACTGGTTGATTTTTGGGAGTGTATTTCTGGATGTGTGTAAATGTACGTGCATTCATGTGTGCCTGCGTAGAGATCTGAGGTTGGCTGGTAGGGTGGACCTCTGCGCATAATCACATGTATGTGCAAGCATTGCCATGTTTGGATTTCTTGAAATTTTGTTGATTTGTGTGAGGTTATTTCTGGATGTGTGTAAATGTACATGCATTCATGTGTGCCTGCGTAGAGATCTGAGGTTGGCTGGTAGGGTGGACCTCTGCGCATAAGCACATGTGTGTGCAAGCAATTCCATGTTTGGATTTCTTGGAATTTGGTTGATTTTTGTGAGGTTATTTCTGGATGTGTGTAAATGTACGTGCATTCATGTGTGCCTGCGTAGAGATCTGAGGTTGGCTGGTAGGGTGGACCTCTGCGCATAATCACATGTATGTGCAGGCATTGCCATGTTTGGATTTCTTGGAATTTGGTTGATTTTGTTGGAGGTTATTTCTGGATGTGTGTAAATGTACGTGCATTCATGTGTGCCTGCGTAGAGATCTGAGGTTGGCTGGTAGGGTGGACCTCTGCGCATAATCACATATATGTGCAAGCAATTCCATGTTTGGATTTCTTGGAATGTGGTTGATTTGTGTGAGGTTATTTCTGTATGTGTGTAAATGTACGTGCATTCATGTGTGCCTGCGTAGAGATCTGAGGTTGGCTGGTAGGGTGGACCTCTGCGCATAATCACATGTATTTGCAAGCATTGCCATGTTTGGATTTCTGGGAATTTGGTTGAATTGTTGGAGGTTATTTCTGAATGTGTAAATGTATGTGCATTCATGTGTGCCTGCGCAGAGATCTGAGGTTGTCTGGTAGGGTGGACCTCTGCGCATAAGCACATGTGTGTGCAAGCAATTCCATGTTTCGATTTCTTGGAATTTGGTTGATTTTTGTGAGATTATTTCTGGTTGTGTGTAAATGTACGTGCATTCATGTGTGCCTGCGTAGAGATCTGAGGTTGGCTGGTAGGGTGGACCTCTGCGCATAAGCACATGTGTGTGCAAGCAATTCCATGTTTGGATTTCTTGGAATTTGGTTGATTTTTGTGAGGTTATTTCTGGATGTGTGTAAATGTACGTGCATTCATGTGTGCCTGCGTAGAGATCCGAGGTTGGCTGGTAGGGTGGACCTCTGCGCATAATCACATGTGTGTGCAAGTATTGCCATGTTTGGCTTTCCTGAAATTTGGTTGATTTTTGTGGCATGGCAATGTCGAAGCATTAACATGTTTCGATTTCTTGGAATTTGGTTGATTTTTGTGAGGTTATTTCTGGTTGTGTGTAAATGTACGTGCATTCATGTGTGCCTGCGTAGAGATCTGAGGTTGGCTGGTAGGGTGGACCTCTGCGCATAAGCACATGTGTGTGCAAGCAATTCCATGTTTGGATTTCTTGGAATTTGGTTGATTTTTGTGAGGTTATTTCTGGATGTGTGTAAATGTACGTGCATTCATGTGTGCCTGCGTAGAGATCTGAGGTTGGCTGGTAGGGTGGACCTCTGCGCATAATCACATGTATGTGCAAGCATTGCCATGTTTGGATTTCTTGAAATTTGGTTGATTTTTGTGAGGTTATTTCTGGATGTGTGTAAATGTACGTGCATTCATGTGTGCCTGCGTAGAGATCTGAGGTTGGCTGGTAGGGTGGACCTCTGCGCATAATCACATGTATGTGCAAGCATTGCCATGTTTGGATTTCTTGGAATTTGGTTGATTTGTGTGAAGTTATTTCTGGTTGTGTGTAAATGTACGTGCATTCATGTGTGCCTGCGTAGAGATCTGAGGTTGGCTGGTAGGGTGGACCTCTGCGCATAATCACATGTATGTGCAAGCATTGCCATGTTTGGATTTCTTGGAATTTGGTTGATTTTTGTGAAGTTATTTCTGGATGTGTGTAAATGTACGTGCATTCATGTGTGCCTGCGTAGAGATGTGAGGTTGGCTGGTAGTGTGGACCTCTGCGCATAATCACATGTGTGTGCAAGCATTGCCATGTTTGGATTTCTTGAAATTTGGTTGATTTTTGTGAGGTTATTTCTGGATGTGTGTAAATGTACCTGCATTCATGTGTGCCTGCGTAGAGATCTGAGGTTGGCTGGTAGGGTGGACCTCTGCGCATAATCACATGTGTGTGCAAGCATTGCCATGTTTGGATTTCTTGAAATTTGGTTGATTTTTGTGAGGTTATTTCTGGTTGTGTGTAAATGTACGTGCATTCATGTGTGCCTGCGTAGAGATCTGAGGTTGGCTGGTAGGGTGGACCTCTGCGCATAATCACATGTGTGTGCAAGCATTGCCATGTTTGGATTTCTTGGAATTTGGTTGAATTGTTGGAGGTTATTTCTGGATGTGTGTAAATGTACGTGCATTCATGTGTGCCTGCGTAGAGATCTGAGGTTGGCTGGTAGGGTGGACCTCTGCGCATAATCACATGTGTGTGCAAGCAATTCCATGTTTGGATTTCTTGGAATTTGGTTGATTTGTTGGAGGTTATTTCTGGATGTGTGTAAATGTACTTGCATTCATGTGTGCCTGCGTAGAGATCTGAGGTTGGCTGGTAGGGTGGACCTCTGCGCATAATCACATGTATGTGCAAGCATTGCCATGTTTGGATTTCTTGGAATTTGGTTGATTTGTTGGAGGTTATTTCTGGATGTGTGTAAATGTACGTGCATTCATGTGTGCCTGCGTAGAGATCTGAGGTTGGCTGGTAGGGTGGACCTCTGCGCATAATCACATATATGTGCAAGCAATTCCATGTTTGGATTTCTTGGAATGTGGTTGATTTGTTGGAGGTTATTTCTGGATGTGTGTAAATGTACGTGCATTCATGTGTGCCTGCGTAGAGATCTGAGGTTGGCTGGTAGGGTGGACCTCTGCGCATAATCACATGTGTGTGCAAGCATTGCCATGTTTGGATTTCTTGGAATTTGGTTGATTTTTGTGAGGTTATTTCTGGATGTGTGTAAATGTACGTGAATTCATGTGTGCCCGCGTAGAAATCTGAGGTTGCCTGATAGGGTGGACCTCTGCGCATAATCACATGTATGTGCAAGCATTGCCATGTTTGGATTTCTGGGAATTTGGTTGATTTGTTGGAGGTTATTTCTGGATGTGTGTAAATGTACGTCCATTCATGTGTGCCTGCGTAGAGATCTGAGGTTGGCTGGTAGGGTGGACCTCTGCGCATAATCACATGTGTGTGCAAGCATTGCCATGGTTGGATTTCTTGGAATGTGGTTGATTTTTGTGAGGTTATTTCTGGATGTGTGTAAATGTACGTGCATTCATGTGTGCCTGCGTAGAGATCTGAGGTTGGCTGGTAGGGTGGACCTCTGCGCATAATCACATGTATGTGCAAGCATTGCCATGTTTGGATTTCTTGGAATTTGGTTGAATTGTTGGAGGTTATTTCTGGATTTGTGTAAATGTACGTGCATTCATGTGTGCCTGCGTAGAGATCTGAGGTTGGCTGGTATGGTGGACCTCTGCGCATAATCACATGTATGTGCAAGCATTGCCATGTTTGGATTTCTTGTAATCTGGATGATTTATGGGAGGTTATTTCTGGTTGTGTGTAAATGTACGTGCATTCATGTGTGCCTGCGTAGAGATCTGAGGTTGGCTGGTATGGTGGACCTCTGCGCATAATCACATGTATGTGCAAGCATTGCCATGTTTGGATTTCTTGGAATTTGGTTGATTTTTGTGAGGTTATTTCTGGATGTGTGTAAATGTACGTGCATTCATGTGTGCCTGCGTAGAGATCTGAGGTTGGCTGGTAGGGTGGACCTCTGCGCATAATCACATGTATGTGCAAACATTTCGATGTTTGGCTTTCTTGGAATCTGGTTGATTTTTGGGAGTGTATTTCTGGATGTGTGTAAATGTACTTGCATTCATGTGTGCCTGCGTAGAGATCTGAGGTTGGCTGGTAGGGTGGACCTCTGCGCATAATCACATGTATGTGCAAGCATTGCCATGTTTGGATTTCTTGGAATTTGGTTGATTTGTTGGAGGTTATTTCTGGATGTGTGTAAATGTACGTGCATTCATGTGTGCCTGCGTAGAGATCTGAGGTTGGCTGGTAGGGTGGACCTCTGCGCATAATCACATATATGTGCAAGCAATTCCATGTTTGGATTTCTTGGAATGTGGTTGATTTGTTGGAGGTTATTTCTGGATGTGTGTAAATGTACATGCATTCATGTGTGCCTGCGTAGAGATCTGAGGTTGGCTGGTAGGGTGGACCTCTGCGCATAATCACATGTGTGTGCAAGCATTGCCATGGTTGGATTTCTTGGAATGTGGTTGATTTTTGTGAGGTTATTTCTGGATGTGTGTAAATGTACGTGCATTCATGTGTGCCTGCGTAGAGATCTGAGGTTGGCTGGTAGGGTGGACCTCTGCGCATAATCACATGTATGTGCAAGCATTGCCATGTTTGGATTTCTTGGAATTTGGTTGAATTGTTGGAGGTTATTTCTGGATTTGTGTAAATGTACGTGCATTCATGTGTGCCTGCGTAGAGATCTGAGGTTGGCTGGTAGGGTGGACCTCTGCGCATAATCACATGTATGTGCAAGCATTGCCATGTTTGGATTTCTTGTAATCTGGATGATTTATGGGAGGTTATTTCTGGTTGTGTGTAAATGTACGTTCATTCATGTGTGCCTGCGTAGAGATCTGAGGTTGGCTGGTATGGTGGACCTCTGCGCATAATCACATGTATGTGCAAGCATTGCCATGTTTGGATTTCTTGGAATTTGGTTGATTTGTTGGAGGTTATTTCTGGATGTGTGTAAATGTACGTGCATTCATGTGTGCCTGCGTAGAGATCTGAGGTTGGCTGGTAGGGTGGACCTCTGCGCATAATCACATGTATGTGCAAGCATTGCCATGTTTGGATTTCTTGGAATTTGGTTGATTTTTGTGAAGTTATTTCTGGTTGTGTGTAAATGTACGTGCATTCATGTGTGCCTGCGTAGAGATCTGAGGTTGGCTGGTAGGGTGGACCTCTGCGCATAATCACATGTATGTGCAAGCATTGCCATGTTTGGATTTCTTGGAATTTGGTTGATTTTTGTGAAGTTATTTCTGGATGTGTGTAAATGTACGTGCATTCATGTGTGCCTGCGTAGAGATGTGAGGTTGGCTGGTAGGGTGGACCTCTGCGCATAATCACATGTGTGTGCAAGCATTGCCATGTTTGGATTTCTTGAAATTTGGTTGATTTTTGTGAGGTTATTTCTGGTTGTGTGTAAATGTACGTGCATTCATGTGTGCCTGCGTAGAGATCTGAGGTTGGCTGGTAGGGTGGACCTCTGCGCATAATCACATGTGTGTGCAAGCATTGCCATGTTTGGATTTCTTGAAATTTGGTTGATTTTTGTGAGGTTATTTCTGGTTGTGTGTAAATGTACGTGCATTCATGTGTGCCTGCGTAGAGATCTGAGGTTGGCTGGTAGGGTGGACCTCTGCGCATAATCACATGTGTGTGCAAGCATTGCCATGTTTGGATTTCTTGGAATTTGGTTGAATTGTTGGAGGTTATTTCTGGATGTGTGTAAATGTACGTGCATTCATGTGTGCCTGCGTAGAGATCTGAGGTTGGCTGGTAGGGTGGACCTCTGCGCATAATCACATGTGTGTGCAAGCAATTCCATGTTTGGATTTCTTGGAATTTGGTTGATTTGTTGGAGGTTATTTCTGGATGTGTGTAAATGTACTTGCATTCATGTGTGCCTGCGTAGAGATCTGAGGTTGGCTGGTAGGGTGGACCTCTGCGCATAATCACATGTGTGTGCAAGCATTGCCATGTTTGGATTTCTTGGAATTTGGTTGATTTGTTGGAGGTTATTTCTGGATGTGTGTAAATGTACGTGCATTCATGTGTGCCTGCGTAGAGATCTGAGGTTGGCTGGTAGGGTGGACCTCTGCGCATAATCACATATATGTGCAAGCAATTCCATGTTTGGATTTCTTGGAATGTGGTTGATTTGTTGGAGGTTATTTCTGGATGTGTGTAAATGTACGTCCATTCATGTGTGCCTGCGTAGAGATCTGAGGTTGGCTGGTAGGGTGGACCTCTGCGCATAATCACATGTGTGTGCAAGCATTGCCATGGTTGGATTTCTTGGAATGTGGTTGATTTTTGTGAGGTTATTTCTGGATGTGTGTAAATGTATGTGCATTCATGTGTGCCCGCGTAGAGATCTGAGGTTGGCTGGTAGGGTGGACCTCTGCGCATAATCACATGTATGTGCAAGCATTGCCATGTTTGGATTTCTTGGAATTTGGTTGAATTGTTGGAGGTTATTTCTGGATTTGTGTAAATGTACGTGCATTCATGTGTGCCTGCGTAGAGATCTGAGGTTGGCTGGTAGGGTGGACCTCTGCGCATAATCACATGTATGTGCAAGCATTGCCATGTTTGGATTTCTTGTAATCTGGATGATTTATGGGAGGTTATTTCTGGTTGTGTGTAAATGTACGTTCATTCATGTGTGCCTGCGTAGAGATCTGAGGTTGGCTGGTATGGTGGACCTCTGCCCATAATCACATGTATGTGCAAGCATTGCCATGTTTGGATTTCTTTGAATTTGGTTGATTTGTTGGAGGTTATTTCTGGATGTGTGTAAATGTACGTGCATTCATGTGTGCCTGCGTAGAGATCTGAGGTTGGCTGGTAGGGTGGACCTCTGCGCATAATCACATGTATGTGCAAGCATTGCCATGTTTGGATTTCTTGGAATTTGGTTGATTTTTGTGAAGTTATTTCTGGATGTGTGTAAATGTACGTGCATTCATGTGTGCCTGCGTAGAGATGTGAGGTTGGCTGGTAGTGTGGACCTCTGCCCATAATCACATGTGTGTGCAAGCATTGCCATGTTTGGATTTCTTGAAATTTGGTTGATTTTTGTGAGGTTATTTCTGGATGTGTGTAAATGTACCTGCATTCATGTGTGCCTGCGTAGAGATCTGAGGTTGGCTGGTAGGGTGGACCTCTGCGCATAATCACATGTGTGTGCAAGCATTGCCATGTTTGGATTTCTTGAAATTTGGTTGATTTTTGTGAGGTTATTTCTGGTTGTGTGTAAATGTACGTGCATTCATGTGTGCCTGCGTAGAGATCTGAGGTTGGCTGGTAGGGTGGACCTCTGCGCATAATCACATGTGTGTGCAAGCATTGCCATGTTTGGATTTCTTGAAATTTGGTTGATTTTTGTGAGGTTATTTCTGGTTGTGTGTAAATGTACGTGCATTCATGTGTGCCTGCGTAGAGATCTGAGGTTGGCTGGTAGGGTGGACCTCTGCGCATAATCACATGTGTGTGCAAGCATTGCCATGTTTGGATTTCTTGGAATTTGGTTGAATTGTTGGAGGTTATTTCTGGATGTGTGTAAATGTACGTGCATTCATGTGTGCCTGCGTAGAGATCTGAGGTTGGCTGGTAGGGTGGACCTCTGCGCATAATCACATGTGTGTGCAAGCAATTCCATGTTTGGATTTCTTGGAATTTGGTTGATTTGTTGGAGGTTATTTCTGGATGTGTGTAAATGTACGTGCATTCATGTGTGCCTGCGTAGAGATCTGAGGTTGGCTGGTAGGGTGGAGCTCTGCGCATAATCACATGTATGTCGAAGCATTGCCATGTTTGGATTTCTTGGAATTTGGTTGATTTTTGTGAGGTTTTTTCTGGATGTGTGTAAATGTACGTGCATTCATGTGTGCCTGCGTAGAGATCTGAGGTTGGGTGGTAGGGTGGACCTCTGCGCATAATCACATGTATGTGCAAACATTTCGATGTTTGGCTTTCTTGGAATTTGATTGATTTGTTGGAGGTTGTTTCTGGATGTGTGTAAATGTACGTGCATTCATGTGTGCCTGAGTAGAGATCTGAGGTTGGCTGGTAGGGTGGACCTCTGCGCATAAGCACATGTATGTGCAAGCATTGCCATGTTTGGATTTTTTGGAATTTGGTTGATTTGTTGGAGGTTATTTCTGGATGTGTGTAAATGTACGTGCATTCATGTGTGCCTGCTTAGAGATTTGAGGTTGGCTGGTAGGGTGGACCTCTGCGCATAAGCACATGTATGTGCAAGCATTGCCATATTTGGATTTGTTGGAATTTGGTTGATTTGTTGGAGGTTATTTCTGGATGTGTGTAAATGTACATGCATTCATGTGTGCCTGCGTAGAGATCTGAGGTTGGCTGGTAGGGTGGACCTCTGTGCATAAGCACATGTATGTGCAAGCATTGCCATGTTTGGATTTTTTGGAATTTGGTTGATTTGTTGGAGGTTATTTCTGGATGTGTGTAAGTGTACGTGCATTCATGTGTGCCTGCGTAGAGATCTGAGGTTGGCTGGTAGGGTGGACCTCTGCGCATAATCACATGTGTGTGCAAGCATTGCCATGTTTGGATTTCTTGGAATTTGGTTGATTTTTTTGAGGTTATTTCTGGTTGTGTGTAAATGTACGTGCATTCATGTGTGCCTGCGTAGAGATCTGAGGTTGGCTGGTAGGGTGGACCTCTGCGCATAATCACATGTATGTCGAAGCATTGCCATGTTTCGATTTCTTGGAATGTGGTTGATTTGTGTGAGGTTATTTCTGGATGTGTGTAAATGTACGTGCATTCATGTGTGCCTGCGTAGAGATTTGAGGTTGGCTGGTAGGGTGGACCTCTGCGCATAATCACATGTGTGTGCAAGCATTGCCATGTTTGGATTTCTTGGAATGCGGTTGATTTTTGTGAGGTTATTTCTGGATGTGTGTAAATGTACGTGCATTCATGTGTGCCTGCGTAGAGATCTGAGGTTGGCTGGTAGGATGGACCTCTGCGCATAATCACATGTATGTGCAAGCAATTCCATGTTTGGATTTCTTGGAATTTGGTTGATTTGTTGGAGGTTATTTCTGGATGTGTGTAAATGTACGTGCATTCATGTGTGCCTGCGTAGAGATCTGAGGTTGGCTGGTAGGGTGGACCTCTGCGCATAATCACATGTATGTGCAAGCATTGCCATGTTTGGCTTTCTTGGAATGTGGTTGATTTTTGTGAAGTTATTTCTGGTTGTGTGTAAATGTACGTGCATTCATGTGTGCCTGCGTAGAGATCTGAGGTTGGCTGGTAGGGTGGACCTCTGCGCATAAGCACATGTGTGTGCAAGCATTGCCATGTTTGGATTTCTTTGAATTTGGTTGATTTGTTGGAGGTTATTTCTGGATGTGTGTAAATGTACGTGCATTCATGTGTGCCTGCGTAGAGATCTGAGGTTGGCTGGTAGGGTGGACCTCTGCGCATAATCACATGTGTGTGCAAGCATTGCCATGGTTGGATTTCTTGGAATGCGGTTGATTTTTGTGAGGTTATTTCTGGATGTGTGTAAATGTACGTGCATTCATGTGTGCCTGCGTAGAGATCTGAGGTTGGCTGGTAGGGTAGACCTCTGCGCATAATCACATGTATGTGCAAGCATTGCCGTGTTTGGATTTCTTGGAATTTGGTTGATTTGTTGGAGGTTATTTCTGGTTGTGTGTAAATGTACGTGCATTCATGTGTGCCTGCGTAGAGATCTGAGGTTGGCTGGTAGGGTGGACCTCTGCGCATAATCACATGTATGTGCAAGCATTGCCATGTTTGGCTTTCTTGAAATTTGGTTGATTTGTGTGAGGTTATTTCTGGATGTGTGTAAGTGTACATGCATTCATGTGTGCCTGCGTAGAGATCTGAGGTTGGCTGGTAGGGTGGACCTCTGCGCATAATCGCATGTATGTGCAAACATTTCGATGTTTGGCTTTCTTGTAAGCTGGATGATTTTTGTGAGGTTATTTCTGGATGTGTGTAAATGTACGTGCATTCATGTGTGCCTGCGTAGAGATCTGAGGTTGGCTGGTAGGGTGGAGCTCTGCGCATAATCACATGTATGTGCAAGCATTGCCATGTTTGGCTTTCTTGAAATTTGGTTGATTTGTGTGAGGTTATTTCTGGATGTGTGTAAATGTACATGCATTCATGTGTGCCTGCGTAGAGATCTGAGGTTGGCTGGTAGGGTGGACCTCTGCGCATAATCACATGTATGTGCAAGCATTGCCATGTTTGGATTTCTGGAAATTTGGTTGATTTGTGTGAGGTTATTTCTGGATGTGTGTAAATGTACGTGCATTCATGTGTGCCTGCGTAGAGATGTGAGGTTGGCTGGTAGGGTGGACCTCTGCGCATAATCACATGTGTGTGCAAGCATTGCCATGTTTGGATTTCTTGGAATCTGCTTGATTTGTTGGAGGTTATTTCTGGATGTGTTTAAATGTACGTGCATTCATGTGTGCCTGCGTAGAGATCTGAGGTTGGCTGGTAGGGTGGACCTCTGCGCATAATCACATGTATGTGCAAGCATTGCCATGGTTGGATTTCTTGAAATTTGGTTGATTTGTTGGAGGTTATTTCTGGATGTGTGTAAATGTACGTGCATTCATGTGTGCCTGCGTAGAGATCTGAGGCTGGCTGGTAGGGTGGACCTCTGCGCATAATCACATGTGTGTGCAAGCATTGCCATGGTTGGATTTCTTGGAATGCGGTTGATTTTTGTGAGGTTATTTCTGGATGTGTGTAAATGTACGTGCATTCATGTGTGCCTGCGTAGAGATCTGAGGTTGGCTGGTAGGGTAGACCTCTGCGCATAATCACATGTATGTGCAAGCATTGCCGTGTTTGGATTTCTTGGAATTTGGTTGATTTGTTGGAGGTTATTTCTGGTTGTGTGTAAATGTACGTGCATTCATGTGTGCCTGCGTAGAGATCTGAGGTTGGCTGGTAGGGTGGACCTCTGCGCATAATCGCATGTATGTGCAAACATTTCGATGTTTGGCTTTCTTGTAAGCTGGATGATTTTTGTGAGGTTATTTCTGGATGTGTGTAAATGTACGTGCATTCATGTGTGCCTGCGTAGAGATCTGAGGTTGGCTGGTAGGGTGGACCTCTGCGCATAATCACATGTATGTGCAAGCATTGTCATGTTTGGATTTCTTGTAATCTGGATGATTTATGGGAGGTTATTTCTGGTTGTGTGTAAATGTACGTGCATTCATGTGTGCCTGCGTAGAGATCTGAGGTTGGCTGGTAGGATGGACCTCTGCGCATAATCACATGTATGTGCAAGCAATTCCATGTTTGGATTTCTTGGAATTTGTTTGATTTGTTGGAGGTTATTTCTGGATGTGTGTAAATGTACGTGCATTCATGTGTGCCTGCGTAGAGATCTGAGGTTGGCTGGTAGGGTGGACCTCTGCGCATAATCACATGTATGTGCAAGCATTGTCATGTTTGGATTTCTTGTAATCTGGATGATTTATGGGAGGTTATTTCTGGTTGTGTGTAAATGTACGTGCATTCATGTGTGCCTGCGTAGAGATCTGAGGTTGGCTGGTAGGGTGGACCTCTGCGCATAATCACATGTATGTGCAAGCATTGCCATGTTTGGCTTTCTTGAAATTTGGTTGATTTGTGTGAGGTTATTTCTGGATGTGTGTAAATGTACATGCATTCATGTGTGCCTGCGTAGAGATCTGAGGTTGGCTGGTAGGGTGGACCTCTGCGCATAATCACATGTATGTGCAAGCATTGCCATGTTTGGCTTTCTTGAAATTTGGTTGATTTGTGTGAGGTTATTTCTGGATGTGTGTAAATGTACATGCATTCATGTGTGTCTGCGTAGAGATCTGAGGTTGGCTGGTAGGGTGGACCTCTGCGCATAATCGCATGTATGTGCAAACATTTCGATGTTTGGCTTTCTTGTAAGCTGGATGATTTTTGTGAGGTTATTTCTGGATGTGTGTAAATGTACGTGCATTCATGTGTGCCTGCGTAGAGATCTGAGGTTGGCTGGTAGGGTGGACCTCTGCGCATAAGCACATGTATGTGCAAGCATTGCCATGTTTGGATTTCTTGAAATTTGGTTGATTTGTGTGAGGTTATTTCTGGATGTGTGTAAATGTACGTGCATTCATGTGTGCCTGCGTAGAGATCTGAGGTTGGCTGGTAGGGTGGACCTCTGCGCATAAGCACATGTATGTGCAAGCATTGCCATGTTTGGATTTCTTGAAATTTGGTTGATTTGTGTGAGGTTATTTCTGGATGTGTGTAAATGTACATGCATTCATGTGTGCCTGCGTAGAGATCTGAGGTTGGCTGGTAGGGTGGACCTCTGCGCATAATCACATGTATGTGCAAGCATTGCCATGTTTGGATTTCTTGAATGTGGTTGATTTTTTTGAGGTTATTTCTGGATGTGTGTAAATGTACGTGCATTCATGTGTGCCTGCGTAGAGATCTGAGGTTGGCTGGTAGGGTGGACCTCTGCGCATAATCACATGTATGTGCAAGCATTGTCATGTTTGGATTTCTTGTAATCTGGATGATTTATGGGAGGTTATTTCTGGTTGTGTGTAAATGTACGTGCATTCATGTGTGCCTGCGTAGAGATCTGAGGTTGGCTGGTAGGATGGACCTCTGCGCATAATCACATGTATGTGCAAGCAATTCCATGTTTGGATTTCTTGGAATTTGGTTGATTTGTTGGAGGTTATTTCTGGATGTGTGTAAATGTACGTGCATTCATGTGTGCCTGAGTAGAGATCTGAGGTTGGCTGGTAGGGTGGACCTCTGCGCATAAGCACATGTATGTGCAAGCATTGCCATGTTTGGATTTTTTGGAATTTGGTTGATTTGTTGGAGGTTATTTCTGGATGTGTGTAAGTGTACGTGCATTCATGTGTGCCTGCGTAGAGATCTGAGGTTGGCTGGTAGGGTGGACCTCTGCGCATAATCACATGTATGTCGAAGCATTGCCATGTTTCGATTTCTTGGAATGTGGTTGATTTGTTGGAGGTTATTTCTGGATGTGTGTAAATGTACGTGCATTCATGTGTGCCTGCGTAGAGATCTGAGGTTGGCTGGTAGGGTGGACCTCTGCGCATAATCACATGTATGTGCAAGCATTGCCATGTTTGGATTTCTTGGAATGTGGTTGATTTTTTTGAGGTTATTTCTGGATGTGTGTAAATGTACGTGCATTCATGTGTGCCTGCGTAGAGATCTGAGGTTGGCTGGTAGGGTGGACCTCTGCGCATAATCACATGTATGTGCAAGCATTGCCATGTTTGGATTTCTTGGAATTTGGTTGATTTGTTGGAGGTTATTTCTGGTTGTGTGTAAATGTACGTGCATTCATGTGTGCCTGCGTAGAGATCTGAGGTTGGCTGGTAGGGTGGACCTCTGCGCATAATCACATGTATGTGCAAGCATTGCCATGTTTGGATTTCTTGGAATTTGGTTGAATTGTGTGAGGTTATTTCTGGATTTGTGTAAATGTACGTGCATTCATGTGTGCCTGCGTAGAGATCTGAGGTTGGCTGGTAGGGTGGACCTCTGCGCATAATCACATGTATGTGCAAGCATTGCCATGTTTGGATTTCTTGGAATTTGGTTGATTTGTTGGAGGTTATTTCTGGATGTGTGTAAATGTACGTGCATTCATGTGTGCCTGCGTAGAGATCTGAGGTTGGCTGGTAGGGTGGACCTCTGCGCATAATCACATGTATGTGCAAGCATTGCCATGTTTGGATTTCTTGGAATTTGGTTGAATTGTGTGAGGTTATTTCTGGATTTGTGTAAATGTACGTGCATTCATGTGTGCGTGCGTAGAGATCTGAGGTTGGCTGGTAGGGTGGACCTCTGCGCATAATCACATGTATGTGCAAGCATTGCCATGTTTGGATTTCTTGGAATTTGGTTGATTTGTTGGAGGTTATTTCTGGATGTGTGTAAATGTACGTGCATTCATGTGTGCCCGCGTAGAGATCTGAGGTTGGCTGGTAGGGTGGACCTCTGCGCATAATCACATGTATGTGCAAGCATTGCCATGGTTGGATTTCTTGGAATGTGGTTGATTTGTGTGAGGTTATTTCTGGATGTGTGTAAATGTACGTGCATTCATGTGTGCCTGCGTAGAGATCTGAGGTTGGCTGGTAGGGTAGACCTCTGCGCATAAGCACATGTATGTGCAAGCATTGCCATGTTTGGATTTCTTGGAATTTGGTTGATTTGTTGGAGGTTATTTCTGGATGTGTGTAAATGTACGTGCATTCATGTGTGCCTGCGTAGAGATCTGAGGTTGGCTGGTAGGGTGGACCTCTGCGCATAATCACATGTGTGTTCAAGCACTGCCATGTTTGGATTTCTTGGAATTTGGTTGATTCTTGTGAGGTTATTTCTGGATGTGTGTAAATGTACGTGCATTCATGTGTGCCTGCGTAGAGATCTGAGCTTGGCTGGTAGGGTGGACCTCTGCGCATAATCACATGTATGTGCAAGCATTGCCATGTTTGGCTTTCTTGGAATTTGGTTGAATTGTTGGAGGTTATTTCTGGATGTGTGTAAATGTACGTGCATTCATGTGTGCCTGCGTAGAGATCTGAGGTTGGCTGGTAGGGTGGACCTCTGCGCATAATCACATGTGTGTGCAAGCAATTCCAGGTTTGGATTTATTGGAATTTGGTTGATTTGTGTGAGGTTATTTCTGGATGTGTGTAAATGTACCTGCATTCATGTGTGCCTGCGTAGAGATCTGAGGTTGGCTGGTAGGGAGGACCTGTGCGCATAATCACATGTGTTTGCAAGTATTGCCATGTTTGGATTTCTTGAAATTTGGTTGATTTTTGTGAGGTTATTTCTGGATGTGTGTAAATGTACCTGCATTCATGTGTGCCTGCGTAGAGATCTGAGGTTGGCTGGTAGGGTGGACCTCTGCGCATAATCACATGTATGTGCAAGCATTGCCATGTTTGGCTTTCTTGTAATCTGGATGATTTTTGTGAGGTTATTTCTGGATGTGTGCAAATGTACGTGCATTCATGTGTGCCTGCGTAGAGATGTGAGGTTGGCTGGTAGGGTGGACCTCTGCGCATAATCACATGTATGTGCAAGCATTGCCATGTTTGGATTTCTTGAAATTTGGTTGAATTGTTGGAGGTTATTTCTGGATGTGTGTAAATGTACGTGCATTCATGTGTGCCCGCGTAGAGATCTGAGGTTGGCTGGTAGGGTGGACCTCTGCGCATAATCACATGTATGTGCAAGCATTGCCATGTTGGGATTTCTTGGAATTTGGTTGATTTGTTGGAGGTTATTTCTGGATGTGTGTAAATGTACGTGCATTCATGTGTGCCCGCGTAGAGATCTGAGGTTGGCTGGGAGGGTGGACCTCTGCGCATAAGCACATGTATGTGCAAGCATTGCCATGTTGGGATTTCTTGGAATTTGGTTGATTTGTTGGAGGTTATTTCTGGATGTGTGTAAATGTACGTGCATTCATGTGTGCCTGTGTAGAGATCTGAGGTTGGCTGGTAGGGTGGACCTCTGCGCATAATCACATGTATGTGCAAGCATTGCCATGTTTGGATTTCTTGGAATGTGGTTGAATTGTTGGAGGTTATTTCTGGATGTGTGTAAATGTACTTGCATTCATGTGTGCCTGCGTAGAGATCTGAGGTTGGCTGGTAGGGTGGACCTCTGCGCATAAGCACATGTATGTGCAAGCATTGCCATGTTTGGATTTCTTGAAATTTGGCTGATTTTTGTGAGGTTATTTCTGGATGGGTGTAAATGTATGTGCATTCATGTGTGCCTGCGTAGAGATCTGACGTTGGCTGGTAGGGTGGACCTCTGCGCATAATCACATGTATGTGAAAGCATTGCCATGTTTGGCTTTCTTGTAATCTGGATGATTTTTGTGAGGTTATTTCTGGATGTGTGTAAATGTACGTGCATTCATGTGTGCCTGCGTAGAGATCTGAGGTTGGCTGGTAGGGTGGACCTCTGCGCATAATCACATGTATGTGCAAGCATTGCCATGTTTGGCTTTCTTGTAATCTGGATGATTTTTGTGAGGTTATTTCTGGATGTGTGCAAATGTACGTGCATTCATGTGTGCCTGCGTAGAGATGTGAGGTTGGCTGGTAGGGTGGACCTCTGCGCATAATCACATGTATGTGCAAGCATTGCCATGTTTGGATTTCTTGAAATTTGGTTGAATTGTTGGAGGTTATTTCTGGATGTGTGTAAATGTACGTGCATTCATGTGTGCCCGCGTAGAGATCTGAGGTTGGCTGGTAGGGTGGACCTCTGCGCATAATCACATGTATGTGCAAGCATTGCCATGTTGGGATTTCTTGGAATTTGGTTGATTTGTTGGAGGTTATTTCTGGATGTGTGTAAATGTACGTGCATTCATGTGTGCCCGCGTAGAGATCTGAGGTTGGCTGGGAGGGTGGACCTCTGCGCATAAGCACATGTATGTGCAAGCATTGCCATGTTGGGATTTCTTGGAATTTGGTTGATTTGTTGGAGGTTATTTCTGGATGTGTGTAAATGTACGTGCATTCATGTGTGCCTGTGTAGAGATCTGAGGTTGGCTGGTAGGGTGGACCTCTGCGCATAATCACATGTATGTGCAAGCATTGCCATGTTTGGATTTCTTGGAATGTGGTTGAATTGTTGGAGGTTATTTCTGGATGTGTGTAAATGTACTTGCATTCATGTGTGCCTGCGTAGAGATCTGAGGTTGGCTGGTAGGGTGGACCTCTGCGCATAAGCACATGTATGTGCAAGCATTGCCATGTTTGGATTTCTTGAAATTTGGCTGATTTTTGTGAGGTTATTTCTGGATGGGTGTAAATGTATGTGCATTCATGTGTGCCTGCGTAGAGATCTGAGGTTGGCTGGTAGGGTGGACCTCTGCGCATAATCACATGTATGTGCAAACATTTCGATGTTTGGCTTTCTTGGAATCTGCTTGATTTTTGGGAGTGTATTTCTGGATGTGTGTAAATGTACGTGCATTCATGTGTGCCTGCGTAGAGATCTGAGGTTGGCTGGTAGGGTGGACCTCTGCGCATAATCACATGTGTGTGCAAGCAACTCCATGTTTGGATTTCTTGGAATTTGGTTGATTTGTTGGAGGTTATTTCTGGATGTGTGTAAATGTACGTGCATTCATGTGTGCCCGCGTAGAGATCTGAGGTTGGCTGGTAGTGTGGACCTCTGCGCATAATCACATGTGTGTGCAAGTATTGC
Organism: Pelmatolapia mariae; assembly: GCF_036321145.2. NCBI lineage: Eukaryota > Metazoa > Chordata > Actinopteri > Cichliformes > Cichlidae > Pelmatolapia > Pelmatolapia mariae. Next base: position 38,595,224 of record NC_086235.1, read on the forward strand.
CATGTTTGGCTTTCTTGAAATTTGGTTGATTTTTGTGAGGTTATTTCTGGATGTGTGTAAATGTACGTGCATTCATGTGTGCCTGCGTAGAGATGTGAGGTTGGCTGGTAGTGTGGACCTCTGCGCATAATCACATGTGTGTGCAAGTATTGCCATGTTTGGATTTCTTGAAATTTGGTTGATTTTTGTGAGGTTATTTCTGGATGTGTGTAAATGTACCTGCATTCATGTGTGCCTGCGTAGAGATCTGAGGTTGGCTGGTAGGGTGGACCTCTGCGCATAATCACATGTATGTGCAAGCATTGCCATGTTTCGATTTCTTGGAATTTGGTTGAATTGTTGGAGGTTATTTCTGGATGTGTGTAAATGTACGTGCATTCATGTGTGCCTGCGTAGAGATCTGAGGTTGGCTGGTAGGGTAGACCTCTGCGCATAAGCACATGTATGTGCAAGCATTGCCATGTTTGGATTTCTTGGAATTTGGTTGATTTGTGTGAGGTTATTTCTGGATGTGTGTAAATGTACGTGCATTCATGTGTGCCTGCGTAGAGATCTGAGGTTGGCTGGTAGGGTAGACCTCTGCGCATAAGCACATGTATGTGCAAGCATTGCCATGTTTGGATATCTTGGAATTTGGTTGATTTGTTGGAGGTTATTTCTGGATGTGTGTAAATGTACGTGCATTCATGTGTGCCTGCGTAGAGATCTGAGGTTGGCTGGTAGGGTGGACCTCTGCGCATAATCACATGTGTGTTCAAGCACTGCCATGTTTGGATTTCTTGGAATTTGGTTGATTCTTGTGAGGTTATTTCTGGATGTGTGTAAATGTACGTGCATTCATGTGTGCCTGCGTAGAGATCTGAGCTTGGCTGGTAGGGTGGACCTCTGCGCATAATCACATGTATGTGCAAGCATTGCCATGTTTGGATTTCTTGGAATTTGGTTGAATTGTTGGAGGTTATTTCTGGATGTGTGTAAATGTACGTGCATTCATGTGTGCCTGCGTAGAGATCTGAGGTTGGCTGGTAGGGTGGACCTCTGCGCATAATCACATGTATGTGCAAGCAATTCCAGGTTTGGATTTATTGGAATTTGGTTGATTTGTGTGAGGTTATTTCTGGATGTGTGTAAATGTACCTGCATTCATGTGTGCCTGCGTAGAGATCTGAGGTTGGCTGGTAGGGTGGACCTCTGCGCATAATCACATGTATGTGCAAGCATTGCCATGTTTGGCTTTCTTGTAATCTGGATGATTTTTGTGAGGTTATTTCTGGATGTGTGTAAATGTACCTGCATTCATGTGTGCCTGCGTAGAGATCTGAGGTTGGCTGGTAGGGTGGACCTCTGCGCATAATCACATGTATGTGCAAGCATTGCCATGTTTGGCTTTCTTGTAATCTGGATGATTTTTGTGAGGTTATTTCTGGATGTGTGTAAATGTACGTGCATTCATGTGTGCCTGCGTAGAGATCTGACGTTGGCTGGTAGGGTGGACCTCTGCGCATAATCACATGTATGTGCAAGCATTGCCATGTTTGGATTTCTTGGAATTTGGTTGAATTGTTGGAGGTTATTTCTGAATGTGTGTAAATGTACGTGCATTCATGTGTGCCCGCGTAGAGATCTGAGGTTGGCTGGTAGGGTGGACCTCTGCGCATAATCACATGTATGTGCAAGCATTGCCATGTTGGGATTTCTTGGAATTTGGTTGATTTGTTGGAGGTTATTTCTGGATGTGTGTAAATGTATGTGCATTCATGTGTGCCTGCGTAGAGATCTGAGGTTGGCTGGTAGGGTGGACCTCTGCGCATAATCACATGTATGTGCAAACATTTCGATGTTTGGCTTTCTTGGAATCTGCTTGATTTTTGGGAGTGTATTTCTGGATGTGTGTAAATGTACGTGCATTCATGTGTGCCTGCGTAGAGATCTGAGGTTGGCTGGTAGGGTGGACCTCTGCGCATAATCACATGTGTGTGCAAGCAACTCCATGTTTGGATTTCTTGGAATTTGGTTGATTTGTTGGAGGTTATTTCTGGATGTGTGTAAATGTACGTGCATTCATGTGTGCCCGCGTAGAGATCTGAGGTTGGCTGGTAGTGTGGACCTCTGCGCATAATCACATGTGTGTGCAAGTATTGCCATGTTTGGCTTTCTTGAAATTTGGTTGATTTTTGTGAGGTTATTTCTGGATGTGTGTAAATGTACGTGCATTCATGTGTGCCTGCGTAGAGATGTGAGGTTGGCTGGTAGTGTGGACCTCTGCGCATAATCACATGTGTGTGCAAGTATTGCCATGTTTGGATTTCTTGAAATTTGGTTGATTTTTGTGAGGTTATTTCTGGATGTGTGTAAATGTACCTGCATTCATGTGTGCCTGCGTAGAGATCTGAGGTTGGCTGGTAGGGTGGACCTCTGCGCATAATCACATGTATGTGCAAGCATTGCCATGTTTCGATTTCTTGGAATTTGGTTGAATTGTTGGAGGTTATTTCTGGATGTGTGTAAATGTACGTGCATTCATGTGTGCCTGCGTAGAGATCTGAGGTTGGCTGGTAGGGTAGACCTCTGCGCATAAGCACATGTATGTGCAAGCATTGCCATGTTTGGATTTCTTGGAATTTGGTTGATTTGTGTGAGGTTATTTCTGGATGTGTGTAAATGTACGTGCATTCATGTGTGCCTGCGTAGAGATCTGAGGTTGGCTGGTAGGGTAGACCTCTGCGCATAAGCACATGTATGTGCAAGCATTGCCATGTTTGGATATCTTGGAATTTGGTTGATTTGTTGGAGGTTATTTCTGGATGTGTGTAAATGTACGTGCATTCATGTGTGCCTGCGTAGAGATCTGAGGTTGGCTGGTAGGGTGGACCTCTGCGCATAATCACATGTATGTGCAAGCAATTCCAGGTTTGGATTTATTGGAATTTGGTTGATTTGTGTGAGGTTATTTCTGGATGTGTGTAAATGTACGTGCATTCATGTGTGCCTGCGTAGAGATCTGAGGTTGGCTGGTAGGGTGGACCTCTGCGCATAATCACATGGGTGTGCAAGCATTGCCATGTTTGGCTTTCTTGGAATTTGGTTGATTTTTGTGAGGTTATTTCTGGTTGTGTGTAAATGTACGTGCATTCATGTGTGCCTGCGTAGAGATCTGAGGTTGGCTGGTAGGGTGGACCTCTGCGCATAATCACATGTATGTGCAAGCATTGCCATGTTTGGCTTTCTTGTAATCTGGATGATTTTTGTGAGGTTATTTCTGGATGTGTGTAAATGTACCTGCATTCATGTGTGCCTGCGTAGAGATCTGAGGTTGGCTGGTAGGGTGGACCTCTGCGCATAATCACATGTATGTGCAAGCATTGCCATGTTTGGCTTTCTTGTAATCTGGATGATTTTTGTGAGGTTATTTCTGGATGTGTGTAAATGTACGTGCATTCATGTGTGCCTGCGTAGAGATCTGACGTTGGCTGGTAGGGTGGACCTCTGCGCATAATCACATGTATGTGCAAGCATTGCCATGTTTGGATTTCTTGGAATTTGGTTGAATTGTTGGAGGTTATTTCTGAATGTGTGTAAATGTACGTGCATTCATGTGTGCCCGCGTAGAGATCTGAGGTTGGCTGGTAGGGTGGACCTCTGCGCATAATCACATGTATGTGCAAGCATTGCCATGTTGGGGTTTCTTGGAATTTGGTTGATTTGTTGGAGGTTATTTCTGGATGTGTGTAAATGTACGTGCATTCATGTGTGCCTGTGTAGAGATCTGAGGTTGGCTGGTAGGGTGGACCTCTGCGCATAATCACATGTATGTGCAAGCATTGCCATGTTTGGATTTCTTGAAATTTGGTTGATTTTTGTGAGGTTATTTCTGGATGTGTGTAAATGTACGTGCATTCATGTGTGCCTGCGTAGAGATCTGAGGTTGGCTGGTAGGGTGGACCTCTGCGCATAATCACATGTATGTGCAAGCATTGCCATGTTTGGCTTTCTTGTAATCTGGATGATTTTTGTGAGGTTATTTCTGGATGTGTGTAAATGTACGTGCATTCATGTGTGCCTGCGTAGAGATCTGACGTTGGCTGGTAGGGTGGACCTCTGCGCATAATCACATGTATGTGCAAGCATTGCCATGTTTGGATTTCTTGAAATTTGGTTGAATTGTTGGAGGTTATTTCTGGATGTGTGTAAATGTACGTGCATTCATGTGTGCCCGCGTAGAGATCTGAGGTTGGCTGGTAGGGTGGACCTCTGCGCATAATCACATGTATGTGCAAGCATTGCCATGTTTGGATTTCTTGGAATTTGGTTGAATTGTTGGAGGTTATTTCTGAATGTGTGTAAATGTACGTGCATTCATGTGTGCCCGCGTAGAGATCTGAGGTTGGCTGGTAGGGTGGACCTCTGCGCATAATCACATGTATGTGCAAGCATTGCCATGTTTGGATTTCTTGAAATTTGGTTGATTTTTGTGAGGTTATTTCTGGATGTGTGTAAATGTACCTGCATTCATGTGTGCCTGCGTAGAGATCTGACGTTGGCTGGTAGGGTGGACCTCTGCGCATAATCACATGTATGTGCAAGCATTGCCATGTTTGGATTTCTTGAAATTTGGTTGATTTTTGTGAGGTTATTTCTGGATGTGTGTAAATGTACCTGCATTCATGTGTGCCTGCGTAGAGATCTGAGGTTGGCTGGTAGGGTGGACCTCTGCGCATAATCACATGTATGTGCAAGCATTGCCATGTTTGGCTTTCTTGTAATCTGGATGATTTTTGTGAGGTTATTTCTGGATGTGTGTAAATGTACGTGCATTCATGTGTGCCTGCGTAGAGATCTGACGTTGGCTGGTAGGGTGGACCTCTGCGCATAATCACATGTATGTGCAAGCATTGCCATGTTTGGATTTCTTGGAATTTGGTTGAATTGTTGGAGGTTATTTCTGAATGTGTGTAAATGTACGTGCATTCATGTGTGCCCGCGTAGAGATCTGAGGTTGGCTGGTAGGGTGGACCTCTGCGCATAATCACATGTATGTGCAAGCATTGCCATGTTTGGATTTCTTGAAATTTGGTTGATTTTTGTGAGGTTATTTCTGGATGTGTGTAAATGTACGTGCATTCATGTGTGCCTGCGTAGAGATCTGACGTTGGCTGGTAGGGTGGACCTCTGCGCATAATCACATGTATGTGCAAGCATTGCCATGTTTGGATTTCTTGAAATTTGGTTGAATTGTTGGAGGTTATTTCTGGATGTGTGTAAATGTACGTGCATTCATGTGTGCCCGCGTAGAGATCTGAGGTTGGCTGGTAGGGTGGACCTCTGCGCATAATCACATGTATGTGCAAGCATTGCCATGTTGGGATTTCTTGGAATTTGGTTGATTTGTTGGAGGTTATTTCTGGATGTGTGTAAATGTACGTGCATTCATGTGTGCCTGTGTAGAGATCTGAGGTTGGCTGGTAGGGTGGACCTCTGCGCATAATCACATGTATGTGCAAGCATTGCCATGTTTGGATTTCTTGGAATGTGGTTGAATTGTTGGAGGTTATTTCTGGATGTGTGTAAATGTACGTGCATTCATGTGTGCCTGTGTAGAGATCTGAGGTTGGCTGGTAGGGTGGACCTCTGCGCATAAGCACATGTATGTGCAAGCATTGCCATGTTTGGATTTCTTGAAATTTGGCTGATTTTTGTGAGGTTATTTCTGGATGGGTGTAAATGTATGTGCATTCATGTGTGCCTGCGTAGAGATCTGAGGTTGGCTGGTAGGGTGGACCTCTGCGCATAATCACATGTATGTGCAAACATTTCGATGTTTGGCTTTCTTGGAATCTGCTTGATTTTTGGGAGTGTATTTCTGGATGTGTGTAAATGTACGTGCATTCATGTGTGCCCGCGTAGAGATCTGAGGTTGGCTGGTAGGGAGGACCTGTGCGCATAATAACATGTGTGTGCAACTATTGCCATGTTTGGATTTCTTGGAATTTGGTTGATTTTTGTGAGGTTATTTCTGGATGTGTGTAAATGTACCTGCATTCATGTGTGCCTGCGTAGAGATCTGAGGTTGGCTGGTAGGGTGGACCTCTGCGCATAATCACATGTATGTGCAAGCATTGCCATGTTTGGCTTTCTTGGAATTTGGTTGATTTGTTGGAGGTTATTTCTGAATCTGTGTAAATGTACCTGCATTCATGTGTGCCTGCGTAGAGATCTGAGGTTGGCTGGTAGGGTGGACCTCTGCGCATAAGCACATGTATGTGCAAGCATTGCCATGTTGGGATTTCTTGGAATTTGGTTGATTTGTTGGAGGTTATTTCTGGATGTGTGTAAATGTACGTGCATTCATGTGTGCCTGTGTAGAGATCTGAGGTTGGCTGGTAGGGTGGACCTCTGCGCATAATCACATGTATGTGCAAGCATTGCCATGTTTGGATTTCTTGGAATCTGGTTGATTTGTTGGAGGTTATTTCTGGATGTGTGTAAATGTACGTGCATTCATGTGTGCCCACGTAGAGATCTGAGGTTGGCTGGTAGGGTGGACCTCTGCGCATAATCACATGTATGTGCAAGCATTGCCATGTTTGGATTTCTTGGAATTTGGTTGATTTGTTGGAGGTTATTTCTGGATGTGTGTAAATGTACGTGAATTCATGTGTGCCTGCGTAGAGATCTGAGGTTGGCTGGTAGGGTGGACCTCTGCGCATAATCACATGTATGTGCAAGCATTGCCATGTTTGGATTTCTTGGAATCTGGTTGATTTGTTGGAGGTTATTTCTGGATGTGTGTAAATGTACGTGCATTCATGTGTGCCCACGTAGAGATCTGAGGTTGGCTGGTAGGGTGGACCTCTGCGCATAATCACATGTATGTGCAAGCATTGCCATGTTTGGATTTCTTGGAATCTGGTTGATTTGTTGGAGGTTATTTCTGGATGTGTGTAAATGTTCGTGCATTCATGTGTGCCTGTGTAGAGATCTGAGGTTGGCTGGTAGGGTGGACCTCTGCGCATAATCACATGTATGTGCAAGCATTGCCATGTTTGGATTTCTTGGAATCTGGTTGATTTGTTGGAGGTTATTTCTGGATGTGTGTAAATGTACGTGCATTCATGTGTGCCCACGTAGAGATCTGAGGTTGGCTGGTAGGGTGGACCTCTGCGCATAATCACATGTATGTGCAAGCATTGCCATGTTTGGATTTCTTGGAATTTGGTTAATTTGTTGGAGGTTATTTCTGGATGTGTGTAAATGTACCTGCATTCATGTGTGCCTGCGTAGAGATCTGAGGTTGGCTGGTAGGGTGGACCTCTGCGCATAATCACATGTATGTGCAAGCATTGCCATGTTTGGATTTCTTGGAATTTGGTTGATTTGTGTCAGGTTATTTCTGGTTGTGTGTAAATGTACGTGCATTCATGTGTGCCTGCGTAGAGATCTGAGGTTGGCTGGTAGGGTGGACCTCTGCGCATAATCGCATGTATGTGCAAGCATTGCCATGTTTGGATTTCTTGGAATTTGGTTAATTTGTTGGAGGTTATTTCTGGATGTGTGTAAATGTACCTGCATTCATGTGTGCCTGCGTAGAGATCTGAGGTTGGCTGGTAGGGTGGACCTCTGCGCATAATCGCATGTATGTGCAAGCATTGCCATGTTTGGCTTTCTTGTAATCTGGATGATTTATGGGAGGTTATTTCTGGTTGTGTGTAAATGTACGTGCATTCATGTGTGCCTGCGTAGAGATCTGAGGCTGGCTGGTAGGGTGGACCTCTGCGCATAATCACATGTATGTGCAAACATTTCGATGTTTGGCTTTCTTGGAATCTGCTTGATTTTTGGGAGTGTATTTCTGGATGTGTGTAAATGTACGTGCATTCATGTGTGCCTGCGTAGAGATCTGAGGTTGGCTGGTAGGGTGGACCTCTGCCCATAATCACATGTATGTGCAAGCATTGCCATGTTTGGATTTCTTGAAATTTGGTTGATTTGTGTGAGGTTATTTCTGGTTGTGTGTAAATGTACGTGCATTCATGTGTGCCTGCGTAGAGATCTGAGGTTGGCTGGTAGGGTGGACCTCTGCGCATAATCACATGTATGTGCAAGCATTGCCATGTTTGGATTTCTTGGAATCTGGTTGATTTGTTGGAGGTTATTTCTGGATGTGTGTAAATGTACGTGCATTCATGTGTGCCCACGTAGAGATCTGAGGTTGGCTGGTAGGGTGGACCTCTGCGCATAATCACATGTATGTGCAAGCATTGCCATGTTTGGATTTCTTGAAATTTGGTTGATTTTTGTGAGGTTATATCTGGATATGTGTAAATGTACGTGCATTCATGTGTGCCTGCGTAGAGATCTGAGGTTGGCTGGTAGGGTGGACCTCTGCGCATAATCACATGTATGTGCAAGCATTGCCATGTTTGGATTTCTTGGAATTTGGTTGATTTGTTGGAGGTTATTTCTGGATGTGTGTAAATGTACGTGCATTCATGTGTGCCTGCATAGAGATCTGAGGTTGGCTGGTAGTGAGGACCTCTGCGCATAATCACATGTGTGTGCAAACATTTCGATGTTTGGCTTTCTTGGAATCTGGTTGATTTTTGTGAGGTTATTTCTGGTTGTGTGTAAATGTACGTGCATTCATGTGTGCCTGCGTAGAGATCTGAGGTTGGCTGGTAGGGTGGACCTCTGCGCATAATCACATGTATGTGCAAGCATTGCCATGTTTGGATTTCTTGAAATTTGGTTGATTTGTGTGAGGTTATTTCTGTATGTGTGTAAATGTACGTGCATTCATGTGTGCCTGCGTAGAGATCTGAGGTTGGCTGGTACGGTGGACCTCTGCGCATAAGCACATGTATGTGCAAGCATTGCCATGTTTGGATTTCTTGGAATTTGGTTGATTTGTGTGAGGTTATTTCTGGATGTGTGTAAATGTACGTGCATTCATGTGTGCCTGCGTAGAGATGTGAGGTTGGCTGGTAGGGTGGACCTCTGCGCATAATCACATGTATGTGCAAGCATTGCCATGTTTGGATTTCTTGGAATCTGGTTGATTTGTGTGAGGTTATTTCTGGATGTGTGTAAATGTACATGCATTCATGTGTGCCTGCATAGAGATCTGAGGTTGGCTGGTAGGGAGGACCTCTGCGCATAATCACATGTATGTGCAAACATCTTGATGTTTGGCTTTCTTGGAATCTGGTTGATTTTTGTGAGGTTTTTTCTGGTTGTGTGTAAATGTACGTGCATTCATGTGTGCCTGCGTAGAGATCTGAGGTTGGCTGGTAGGGTGGACCTCTGCGCATAATCACAGGTATGTGCAAACATTTCGATGTTTGGCTTTCTTGGAATCTGGTTGAATTTTGGGAGTGTATTTCTGTATGTGTGTAAATGTACGTGCATTCATGTGTGCCTGCGTAGAGATCTGAGGTTGGCTGGTAGGGTGGACCTCTGCGCATAATCACATGTATGTGCAAGCATTGCCATGTTTGGATTTCTTGGAATCTGGTTGATTTGTTGGAGGTTATTTCTGGATGTGTGTAAATGTACGTGCATTCATGTGTGCCCACGTAGAGATCTGAGGTTGGCTGGTAGGGTGGACCTCTGCGCATAATCACATGTATGTGCAAGCATTGCCATGTTTGGATTTCTTGAAATTTGGTTGATTTTTGTGAGGTTATATCTGGATATGTGTAAATGTACGTGCATTCATGTGTGCCTGCGTAGAGATCTGAGGTTGGCTGGTAGGGTGGACCTCTGCGCATAATCACATGTATGTGCAAGCATTGCCATGTTTGGATTTCTTGGAATTTGGTTGATTTGTTGGAGGTTATTTCTGGATGTGTGTAAATGTACGTGCATTCATGTGTGCCTGCGTAGAGATCTGAGGTTGGCTGGTAGGGTGGACCTCTGCGCATAATCACATGTATGTGCAAGCATTGCCATGTTTGGATTTCTTGGAATTTGGTTGATTTGTTGGAGGTTATTTCTGGATGTGTGTAAATGTACGTGCATTCATGTGTGCCTGCATAGAGATCTGAGGTTGGCTGGTAGTGAGGACCTCTGTGCATAATCACATGTATGTGCAAACATTTCGATGTTTGGCTTTCTTGGAATCTGGTTGATTTTTGTGAGGTTATTTCTGGTTGTGTGTAAATGTACGTGCATTCATGTGTGCCTGCGTAGAGATCTGAGGTTGGCTGGTAGGGTGGACCTCTGCGCATAATCACATGTATGTGCAAGCATTGCCATGTTTGGATTTCTTGGAATTTGGTTGATTTGTTGGAGGTTATTTCTGTATGTGTGTAAATGTACGTGCATTCATGTGTGCCTGCGTAGAGATGTGAGGTTGGCTGGTATGGTGGACCTCTGCGCATAATCACATGTATGTGCAAGCATTGCCATGTTTGGATTTCTTGGAATCTGGTTGATTTGTTGGAGGTTATTTCTGGATGTGTGTAAATGTACATGCATTCATGTGTGCCTGCATAGAGATCTGAGGTTGGCTGGTAGGGAGGACCTCTGCGCATAATCACATGTATGTGCAAACATCTTGATGTTTGGCTTTCTTGGAATCTGGTTGATTTTTGTGAGGTTATTTCTGGATGTGTGTAAATGTACATGCATTCATGTGTGCCTGCGTAGAGATCTGAGGTTGGCTGGTAGGGTGGACCTCTGCGCATAATCACATGTATGTGCAAACATTTCGATGTTTGGCTTTCTTGGAATTTGATTGATTTGTTGGAGGTTGTTTCTGGATGTGTGTAAATGTACGTGCATTCATGTGTGCCTGCGTAGAGATCTGAGGTTGGCTGGTAGGGAGGACCTCTGCGCATAATCACATGTATGTGCAAGCATTGCCATGTTTGGCTTTCTTGAAATTTGGTTGATTTTTGTGAGGTCATTTCTGGATGTGTGTAAATGTACGTGCATTCATGTGTGCCTGCGTAGAGATCTGAGGTTGGCTGGTAGGGTGGACCTCTGCGCATAATCACATGTATGTGCAAACATTTCGATGTTTGGCTTTCTTGGAATTTGGTTGATTTTTGTGAGGTTATTTCTGGATGTGTGTAAATGTACGTGCATTCATGTGTGCCTGCGTAGAGATCTGAGGTTGGCTGGTAGGGTGGACCTCTGCGCATAATCACATGTATGTGCAAACATTTCGATGTTTGGCTTTCTTGGAATGCGGTTGATTTTTGTGAGGTTATTTCTGGATGTGTGTAAATGTACGTGCATTCATGTGTGCCTGCGTAGAGATCTGAGGTTGGCTGGTAGGGTGGACCTCTGCGCATAAGCACATGTATGTGCAAGCATTGCCATGTTTGGATTTCTTGGAATCTGGTTGATTTGTGTGAGGTTATTTCTGGATGTGTGTAAATGTACGTGCATTCATGTGTGCCTGCGTAGAGATCTGAGGTTGGCTGGTAGGGTGGACCTCTGCGCATAATCACATGTATGTGCAAACATTTCGATGTTTGGCTTTCTTGGAATGCGGTTGATTTTTGTGAGGTTATTTCTGGATGTGTGTAAATGTACGTGCATTCATGTGTGCCTGCGTAGAGATCTGAGGTTGGCTGGTAGGGTGGACCTCTGCGCATAAGCACATGTATGTGCAAGCATTGCCATGTTTGGATTTCTTGGAATCTGGTTGATTTGTGTGAGGTTATTTCTGGATGTGTGTAAATGTACGTGCATTCATGTGTGCCTGCGTAGAGATCTGAGGTTGGCTGGTAGGGTGGACCTCTGCGCATAATCACATGTATGTGCAAACATTTCGATGTTTGGCTTTCTTGGAATTTGGTTGATTTTTGTGAGGTTATTTCTGGATGTGTGTAAATGTACATGCATTCATGTGTGCCTGCGTAGAGATCTGAGGTTGGCTGGTAGGGAGGACCTCTGCGCATAATCACATGTATGTCGAAGCATTGCCATGTTTGGATTTCTTGGAATTTGGTTGATTTTTGTGAGGTTATTTCTGGATGTGTGTAAATGTACCTGCATTCATGTGTGCCTGCGTAGAGATCTGAGGTTGGGTGGTAGGGTGGACCTCTGCGCATAATCACATGTATGTGCAAACATTTCGATGTTTGGATTTCTTGGAATTTGATTGATTTGTTGGAGGTTGTTTCTGGATGTGTGTAAATGTACGTGCATTCATGTGTGCCTGAGTAGACATCTGAGGTTGGCTGGTAGGGTGGACCTCTGCGCATAAGCACATGTATGTGCAAGCATTGCCATGTTTGGATTTTTTGGAATTTGGTTGATTTGTTGGAGGTTATTTCTGGATGTGTGTAAGTGTACGTGCATTCATGTGTGCCTGCGTAGAGATCTGAGGTTGGCTGGTAGGGTGGACCTCTGCGCATAATCACATGTGTGTGCAAGCATTGCCATGTTTGGATTTCTTGGAATTTGGTTGATTTGTGTGAGGTTATTTCTGGTTGTGTGCAAATGTACGTGCATTCATGTGTGCCTGCGTAGAGATCTGAGGTTGGCTGGTAGGGTGGACCTCTGCGCATAATCACATGTATGTACAAACATTTCGATGTTTGGCTTTCTTGGAATCTGGTTGATTTTTGGGAGTGTATTCCTGGATGTGTGTAAATGTACGTGCATTCATGTGTGCCTGCGTAGAGATCTGAGGTTGGCTGGTAGGGAGGACCTCTGCGCATAATCACATGTGTGTGCAAGCAATTCCATGTTTGGATTTCTTGAAATTTGGTTGATTTGTTGGAGGTTATTTCTGGATGTGTGTAAATGTACGTGCATTCATGTGTGCCTGCGTAGAGATCTGAGGTTGGCTGGTAGGGTGGACCTCTGCGCATAATCACATGTATGTGCAAACATTTCGATGTTTGGCTTTTTGGGAATCTGGTTGATTTTTGGGAGTGTATTTCTGGATGTGTGTAAATGTACGTGCATTCATGTGTGCCTGCGTAGAGATCTGAGGTTGGCTGGTAGGGTGGACCTGTGCGCATAATCACATGTATGTGCAAGCAATTCCATGTTTGGATTTCTTGGAATGTGGTTGATTTGTTGGAGGTTATTTCTGGATGTGTGTAAATGTACCTGCATTCATGTGTGCCTGCGTAGAGATCTGAGGTTGGCTGGTAGGGTGGACCTCTGCGCATAAGCACATGTATGTGCAAGCATTGCCATGTTTGGATTTCTTGGAATTTGGTTGATTTGTTGGAGGTTATTTCTGGATGTGTGTAAATGAACATGCATTCATGTGTGCCTGCGTAGAGATCTGAGGTTGGCTGGTAGGGTGGACCTCTGCGCATAATCACATGTATGTGCAAGTATTGCCATGTTTGGATTTCTTGGAATTTGGTTGATTTGTGTGAGGTTATTTCTGGATGTGTGTAAATGTACGTGCATTCATGTGTGCCTGCGTAGAGATCTGAGGTTGGCTGGTAGGGTGGACCTCTGCGCATAATCACATGTATGTGCAAGCATTGCCATGTTTGGATTTCTTGAAATTTGGTTGATTTGTGTGAGGTTATTTCTGGATGTGTGTAAATGTACATGCATTCATGTGTGCCTGCGTAGAGATCTGAGGTTGGCTGGTAGGGTGGACCTCTGCGCATAATCACATGTATGTGCAAACATTTCGATGTTTGGCTTTTTGGGAATCTGGTTGATTTTTGGGAGTGTATTTCTGGATGTGTGTAAATGTACGTGCATTCATGTGTGCCTGCGTAGAGATCTGAGGTTGGCTGGTAGGGTGGACCTGTGCGCATAATCACATGTATGTGCAAGCAATTCCATGTTTGGATTTCTTGGAATGTGGTTGATTTGTTGGAGGTTATTTCTGGATGTGTGTAAATGTACGTGCATTCATGTGTGCCTGCGTAGAGATCTGAGGTTGGCTGGTAGGGTGGACCTCTGCGCATAATCACATGTATGTGCAAGCAATTCCATGTTTGGATTTCTTGGAATGTGGTTGATTTTTGGGAGTGTATTTCTGGATGTGTGTAAATGTACGTGCATTCATGTGTGCCTGCGTAGAGATCTGAGGTTGGCTGGTAGGGTGGACCTGTGCGCATAATCACATGTATGTGCAAGCAATTCCATGTTTGGATTTCTTGGAATGTGGTTGATTTGTTGGAGGTTATTTCTGGATGTGTGTAAATGTACGTGCATTCATGTGTGCCTGCGTAGAGATCTGAGGTTGGCTGGTAGGGTGGACCTCTGCGCATAATCACATGTATGTGCAAGCAATTCCATGTTTGGATTTCTTGGAATGTGGTTGATTTGTGTGAGGTTATTTCTGGATGTGTGTAAATGTACGTGCATTCATGTGTGCCTGCGTAGAGATCTGAGGTTGGCTGGTAGGGTGGACCTCTGCGCATAATCACATGTGTGTGCAAGCATTGCCATGTTTGGATTTCTTGGAATTTGGTTGATTTGTGTGAGGTTATTTCTGGTTGTGTGCAAATGTACGTGCATTCATGTGTGCCTGCGTAGAGATCTGAGGTTGGCTGGTAGGGTGGACCTCTGCGCATAATCACATGTATGTACAAACATTTCGATGTTTGGCTTTCTTGGAATCTGGTTGATTTTTGGGAGTGTATTCCTGGATGTGTGTAAATGTACGTGCATTCATGTGTGCCTGCGTAGAGATCTGAGGTTGGCTGGTAGGGAGGACCTCTGCGCATAATCACATGTGTGTGCAAGCAATTCCATGTTTGGATTTCTTGAAATTTGGTTGATTTGTTGGAGGTTATTTCTGGATGTGTGTAAATGTACGTGCATTCATGTGTGCCTGCGTAGAGATCTGAGGTTGGCTGGTAGGGTGGACCTCTGCGCATAATCACATGTATGTGCAAACATTTCGATGTTTGGCTTTTTGGGAATCTGGTTGATTTTTGGGAGTGTATTTCTGGATGTGTGTAAATGTACGTGCATTCATGTGTGCCTGCGTAGAGATCTGAGGTTGGCTGGTAGGGTGGACCTGTGCGCATAATCACATGTATGTGCAAGCAATTCCATGTTTGGATTTCTTGGAATGTGGTTGATTTGTTGGAGGTTATTTCTGGATGTGTGTAAATGTACCTGCATTCATGTGTGCCTGCGTAGAGATCTGAGGTTGGCTGGTAGGGTGGACCTCTGCGCATAAGCACATGTATGTGCAAGCATTGCCATGTTTGGATTTCTTGGAATTTGGTTGATTTGTTGGAGGTTATTTCTGGATGTGTGTAAATGAACATGCATTCATGTGTGCCTGCGTAGAGATCTGAGGTTGGCTGGTAGGGTGGACCTCTGCGCATAATCACATGTATGTGCAAGTATTGCCATGTTTGGATTTCTTGGAATTTGGTTGATTTGTGTGAGGTCATTTCTGGATGTGTGTAAATGTACGTGCATTCATGTGTGCCTGCGTAGAGATCTGAGGTTGGCTGGTAGGGTGGACCTCTGCGCATAATCACATGTATGTGCAAGCATTGCCATGTTTGGGATTCTTGAAATTTGGTTGATTTGTGTGAGGTTATTTCTGGATGTGTGTAAATGTACATGCATTCATGTGTGCCTGCGTAGAGATCTGAGGTTGGCTGGTAGGGTGGACCTCTGCGCATAATCACATGTATGTGCAAACATTTCGATGTTTGGCTTTTTGGGAATCTGGTTGATTTTTGGGAGTGTATTTCTGGATGTGTGTAAATGTACGTGCATTCATGTGTGCCTGCGTAGAGATCTGAGGTTGGCTGGTAGGGTGGACCTGTGCGCATAATCACATGTATGTGCAAGCAATTCCATGTTTGGATTTCTTGGAATGTGGTTGATTTTTGGGAGTGTATTTCTGGATGTGTGTAAATGTACGTGCATTCATGTGTGCCTGCGTAGAGATCTGAGGTTGGCTGGTAGGGTGGACCTGTGCGCATAATCACATGTATGTGCAAGCAATTCCATGTTTGGATTTCTTGGAATGTGGTTGATTTGTTGGAGGTTATTTCTGGATGTGTGTAAATGTACGTGCATTCATGTGTGCCTGCGTAGAGATCTGAGGTTGGCTGGTAGGGTGGACCTCTGCGCATAATCACATGTATGTGCAAGCAATTCCATGTTTGGATTTCTTGGAATGTGGTTGATTTGTGTGAGGTTATTTCTGGATGTGTGTAAATGTACGTGCATTCATGTGTGCCTGCGTAGAGATCTGAGGTTGGCTGGTAGGGAGGACCTCTGCGCATAATCACATGTATGTGCAAACATTTCGATGTTTGGCTTTCTTGGAATTTGATTGATTTGTTGGAGGTTGTTTCTGGATGTGTGTAAATGTACGTGCATTCATGTGTGCCTGCGTAGAGATTTGAGGTTGGCTGGTAGGGAGGACCTCTGCGCATAATCACATGTATGTCGAAGCATTGCCATGTTTGGATTTGTTGGAATTTGGTTGATTTGTTGGAGGTTATTTCTGGATGTGTAAATGTACGTGCATTCATGTGTGCCTGAGTAGAGATCTGAGGTTGGCTGTTAGGGAGGACCTCTGCGCATAAGCACATGTGTGTGCAAGCAATTCCATGTTTGGATTTCTTGGAATCTGGTTGATTTTTGTGAGGTTATTTCTGGATGTGTGTAAATGTACGTGCATTCATGTGTGCCTGCGTAGAGATCTGAGGTTGGCTGGTAGGGTGGACCTCTGCGCATAATCACATGTATGTGCAAGCATTGCCATGTTTGGATTTCTTGGAATGTGGTTGATTTGTTGGAGGTTATTTCTGGATGTGTGTAAATGTACGTGCATTCATGTGTGCCTGCGTAGAGATCTGAGGTTGGCTGGTAGGGTGGACCTCTGCGCATAATCACATGTATGTGCAAGCAATTCCATGTTTGGATTTCTTGGAATGTGGTTGATTTGTGTGAGGTTATTTCTGGATGTGTGTAAATGTACGTGCATTCATGTGTGCCTGCGTAGAGATCTGAGGTTGGCTGGTAGGGTGGACCTCTGCGCATAAGCACATGTATGTGCAAGCAATTCCATGTTTGGATTTCTTGGAATCTGGTTGATTTTTGTGAGGTTATTTCTGGATGTGTGTAAATGTACGTGCATTCATGTGTGCCTGCGTAGAGATCTGAGGTTGGCTGGTAGGGTGGACCTCTGCGCATAATCACATGTATGTGCAAGCATTGCCATGTTTGGATTTCTTGGAATGTGGTTGATTTGTTAGAGGTTATTTCTGGATGTGTGTAAATGTACGTGCATTCATGTGTGCCTGCGTAGTGATCTGAGGTTGGCTGGTAGGGAGGACCTCTGCGCATAATCACATGTATGTGCAAACATTTCGATGTTTGGCTTTCTTGGAATTTGATTGATTTGTTGGAGGTTGTTTCTGGATGTGTGTAAATGTACGTGCATTCATGTGTGCCTGCGTAGAGATTTGAGGTTGGCTGGTAGGGTGGACCTCTGCGCATAATCACATGTATGTCGAAGCATTGCCATGTTTGGATTTGTTGGAATTTGGTTGATTTGTTGGAGGTTATTTCTGGATGTGTAAATGTACGTGCATTCATGTGTGCCTGAGTAGAGATCTGAGGTTGGCTGTTAGGGAGGACCTCTGCGCATAATCACATGTATGTCGAAGCATTGCCATGTTTGGATTTGTTGGAATTTGGTTGATTTGTTGGAGGTTATTTCTGGATGTGTGTAAGTGTACATGCATTCATGTGTGCCTGCGTAGAGATGTGAGGTTGGCTGGTAGTGTGGACCTCTGCGCATAATCACATGTGTGTGCAAGCATTGCCATGTTTGGATTTCTTGAAATTTGGTTGATTTGTGTGAGGTTATTTCTGGATGTGTGTAAATGTACGTGCATTCATGTGTGCCTGCGTAGAGATCTGAGGTTGGCTGGTAGGGTGGACCTCTGCGCATAATCACATGTATGTGCAAGCATAGCCATGTTTGGATTTCTTGGAATTTGGTTGATTTGTTGGAGGTTATTTCTGGATGTGTGTAAATGTACGTGAATTCATGTGTGCCTGCGTAGAGATCTGAGGTTGGCTGGTAGGGTGGACCTCTGCGCATAATCACATATATGTACAAACATTTCAATGTTTGGCTTTCTTGGAATGTGCTTGATTTTTGGGAGTGTATTTCTGGATGTGTGTAAATGTACGTGCATTCATGTGTGCCTGCGTAGAGATCTGAGGTTGCCTGGTAGGGTGGACCTCTGCGCATAATCACATGTATGTGCAAGCAATTCCATGTTTGGCTTTCCTGAAATTTGGTTGATTTTTCTGAGGTTATTTCTGGTTGTTTGTAAATGTACATGCATTCATGTGTGCCTGCGTAGAGATCTGAGGTTGGCTGGTAGGGTGGACCTCTGTGCATAATCACATGTATGTGCAAGCATTGCCATGTTTGCATTTCTTGAAATTTGGTTAATTTTTGTGGCATGGCAATGTCGAAGCATTGCCATGTTTCGATTTCTTGGAATTTGATTGATTTTTGTGAGGTTATTTCTGGATGTGTGTAAATGTACGTGCATTCATGTGTGCCTGCGTAGAGATCTGAGGTTGGCTGGTAGGGTGGACCTCTGCGCATAAGCACATGTGTGTGCAAGCAATTCTATGTTTGGATTTCTTGGAATTTGGTTGATTTTTCTGAGGTTATTTCTGGTTGTTTGTAAATGTACATGCATTCATGTGTGCCTGCGTAGAGATCTGAGGTTGGCTGGTAGGGTGGACCTCTGTGCATAATCACATGTATGTGCAAGCATTGCCATGTTTGCATTTCTTGAAATTTGGTTAATTTTTGTGGCATGGCAATGTCGAAGCATTGCCATGTTTCGATTTCTTGGAATTTGATTGATTTTTGTGAGGTTATTTCTGGATGTGTGTAAATGTACGTGCATTCATGTGTGCCTGCGTAGAGATCTGAGGTTGGCTGGTAGGGTGGACCTCTGCGCATAATCACATGTATGTGCAAGCATTGCCATGTTTGGATTTCTTGGAATTTGGTTGATTTTTGTGAGGTTATTTCTGGATGTGTGTAAATGTACCTGCATTCATGTGTGCCTGCGTAGAGATCTGAGGTTGGCTGGTAGGGTGGACCTCTGCGCATAATCACATGTATGTGCAAGCAATTCCATGTTTGGATTTCTTGGAATGTGGTTGATTTGTTGGAGGTTATTTCTGGTTGTATGTAAATGTACGTGCATTCATGTGTGCCTGCGTAGAGATCTGAGGTTGGCTGGTAGGGTGGACCTCTGCGCATAATCACATGTATGTCGAAGCATTGCCATGTTTGGATTTCTTGGAATTTGGTTGATTTGTTGGAGGTTATTTCTGGATGTGTGTAAATGTACGTGCATTCATGTGTGCCTGCGTAGAGATCTGAGGTTGGCTGGTAGGGTGGACCTCTGCGCATAATCACATGTATGTGCAAGCAATTCCATGTTTGGATTTCTTGGAATTTGGTTGATTTGTTGGAGGTTATTTCTGTATGTGTGTAAATGAACATGCATTCATGTGTGCCTGCGTAGAGATCTGAGGTTGGCTGGTACGGTGGACCTCTGCGCATAAGCACATGTATGTGCAAGCATTGCCATGTTTGGATTTCTTGAAATTTTTTGATTTGTGTGAGGTTATTTCTGGATGTGTGTAAATGTACATGCATTCATGTGTGCCTGCGTAGAGATCTGAGGTTGGCTGGTAGGGTGGACCTCTGCGCATAATCACATATATGTACAAACATTTCAATTTTTGGCTTTCTTGGAATCTGCTTGATTTTTGGGAGTGTATTTCTGGATGTGTGTAAATGTACGTGCATTCATGTGTGCCTGCGTAGAGATCTGAGGTTGGCTGGTAGGGTGGACCTCTGCGCATAATCACATGTATGTGCAAAAATTTCGATGTTTGGCTTTTTGGGAATCTGGTTGATTTTTGGGAGTGTATTTCTGGATGTGTGTAAATGTACGTGCATTCATGTGTGCCTGCGTAGAGATCTGAGGTTGGCTGGTAGGGTGGACCTCTGCGCATAATCACATGTATGTGCAAGCAATTCCATGTTTGGATTTCTTGGAATGTGGTTGATTTGTTGGAGGTTATTTCTGGATGTGTGTAAATGTACATGCATTCATGTGTGCCTGCGTAGAGATCTGAGGTTGGCTGGTAGGGTGGACCTCTGCGCATAATCACATGTATGTGCAAGCAATTCCATGTTTGGATTTCTTGGAATGTGGTTGATTTGTGTGAGGTTATTTCTGGATGTGTGTAAATGTACGTGCATTCATGTGTGCCTGCGTAGAGATCTGAGGTTGGCTGGTAGGGAGGACCTCTGCGCATAATCACATTTATGTCGAAGCATTGCCATGTTTGGATTTGTTGGAATTTGGTTGATTTGTTGGAGGTTATTTCTGGATGTGTAAATGTACGTGCATTCATGTGTGCCTGAGTAGAGATCTGAGGTTGGCTGTTAGGGAGGACCTCTGCGCATAATCACATGTATGTCGAAGCATTGCCATGTTTGGATTTCTTGGAATTTGGTTGATTTGTTGGAGGTTATTTCTGGATGTGTAAATGTACGTGCATTCATGTGTGCCTGCGTAGAGATGTGAGGTTGGCTGGTAGTGTGGACCTCTGCGCATAATCACATGTGTGTGCAAGCAATTCCATGTTTGGATTTCTTGGAATTTGGTTGATTTTTGTGAGGTTATTTCTGGATGTGTGTAAATGTACGTGCATTCATGTGTGCCTGCGTAGAGATCTGAGGTTGGCTGGTAGGGTGGACCTCTGCGCATAATCACATGTATGTGCAAGCATTGCCATGTTTGGATTTCTTGGAATTTGGTTGATTTGTTGGAGGTTATTTCTGGATGTGTGTAAATGTACGTGAATTCATGTGTGCCTGCGTAGAGATCTGAGGTTGGCTGGTAGGGTGGACCTCTGCGCATAATCACATATATGTACAAACATTTCAATTTTTGGATTTCTTGGAATCTGCTTGATTTTTGGAAGTGTATTTCTGGATGTGTGTAAATGTACGTGCATTCATGTGTGCCTGCGTAGAGATCTGAGGTTGGCTGGTAGGGTGGACCTGTGCGCATAATCACATGTATGTGCAAGCAATTCCATGTTTGGATTTCTTGGAATTTGGTTGATTTGTTGGAGGTTATTTCTGGATGTGTGTAAATGTACGTGCATTCATGTGTGCCTGCGTAGAGATCTGAGGTTGGCTGGTAGGGTGGACCTCTGCGCATAATCACATGTATGTGCAAGCAATTCCATGTTTGGATTTCTTGGAATGTGGTTGATTTGTGTGAGGTTATTTCTGGATGTGTGTAAATGTACGTGCATTCATGTGTGCCTGTGTAGAGATCTGAGGTTGGCTGGTAGGGAGGACCTCTGCGCATAATCACATTTATGTCGAAGCATTGCCATGTTTGGATTTGTTGGAATTTGGTTGATTTGTTGGAGGTTATTTCTGGATGTGTAAATGTACGTGCATTCATGTGTGCCTGAGTAGAGATCTGAGGTTGGCTGTTAGGGAGGACCTCTGCGCATAATCACATGTATGTCGAAGCATTGCCATGTTTGGATTTCTTGGAATTTGGTTGATTTGTTGGAGGTTATTTCTGGATGTGTAAATGTACGTGCATTCATGTGTGCCTGCGTAGAGATGTGAGGTTGGCTGGTAGTGTGGACCTCTGCGCATAATCACATGTGTGTGCAAGCAATTCCATGTTTGGATTTCTTGGAATTTGGTTGATTTTTGTGAGGTTATTTCTGGATGTGTGTAAATGTACGTGCATTCATGTGTGCCTGCGTAGAGATCTGAGGTTGGCTGGTAGGGTGGACCTCTGCGCATAATCACATGTATGTGCAAGCATTGCCATGTTTGGATTTCTTGGAATTTGGTTGATTTGTTGGAGGTTATTTCTGGATGTGTGTAAATGTACGTGAATTCATGTGTGCCTGCGTAGAGATCTGAGGTTGGCTGGTAGGGTGGACCTCTGCGCATAATCACATATATGTACAAACATTTCAATTTTTGGATTTCTTGGAATCTGCTTGATTTTTGGAAGTGTATTTCTGGATGTGTGTAAATGTACGTGCATTCATGTGTGCCTGCGTAGAGATCTGAGGTTGGCTGGTAGGGTGGACCTGTGCGCATAATCACATGTATGTGCAAGCAATTCCATGTTTGGATTTCTTGGAATTTGGTTGATTTGTTGGAGGTTATTTCTGGATGTGTGTAAATGTACGTGCATTCATGTGTGCCTGCGTAGAGATCTGAGGTTGGCTGGTAGGGTGGACCTCTGCGCATAATCACATGTATGTCGAAGCATTGCCATGTTTGGATTTCTTGGAATTTGGTTGATTTTTGTGAGGTTTTTTCTGGATGTGTGTAAATGTACCTGCATTCATGTGTGCCTGCGTAGAGATCTGAGGTTGGCTGGTAGGGAGGACCTCTGCGCATAATCACATGTATGTGCAAACATTTCGATGTTTGGCTTTCTTGGAATTTGATTGATTTGTTGGAGGTTGTTTCTGGATGTGTGTAAATGTACGTGCATTCATGTGTGCCTGCGTAGAGATTTGAGGTTGGCTGGTAGTGTGGACCTCTGCGCATAATCACATGTGTGTGCAAGCATTGCCATGTTTGGATTTTTTGGAATTTGGTTGATTTGTTGGAGGTTATTTCTGGATGTGTGTAAGTGTACGTGCATTCATGTGTGCCTGCGTAGAGATGTGAGGTTGGCTGGTAGTGTGGACCTCTGCGCATAATCACATGTGTGTGCAAGCATTGCCATGTTTGGATTTCTTGAAATTTGGTTGATTTGTGTGAGGTTATTTCTGGATGTGTGTAAATGTACGTGCATTCATGTGTGCCTGCGTAGAGATCTGAGGTTGGCTGGTAGGGTGGACCTCTGCGCATAAGCACATGTGTGTGCAAGCAATTCCATGTTTGGATTTCTTGGAATCTGGTTGATTTTTGTGAGGTTATTTCTGGATGTGTGTAAATGTACGTGCATTCATGTGTGCCTGCGTAGAGATCTGAGGTTGGCTGGTAGGGTGGACCTCTGCGCATAATCACATGTATGTGCAAGCAATTCCATGTTTGGATTTCTTGGAATGTGGTTGATTTGTGTGAGGTTATTTCTGGATGTGTGTAAATGTACGTGCATTCATGTGTGCCTGCGTAGAGATCTGAGGTTGGCTGGTAGGGTGGACCTGTGCGCATAATCACATGTATGTGCAAGCAATTCCATGTTTGGATTTCTTGGAATGTGGTTGATTTGTTGGAGGTTATTTCTGGATGTGTGTAAATGTACGTGCATTCATGTGTGCCTGCGTAGAGATCTGAGGTTGGCTGGTAGGGAGGACCTCTGCGCATAATCACATGTATGTGCAAACATTTCGATGTTTGGCTTTCTTGGAATTTGATTGATTTGTTGGAGGTTGTTTCTGGATGTGTGTAAATGTACGTGCATTCATGTGTGCCTGCGTAGAGATTTGAGGTTGGCTGGTAGGGTGGACCTCTGCGCATAATCACATGTATGTCGAAGCATTGCCATGTTTGGATTTGTTGGAATTTGGTTGATTTGTTGGAGGTTATTTCTGGATGTGTAAATGTACGTGCATTCATGTGTGCCTGAGTAGAGATCTGAGGTTGGCTGTTAGGGAGGACCTCTGCGCATAATCACATGTATGTCGAAGCATTGCCATGTTTGGATTTGTTGGAATTTGGTTGATTTGTTGGAGGTTATTTCTGGATGTGTAAATGTACGTGCATTCATGTGTGCCTGCGTAGAGATGTGAGGTTGGCTGGTAGTGTGGACCTCTGCGCATAATCACATGTGTGTGCAAGCATTGCCATGTTTGGATTTCTTGAAATTTGGTTGATTTGTGTGAGGTTATTTCTGGATGTGTGTAAATGTACGTGCATTCATGTGTGCCTGCGTAGAGATCTAAGGTTGGCTGGTAGGGTGGACCTCTGCGCATAAGCACATGTGTGTGCAAGCAATTCCAAGTTTGGATTGCTTGGAATTTGGTTGATTTTTGTGAGGTTATTTCTGGATGTGTGTAAATGTACGTGCATTCATGTGTGCCTGCGTAGAGATCTGAGGTTGGCTGGTAGGGTGGACCTCTGCGCATAATCACATGTATGTGCAAGCATTGCCATGTTTGGATTTCTTGGAATTTGGTTGATTTGTTGGAGGTTATTTCTGGATGTGTGTAAATGTACGTGAATTCATGTGTGCCTGCGTAGAGATCTGAGGTTGGCTGGTAGGGTGGACCTCTGCGCATAATCACATATATGTACAAACATTTCAATTTTTGGCTTTCTTGGAATCTGCTTGATTTTTGGGAGTGTATTTCTGGATGTGTGTAAATGTACGTGCATTCATGTGTGCCTGCGTAGAGATCTGAGGTTGCCTGGTAGGGTGGACCTCTGCACATAATCACATGTATGTGCAAGCATTGCCATGTTTGGATTTCTTGGAATTTGGTTGATTTTTGTGAGGTTATTTCTGGATGTGTGTAAATGT
Source organism: Pelmatolapia mariae (assembly GCF_036321145.2). Classification (NCBI taxonomy): domain Eukaryota; kingdom Metazoa; phylum Chordata; class Actinopteri; order Cichliformes; family Cichlidae; genus Pelmatolapia; species Pelmatolapia mariae. The sequence continues at coordinate 38,619,718 of NC_086235.1, forward strand.
ACGTGCATTCATGTGTGCCTGCGTAGAGATCTGAGGTTGGCTGGTAGGGTGGACCTCTGCGCATAATCACATGTATGTGCAAGCATTGCCATGTTTGGATTTCTTGGAATTTGAATGATTTGTTGGAGGTTGTTTCTGGATGTGTGTAAATGTACGTGCATTCATGTGTGCCTGCGTAGAGATTTGAGGTTGGCTGGTAGGGAGGACCTCTGCGCATAATCACATGTATGTCGAAGCATTGCCATGTTTGGATTTGTTGGAATTTGGTTGATTTGTTGGAGGTTATTTCTGGATGTGTGTAAGTGTACGTGCATTCATGTGTGCCTGCGTAGAGATGTGAGGTTGGCTGGTAGGGTGGATCTCTGCGCATAAGCACATGTGTGTGCAAGCAATTCCATGTTTGGATTTCTTGGAATTTGGTTGATTTTTGTGAGGTTATTTCTGGATGTGTGTAAATGTACGTGCATTCATGTGTGCCTGCGTAGAGATCTGAGGTTGGCTGGTAGGGTGGACCTCTGCGCATAATCACATGTATGTGCAAGCATTGCCATGTTTGGATTTCTTGGAATTTGGTTGATTTGTTGGAGGTTATTTCTGGATTTGTGTAAATGTACGTGCATTCATGTGTGCCTGCGTAGAGATCTGAGGTTGGCTGGTAGGGTGGAGCTCTGCGCATAATCACATGTATGTACAAACATTTCAATGTTTGGCTTTCTTGGAATTTGCTTGATTTTTGGGAGTGTATTTCTGGATGTGTGTAAATGTACGTGCATTCATGTGTGCCTGCGTAGAGATCTGAGGTTGGCTGGTAGGGTGGACCTCTGCGCATAAGCACATGTGTGTGCAAGCAATTCCATGTTTGGATTTCTTGGAATTTGGTTGATTTTTGTGAGGTTATTTCTGGATGTGTGTAAATGTACGTGCATTCATGTGTGCCTGCGTAGAGATCTGAGGTTGGCTGGTAGGGTGGACCTCTGCGCATAATCACATGTATTTGCAAGCATTGCCATGTTTGGATTTCTTGGAATTTGGTTGAATTGTTGGAGGTTATTTCTGGATGTGTAAATGTATGTGCATTCATGTGTGCCTGCGCAGAGATCTGAGGTTGGCTGGTAGGGTGGACCTCTGCGCATAAGCACATGTGTGTGCAAGCAATTCCATGTTTCGATTTCTTGGAATTTGGTTGATTTTTGTGAGATTATTTCTGGTTGTGTGTAAATGTACGTGCATTCATGTGTGCCTGCGTAGAGATCTGAGGTTGGCTGGTAGGGTGGACCTCTGCGCATAAGCACATGTGTGTGCAAGTATTGCCATGTTTGGATTTCTTGGAATTTGGTTGATTTTTGTGAGGTTATTTCTGGATGTGTGTAAATGTACGTGCATTCATGTGTGCCTGCGTAGAGATCTGAGGTTGGCTGGTAGGGTGGACCTCTGCGCATAATCACATGTGTGTGCAAGTATTGCCATGTTTGGCTTTCCTGAAATTTTGTTGATTTTTGTGGCATGGCAATGTCGAAGCATTAACATGTTTCGATTTCTTGGAATTTGGTTGATTTTTGTGAGGTTATTTCTGGTTGTGTGTAAATGTACGTGCATTCATGTGTGCCTGCGTAGAGATCTGAGGTTGGCTGGTAGGGTGGACCTCTGCGCATAAGCACATGTGTGTGCAAGCAATTCCATGTTTGGATTTCTTGGAATTTGGTTGATTTTTGTGAGGTTATTTCTGGATGTGTGTAAATGTACGTGCATTCATGTGTGCCTGCGTAGAGATCTGAGGTTGGCTGGTAGGGTGGACCTCTGCGCATAATCACATGTATGTGCAAGCATTGCCATGTTTGGATTTCTTGAAATTTGGTTGATTTTTGTGAGGTTATTTCTGGATGTGTGTAAATGTACATGCATTCATGTGTGCCTGCATAGAGATCTGAGGTTGGCTGGTAGGGTGGACCTCTGCGCATAAGCACAAGTGTGTGCAAGCAATTCCATGTTTGGATTTCTTGGAATTTGGTTGATTTTTGTGAGGTTATTTCTGGATGTGTGTAAATGTACGTGCATTCATGTGTGCCTGCGTAGAGATCTGAGGTTGGCTGGTAGGGTGGACCTCTGCGCATAATCACATGTATGTGCAAGCATTGCCATGTTTGGATTTCTTGGAGTTTGGTTGACTTGTTGGAGGTTATTTCTGGATGTGTGTAAATGTACGTGCATTCATGTGTGCCTGCGTAGAGATCTGAGGTTGGCTGGTAGGGTGGACCTCTGCGCATAATCACATGTATGTGCAAGCAATTCCATGTTTGGATTTCTTGGAATGTGGTTGATTTGTTGGAGGTTATTTCTGGATGTGTGTAAATGTACGTGCATTCATGTGTGCCTGCGTAGAGATCTGAGGTTGGCTGGTAGGGTGGACCTCTGCGCATAATCACATGTGTGTGCAAGCATTGCCATGTTTGGATTTCTTGAAATTTGGTTGATTTTTGTGAGGTTATTTCTGGATGTGTGTAAATGTACATGAATTCATGTGTGCCTGCGTAGAGATGTGAGGTTGGCTGTTAGGGTGGACCTCTGCGCATAAGCACATGTCTGTGCATGCAATTCCATGTTTGGATTTCTTGGAATTTGGTTGATTTTTGTGAGGTTATTTCTGGACAACCCGTTCTCACTCCCAAATTGTAACATTTTACGCTAGGTGACAAATCGTCATCATATTACGTTTTCGGGCACCCAAGGCGTTCCTGCGTCACGACATCGGAAAACTGCGGACACATGAGAACCGTTTGGACTCAATCTACACATCTTCGCTTTTTCCCTTAAAATCGCTTTAGAAAACACTATTTCACCTCATTAAACTGCTGGTTAAGGTTAGGAATAAGGTTATGGTTAGGTTTAGTGATAAGGTTAGGTTTAGGCTTAGGTGTACGGTTATGGTTAGGTTTAGGGATAAGGTTAGGTTTAGGCGTAGGGATACGGTTATGGTTAAGGTTAGGAATAAGGTTATGGTTAGGCATAAGGTTATGGTTAAGGTTAGGCATAAGGTTATGGTTAGGCTTAGTGATAAGGTTAAGTTTAGGGCTGCAGTACAGGGCTGGAAACCGCCGCGTACCATAACAACGTGGAAGGTCACCTTTCGCGTTCCTTAGGAACGCCGCAGGACGTGACAAAACGTCGGGATGTTACGCCTCGGGAGTGAGAACGGGCTCTTCTGGATGTGTGTAAATGTACGTGCATTCATGTGTGCCTGCGTAGAGATCTGAGGTTGGCTGGTAGGGTGGACCTCTGCGCATAATCACATGTATGTGCAAGCATTGCCATGTTTGGATTTCTTGAAATTTGGTTAATTTTTGTGAGGTTATTTCTGGATGTGTGTAAATGTACGTGCATTCATGTGTGCCTGCGTAGAGATCTGAGGTTGGCTGGTAGGGTGGACCTCTGCGCATAAGCACATGTATGTGCAAGCAATTCCATGTTTGGATTTCTTGGAATCTGGTTGATTTTTGTGAGGTTATTTCTGGATGTGTGTAAATGTACGTGCATTCATGTGTGCCTGCGTAGAGATCTGAGGTTGGCTGGTAGGGTGGACCTCTGCGCATAATCACATGTATGTGCAAGCATTGCCATGTTTGGATTTCTTGGAATGTGGTTGATTTGTTAGAGGTTATTTCTGGATGTGTGTAAATGTACGTGCATTCATGTGTGCCTGCGTAGTGATCTGAGGTTGGCTGGTAGGGAGGACCTCTGCGCATAATCACATGTATGTGCAAACATTTCGATGTTTGGCTTTCTTGGAATTTGATTGATTTGTTGGAGGTTGTTTCTGGATGTGTGTAAATGTACGTGCATTCATGTGTGCCTGCGTAGAGATTTGAGGTTGGCTGGTAGGGTGGACCTCTGCGCATAATCACATGTATGTCGAAGCATTGCCATGTTTGGATTTGTTGGAATTTGGTTGATTTGTTGGAGGTTATTTCTGGATGTGTAAATGTACGTGCATTCATGTGTGCCTGAGTAGAGATCTGAGGTTGGCTGTTAGGGAGGACCTCTGCGCATAATCACATGTATGTCGAAGCATTGCCATGTTTGGATTTGTTGGAATTTGGTTGATTTGTTGGAGGTTATTTCTGGATGTGTGTAAGTGTACATGCATTCATGTGTGCCTGCGTAGAGATGTGAGGTTGGCTGGTAGTGTGGACCTCTGCGCATAATCACATGTGTGTGCAAGCATTGCCATGTTTGGATTTCTTGAAATTTGGTTGATTTGTGTGAGGTTATTTCTGGATGTGTGTAAATGTACGTGCATTCATGTGTGCCTGCGTAGAGATCTGAGGTTGGCTGGTAGGGTGGACCTCTGCGCATAATCACATGTATGTGCAAGCATTGCCATGTTTGGATTTCTTGGAATTTGGTTGATTTGTTGGAGGTTATTTCTGGATGTGTGTAAATGTACGTGAATTCATGTGTGCCTGCGTAGAGATCTGAGGTTGGCTGGTAGGGTGGACCTCTGCGCATAATCACATATATGTACAAACATTTCAATGTTTGGCTTTCTTGGAATGTGCTTGATTTTTGGGAGTGTATTTCTGGATGTGTGTAAATGTACGTGCATTCATGTGTGCCTGCGTAGAGATCTGAGGTTGCCTGGTAGGGTGGACCTCTGCGCATAATCACATGTATGTGCAAGCAATTCCATGTTTGGCTTTCCTGAAATTTGGTTGATTTTTCTGAGGTTATTTCTGGTTGTTTGTAAATGTACATGCATTCATGTGTGCCTGCGTAGAGATCTGAGGTTGGCTGGTAGGGTGGACCTCTGTGCATAATCACATGTATGTGCAAGCATTGCCATGTTTGCATTTCTTGAAATTTGGTTAATTTTTGTGGCATGGCAATGTCGAAGCATTGCCATGTTTCGATTTCTTGGAATTTGATTGATTTTTGTGAGGTTATTTCTGGATGTGTGTAAATGTACGTGCATTCATGTGTGCCTGCGTAGAGATCTGAGGTTGGCTGGTAGGGTGGACCTCTGCGCATAAGCACATGTGTGTGCAAGCAATTCTATGTTTGGATTTCTTGGAATTTGGTTGATTTTTGTGAGGTTATTTCTGGATGTGTGTAAATGTACGTGCATTCATGTGTGCCTGCGTAGAGATCTGAGGTTGGCTGGTAGGGTGGACCTCTGCGCATAATCACATGTATGTGCAAGCATTGCCATGTTTGGATTTCTTGGAATTTGGTTGATTTTTGTGAGGTTATTTCTGGATGTGTGTAAATGTACCTGCATTCATGTGTGCCTGCGTAGAGATCTGAGGTTGGCTGGTAGGGTGGACCTCTGCGCATAATCACATGTATGTGCAAGCAATTCCATGTTTGGATTTCTTGGAATGTGGTTGATTTGTTGGAGGTTATTTCTGGTTGTATGTAAATGTACGTGCATTCATGTGTGCCTGCGTAGAGATCTGAGGTTGGCTGGTAGGGTGGACCTCTGCGCATAATCACATGTATGTCGAAGCATTGCCATGTTTGGATTTCTTGGAATTTGGTTGATTTGTTGGAGGTTATTTCTGGATGTGTGTAAATGTACGTGCATTCATGTGTGCCTGCGTAGAGATCTGAGGTTGGCTGGTAGGGTGGACCTCTGCGCATAATCACATGTATGTGCAAGCAATTCCATGTTTGGATTTCTTGGAATTTGGTTGATTTGTTGGAGGTTATTTCTGTATGTGTGTAAATGAACATGCATTCATGTGTGCCTGCGTAGAGATCTGAGGTTGGCTGGTACGGTGGACCTCTGCGCATAAGCACATGTATGTGCAAGCATTGCCATGTTTGGATTTCTTGAAATTTTTTGATTTGTGTGAGGTTATTTCTGGATGTGTGTAAATGTACATGCATTCATGTGTGCCTGCGTAGAGATCTGAGGTTGGCTGGTAGGGTGGACCTCTGCGCATAATCACATATATGTACAAACATTTCAATTTTTGGCTTTCTTGGAATCTGCTTGATTTTTGGGAGTGTATTTCTGGATGTGTGTAAATGTACGTGCATTCATGTGTGCCTGCGTAGAGATCTGAGGTTGGCTGGTAGGGTGGACCTCTGCGCATAATCACATGTATGTGCAAAAATTTCGATGTTTGGCTTTTTGGGAATCTGGTTGATTTTTGGGAGTGTATTTCTGGATGTGTGTAAATGTACGTGCATTCATGTGTGCCTGCGTAGAGATCTGAGGTTGGCTGGTAGGGTGGACCTCTGCGCATAATCACATGTATGTGCAAGCATTGCCATGTTTGGATTTCTTGAAATTTGGTTGATTTTTGTGAGGTTATTTCTGGATGTGTGTAAATGTACATGCATTCATGTGTGCCTGCATAGAGATCTGAGGTTGGCTGGTAGGGTGGACCTCTGCGCATAAGCACAAGTGTGTGCAAGCAATTCCATGTTTGGATTTCTTGGAATTTGGTTGATTTTTGTGAGGTTATTTCTGGATGTGTGTAAATGTACGTGCATTCATGTGTGCCTGCGTAGAGATCTGAGGTTGGCTGGTAGGGTGGACCTCTGCGCATAATCACATGTATGTGCAAGCATTGCCATGTTTGGATTTCTTGGAGTTTGGTTGACTTGTTGGAGGTTATTTCTGGATGTGTGTAAATGTACGTGCATTCATGTGTGCCTGCGTAGAGATCTGAGGTTGGCTGGTAGGGTGGACCTCTGCGCATAATCACATGTATGTGCAAGCAATTCCATGTTTGGATTTCTTGGAATGTGGTTGATTTGTTGGAGGTTATTTCTGGATGTGTGTAAATGTACATGCATTCATGTGTGCCTGCGTAGAGATCTGAGGTTGGCTGGTAGGGTGGACCTCTGCGCATAATCACATGTATGTGCAAGCAATTCCATGTTTGGATTTCTTGGAATGTGGTTGATTTGTTGGAGGTTATTTCTGGATGTGTGTAAATGTACATGCATTCATGTGTGCCTGCGTAGAGATCTGAGGTTGGCTGGTAGGGTGGACCTCTGCGCATAATCACATGTGTGTGCAAGCATTGCCATGTTTGGATTTCTTGAAATTTGGTTGATTTTTGTGAGGTTATTTCTGGATGTGTGTAAATGTACATGAATTCATGTGTGCCTGCGTAGAGATGTGAGGTTGGCTGTTAGGGTGGACCTCTGCGCATAAGCACATGTCTGTGCATGCAATTCCATGTTTGGATTTCTTGGAATTTGGTTGATTTTTGTGAGGTTATTTCTGGACAACCCGTTCTCACTCCCAAATTGTAACATTTTACGCTAGGTGACAAATCGTCATCATATTACGTTTTCGGGCACCCAAGGCGTTCCTGCGTCACGACATCGGAAAACTGCGGACACATGAGAACCGTTTGGACTCAATCTACACATCTTCGCTTTTTCCCTTAAAATCGCTTTAGAAAACACTATTTCACCTCATTAAACTGCTGGTTAAGGTTAGGAATAAGGTTATGGTTAGGTTTAGTGATAAGGTTAGGTTTAGGCTTAGGTGTACGGTTATGGTTAGGTTTAGGGATAAGGTTAGGTTTAGGCGTAGGGATACGGTTATGGTTAAGGTTAGGAATAAGGTTATGGTTAGGCATAAGGTTATGGTTAAGGTTAGGCATAAGGTTATGGTTAGGCTTAGTGATAAGGTTAAGTTTAGGGCTGCAGTACAGGGCTGGAAACCGCCGCGTACCATAACAACGTGGAAGGTCACCTTTCGCGTTCCTTAGGAACGCCGCAGGACGTGACAAAACGTCGGGATGTTACGCCTCGGGAGTGAGAACGGGCTCTTCTGGATGTGTGTAAATGTACGTGCATTCATGTGTGCCTGCGTAGAGATCTGAGGTTGGCTGGTAGAGTGGACCTCTGCGCATAATCACATGTATGTGCAAGCATTGCCATGTTTGGATTTCTTGAAATTTGGTTAATTTTTGTGAGGTTATTTCTGGATGTGTGTAAATGTACGTGCATTCATGTGTGCCTGCGTAGAGATCTGAGGTTGGCTGGTAGGGTGGACCTCTGCGCATAATCACATGTATGTGCAAGCAATTCCATGTTTGGATTTCTTGGAATGTGGTTGATTTGTGTGAGGTTATTTCTGGATGTGTGTAAATGTACGTGCATTCATGTGTGCCTGCGTAGAGATCTGAGGTTGGCTGGTAGGGTGGACCTCTGCGCATAAGCACATGTATGTGCAAGCAATTCCATGTTTGGATTTCTTGGAATCTGGTTGATTTTTGTGAGGTTATTTCTGGATGTGTGTAAATGTACGTGCATTCATGTGTGCCTGCGTAGAGATCTGAGGTTGGCTGGTAGGGTGGACCTCTGCGCATAATCACATGTATGTGCAAGCATTGCCATGTTTGGATTTCTTGGAATGTGGTTGATTTGTTAGAGGTTATTTCTGGATGTGTGTAAATGTACGTGCATTCATGTGTGCCTGCGTAGTGATCTGAGGTTGGCTGGTAGGGAGGACCTCTGCGCATAATCACATGTATGTGCAAACATTTCGATGTTTGGCTTTCTTGGAATTTGATTGATTTGTTGGAGGTTGTTTCTGGATGTGTGTAAATGTACGTGCATTCATGTGTGCCTGCGTAGAGATTTGAGGTTGGCTGGTAGGGTGGACCTCTGCGCATAATCACATGTATGTCGAAGCATTGCCATGTTTGGATTTGTTGGAATTTGGTTGATTTGTTGGAGGTTATTTCTGGATGTGTAAATGTACGTGCATTCATGTGTGCCTGAGTAGAGATCTGAGGTTGGCTGTTAGGGAGGACCTCTGCGCATAATCACATGTATGTCGAAGCATTGCCATGTTTGGATTTGTTGGAATTTGGTTGATTTGTTGGAGGTTATTTCTGGATGTGTGTAAGTGTACATGCATTCATGTGTGCCTGCGTAGAGATGTGAGGTTGGCTGGTAGTGTGGACCTCTGCGCATAATCACATGTGTGTGCAAGCATTGCCATGTTTGGATTTCTTGAAATTTGGTTGATTTGTGTGAGGTTATTTCTGGATGTGTGTAAATGTACGTGCATTCATGTGTGCCTGCGTAGAGATCTGAGGTTGGCTGGTAGGGTGGACCTCTGCGCATAATCACATGTATGTGCAAGCATTGCCATGTTTGGATTTCTTGGAATTTGGTTGATTTGTTGGAGGTTATTTCTGGATGTGTGTAAATGTACGTGAATTCATGTGTGCCTGCGTAGAGATCTGAGGTTGGCTGGTAGGGTGGACCTCTGCGCATAATCACAAATATGTACAAACATTTCAATGTTTGGCTTTCTTGGAATGTGCTTGATTTTTGGGAGTGTATTTCTGGATGTGTGTAAATGTACGTGCATTCATGTGTGCCTGCGTAGAGATCTGAGGTTGCCTGGTAGGGTGGACCTCTGCGCATAATCACATGTATGTGCAAGCAATTCCATGTTTGGCTTTCCTGAAATTTGGTTGATTTTTCTGAGGTTATTTCTGGTTGTTTGTAAATGTACATGCATTCATGTGTGCCTGCGTAGAGATCTGAGGTTGGCTGGTAGGGTGGACCTCTGTGCATAATCACATGTATGTGCAAGCATTGCCATGTTTGCATTTCTTGAAATTTGGTTAATTTTTGTGGCATGGCAATGTCGAAGCATTGCCATGTTTCGATTTCTTGGAATTTGATTGATTTTTGTGAGGTTATTTCTGGATGTGTGTAAATGTACGTGCATTCATGTGTGCCTGCGTAGAGATCTGAGGTTGGCTGGTAGGGTGGACCTCTGCGCATAAGCACATGTGTGTGCAAGCAATTCTATGTTTGGATTTCTTGGAATTTGGTTGATTTTTGTGAGGTTATTTCTGGATGTGTGTAAATGTACGTGCATTCATGTGTGCCTGCGTAGAGATCTGAGGTTGGCTGGTAGGGTGGACCTCTGCGCATAATCACATGTATGTGCAAGCATTGCCATGTTTGGATTTCTTGGAATTTGGTTGATTTTTGTGAGGTTATTTCTGGATGTGTGTAAATGTACCTGCATTCATGTGTGCCTGCGTAGAGATCTGAGGTTGGCTGGTAGGGTGGACCTCTGCGCATAATCACATGTATGTGCAAGCAATTCCATGTTTGGATTTCTTGGAATGTGGTTGATTTGTTGGAGGTTATTTCTGGTTGTATGTAAATGTACGTGCATTCATGTGTGCCTGCGTAGAGATCTGAGGTTGGCTGGTAGGGTGGACCTCTGCGCATAATCACATGTATGTCGAAGCATTGCCATGTTTGGATTTCTTGGAATTTGGTTGATTTGTTGGAGGTTATTTCTGGATGTGTGTAAATGTACGTGCATTCATGTGTGCCTGCGTAGAGATCTGAGGTTGGCTGGTAGGGTGGACCTCTGCGCATAATCACATGTATGTGCAAGCAATTCCATGTTTGGATTTCTTGGAATTTGGTTGATTTGTTGGAGGTTATTTCTGTATGTGTGTAAATGAACATGCATTCATGTGTGCCTGCGTAGAGATCTGAGGTTGGCTGGTACGGTGGACCTCTGCGCATAAGCACATGTATGTGCAAGCATTGCCATGTTTGGATTTCTTGAAATTTTTTGATTTGTGTGAGGTTATTTCTGGATGTGTGTAAATGTACATGCATTCATGTGTGCCTGCGTAGAGATCTGAGGTTGGCTGGTAGGGTGGACCTCTGCGCATAATCACATATATGTACAAACATTTCAATTTTTGGCTTTCTTGGAATCTGCTTGATTTTTGGGAGTGTATTTCTGGATGTGTGTAAATGTACGTGCATTCATGTGTGGCTGCGTAGAGATCTGAGGTTGGCTGGTAGGGTGGACCTCTGCGCATAATCACATGTATGTGCAAAAATTTCGATGTTTGGCTTTTTGGGAATCTGGTTGATTTTTGGGAGTGTATTTCTGGATGTGTGTAAATGTACGTGCATTCATGTGTGCCTGCGTAGAGATCTGAGGTTGGCTGGTAGGGTGGACCTCTGCGCATAATCACATGTATGTGCAAGCAATTCCATGTTTGGATTTCTTGGAATGTGGTTGATTTGTTGGAGGTTATTTCTGGATGTGTGTAAATGTACATGCATTCATGTGTGCCTGCGTAGAGATCTGAGGTTGGCTGGTAGGGTGGACCTCTGCGCATAATCACATGTATGTGCAAGCAATTCCATGTTTGGATTTCTTGGAATGTGGTTGATTTGTGTGAGGTTATTTCTGGATGTGTGTAAATGTACGTGCATTCATGTGTGCCTGCGTAGAGATCTGAGGTTGGCTGGTAGGGAGGACCTCTGCGCATAATCACATTTATGTCGAAGCATTGCCATGTTTGGATTTGTTGGAATTTGGTTGATTTGTTGGAGGTTATTTCTGGATGTGTAAATGTACGTGCATTCATGTGTGCCTGAGTAGAGATCTGAGGTTGGCTGTTAGGGAGGACCTCTGCGCATAATCACATGTATGTCGAAGCATTGCCATGTTTGGATTTCTTGGAATTTGGTTGATTTGTTGGAGGTTATTTCTGGATGTGTAAATGTACGTGCATTCATGTGTGCCTGCGTAGAGATGTGAGGTTGGCTGGTAGTGTGGACCTCTGCGCATAATCACATGTGTGTGCAAGCAATTCCATGTTTGGATTTCTTGGAATTTGGTTGATTTTTGTGAGGTTATTTCTGGATGTGTGTAAATGTACGTGCATTCATGTGTGCCTGCGTAGAGATCTGAGGTTGGCTGGTAGGGTGGACCTCTGCGCATAATCACATGTATGTGCAAGCATTGCCATGTTTGGATTTCTTGGAATTTGGTTGATTTGTTGGAGGTTATTTCTGGATGTGTGTAAATGTACGTGAATTCATGTGTGCCTGCGTAGAGATCTGAGGTTGGCTGGTAGGGTGGACCTCTGCGCATAATCACATATATGTACAAACATTTCAATTTTTGGATTTCTTGGAATCTGCTTGATTTTTGGAAGTGTATTTCTGGATGTGTGTAAATGTACGTGCATTCATGTGTGCCTGCGTAGAGATCTGAGGTTGGCTGGTAGGGTGGACCTGTGCGCATAATCACATGTATGTGCAAGCAATTCCATGTTTGGATTTCTTGGAATTTGGTTGATTTGTTGGAGGTTATTTCTGGATGTGTGTAAATGTACGTGCATTCATGTGTGCCTGCGTAGAGATCTGAGGTTGGCTGGTAGGGTGGACCTCTGCGCATAATCACATGTATGTGCAAGCAATTCCATGTTTGGATTTCTTGGAATGTGGTTGATTTGTGTGAGGTTATTTCTGGATGTGTGTAAATGTACGTGCATTCATGTGTGCCTGTGTAGAGATCTGAGGTTGGCTGGTAGGGAGGACCTCTGCGCATAATCACATTTATGTCGAAGCATTGCCATGTTTGGATTTGTTGGAATTTGGTTGATTTGTTGGAGGTTATTTCTGGATGTGTAAATGTACGTGCATTCATGTGTGCCTGAGTAGAGATCTGAGGTTGGCTGTTAGGGAGGACCTCTGCGCATAATCACATGTATGTCGAAGCATTGCCATGTTTGGATTTCTTGGAATTTGGTTGATTTGTTGGAGGTTATTTCTGGATGTGTAAATGTACGTGCATTCATGTGTGCCTGCGTAGAGATGTGAGGTTGGCTGGTAGTGTGGACCTCTGCGCATAATCACATGTGTGTGCAAGCAATTCCATGTTTGGATTTCTTGGAATTTGGTTGATTTTTGTGAGGTTATTTCTGGATGTGTGTAAATGTACGTGCATTCATGTGTGCCTGCGTAGAGATCTGAGGTTGGCTGGTAGGGTGGACCTCTGCGCATAATCACATGTATGTGCAAGCATTGCCATGTTTGGATTTCTTGGAATTTGGTTGATTTGTTGGAGGTTATTTCTGGATGTGTGTAAATGTACGTGAATTCATGTGTGCCTGCGTAGAGATCTGAGGTTGGCTGGTAGGGTGGACCTCTGCGCATAATCACATATATGTACAAACATTTCAATTTTTGGATTTCTTGGAATCTGCTTGATTTTTGGAAGTGTATTTCTGGATGTGTGTAAATGTACGTGCATTCATGTGTGCCTGCGTAGAGATCTGAGGTTGGCTGGTAGGGTGGACCTGTGCGCATAATCACATGTATGTGCAAGCAATTCCATGTTTGGATTTCTTGGAATTTGGTTGATTTGTTGGAGGTTATTTCTGGATGTGTGTAAATGTACGTGCATTCATGTGTGCCTGCGTAGAGATCTGAGGTTGGCTGGTAGGGTGGACCTCTGCGCATAATCACATGTATGTGCAAGCAATTCCATGTTTGGATTTCTTGGAATGTGGTTGATTTGTTGGAGGTTATTTCTGGATGTGTGTAAATGTACGTGCATTCATGTGTGCCTGCGTAGAGATCTGAGGTTGGCTGGTAGGGAGGACCTCTGCGCATAATCACATGTATGTCGAAGCATTGCCATGTTTGGATTTCTTGGAATTTGGTTGATTTTTGTGAGGTTTTTTCTGGATGTGTGTAAATGTACCTGCATTCATGTGTGCCTGCGTAGAGATCTGATGTTGGCTGGTAGGGAGGACCTCTGCGCATAATCACATGTATGTGCAAACATTTCGATGTTTGGCTTTCTTGGAATTTGATTGATTTGTTGGAGGTTGTTTCTGGATGTGTGTAAATGTACGTGCATTCATGTGTGCCTGCGTAGAGATTTGAGGTTGGCTGGTAGTGTGGACCTCTGCGCATAATCACATGTGTGTGCAAGCATTGCCATGTTTGGATTTTTTGGAATTTGGTTGATTTGTTGGAGGTTATTTCTGGATGTGTGTAAGTGTACGTGCATTCATGTGTGCCTGCGTAGAGATGTGAGGTTGGCTGGTAGTGTGGACCTCTGCGCATAATCACATGTGTGTGCAAGCATTGCCATGTTTGGATTTCTTGAAATTTGGTTGATTTGTGTGAGGTTATTTCTGGATGTGTGTAAATGTACGTGCATTCATGTGTGCCTGCGTAGAGATCTGAGGTTGGCTGGTAGGGTGGACCTCTGCGCATAAGCACATGTGTGTGCAAGCAATTCCATGTTTGGATTTCTTGGAATCTGGTTGATTTTTGTGAGGTTATTTCTGGATGTGTGTAAATGTACGTGCATTCATGTGTGCCTGCGTAGAGATCTGAGGTTGGCTGGTAGGGTGGACCTCTGCGCATAATCACATGTATGTGCAAGCAATTCCATGTTTGGATTTCTTGGAATGTGGTTGATTTGTGTGAGGTTATTTCTGGATGTGTGTAAATGTACGTGCATTCATGTGTGCCTGCGTAGAGATCTGAGGTTGGCTGGTAGGGTGGACCTGTGCGCATAATCACATGTATGTGCAAGCAATTCCATGTTTGGATTTCTTGGAATGTGGTTGATTTGTTGGAGGTTATTTCTGGATGTGTGTAAATGTACGTGCATTCATGTGTGCCTGCGTAGAGATCTGAGGTTGGCTGGTAGGGAGGACCTCTGCGCATAATCACATGTATGTGCAAACATTTCGATGTTTGGCTTTCTTGGAATTTGATTGATTTGTTGGAGGTTGTTTCTGGATGTGTGTAAATGTACGTGCATTCATGTGTGCCTGCGTAGAGATTTGAGGTTGGCTGGTAGGGTGGACCTCTGCGCATAATCACATGTATGTCGAAGCATTGCCATGTTTGGATTTGTTGGAATTTGGTTGATTTGTTGGAGGTTATTTCTGGATGTGTAAATGTACGTGCATTCATGTGTGCCTGAGTAGAGATCTGAGGTTGGCTGTTAGGGAGGACCTCTGCGCATAATCACATGTATGTCGAAGCATTGCCATGTTTGGATTTGTTGGAATTTGGTTGATTTGTTGGAGGTTATTTCTGGATGTGTAAATGTACGTGCATTCATGTGTGCCTGCGTAGAGATGTGAGGTTGGCTGGTAGTGTGGACCTCTGCGCATAATCACATGTGTGTGCAAGCATTGCCATGTTTGGATTTCTTGAAATTTGGTTGATTTGTGTGAGGTTATTTCTGGATGTGTGTAAATGTACGTGCATTCATGTGTGCCTGCGTAGAGATCTAAGGTTGGCTGGTAGGGTGGACCTCTGCGCATAAGCACATGTGTGTGCAAGCAATTCCAAGTTTGGATTGCTTGGAATTTGGTTGATTTTTGTGAGGTTATTTCTGGATGTGTGTAAATGTACGTGCATTCATGTGTGCCTGCGTAGAGATCTGAGGTTGGCTGGTAGGGTGGACCTCTGCGCATAATCACATGTATGTGCAAGCATTGCCATGTTTGGATTTCTTGGAATCTGGTTGATTTGTTGGAGGTTATTTCTGGATGTGTGTAAATGTACGTGAATTCATGTGTGCCTGCGTAGAGATCTGAGGTTGGCTGGTAGGGTGGACCTCTGCGCATAATCACATATATGTACAAACATTTCAATTTTTGGCTTTCTTGGAATCTGCTTGATTTTTGGGAGTGTATTTCTGGATGTGTGTAAATGTACGTGCATTCATGTGTGCCTGCGTAGAGATCTGAGGTTGCCTGGTAGGGTGGACCTCTGCACATAATCACATGTATGTGCAAGCATTGCCATGTTTGGATTTCTTGGAATTTGGTTGATTTTTGTGAGGTTATTTCTGGATGTGTGTAAATGTACGTGCATTCATGTGTGCCTGCGTAGAGATCTGAGGTTGGCTGGTAGGGTGGACCTCTGCGCATAATCACATGTATGTGCAAGCATTGCCATGTTTGGATTTCTTGGAATTTGAATGATTTGTTGGAGGTTGTTTCTGGATGTGTGTAAATGTACGTGCATTCATGTGTGCCTGCGTAGAGATTTGAGGTTGGCTGGTAGGGAGGACCTCTGCGCATAATCACATGTATGTCGAAGCATTGCCATGTTTGGATTTGTTGGAATTTGGTTGATTTGTTGGAGGTTATTTCTGGATGTGTGTAAGTGTACGTGCATTCATGTGTGCCTGCGTAGAGATGTGAGGTTGGCTGGTAGGGTGGATCTCTGCGCATAAGCACATGTGTGTGCAAGCAATTCCATGTTTGGATTTATTGGAATTTGGTTGATTTTTGGGAGTGTATTTCTGGATGTGTGTAAATGTATGTGCATTCATGTGTGCCTGCGTAGAGATCTGAGGTTGGCTGGTAGGGTGGACCTCTGCGCATAATCGCATGTGTGTGCAAGTATTGCCATGTTTGGCTTTCTTGAAATTTGGTTGATTTTTGTGAGGTTATTTCTGGTTGTGTGTAAATGTACGTGCATTCATGTGTGCCTGCGTAGAGATCTGAGGTTGGCTGGTATGGTGGACCTCTGCGCATAATCACATGTATGTGCAAGCATTGCCATGTTTGGATTTCTTGGAATTTGGTTGATTTGTTGGAGGTTATTTCTGGATGTGTGTAAATGTACGTGCATTCATGTGTGCCTGCGTAGAGATCTGAGGTTGGCTGGTAGGGTGGACCTCTGCGCATAATCACATGTATGTGCAAGCATTGCCATGTTTGGATTTCTTGGAATCTGGATGATTTATGGGAGGTTATTTCTGGTTGTGTGTAAATGTACGTTCATTCATGTGTGCCTGCGTAGAGATCTGAGGTTGGCTGGTAGGGTGGACCTCTGCGCATAATCACATGTATGTGCAAGCATTGCCATGTTTGGATTTCTTGGAATTTGGTTAATTTGTTGGAGGTTATTTCTGGATGTGTGTAAATGTACGTGCATTCATGTGTGCCTGTGTAGAGATCTGAGGTTGGCTGGTAGGGTGGACCTCTGCGCATAATCACATGTATGTGCAAGCATTGCCATGTTTGGATTTCTTGGAATTTGGTTGATTTTTGTGAAGTTATTTCTGGTTGTGTGTAAATGTACGTGCATTCATGTGTGCCTGCGTAGAGATCTGAGGTTGGCTGGTAGGGTGGACCTCTGCGCATAATCACATGTATGTGCAAGCATTGCCATGTTTTCAATTTCTTGGAATTTGGTTGATTTTTGTGAAGTTATTTCTGGTTGTGTGTAAATGTACGTTCATTCATGTGTGCCTGCGTAGAGATCTGAGGTTGGCTGGTAGTGTGGACCTCTGCGCATAATCACATGTATGTGCAAGCATTGCCATGTTTGGATTTCTTGAAATTTGGTTGATTTTTGTGAGGTTATTTCTGGATGTGTGTAAATGTACCTGCATTCATGTGTGCCTGCGTAGAGATCTGAGGTTGGCTGGTAGGGTGGACCTCTGCGCATAATCACATGTGTGTGCAAGCAATTCCATGTTTGGATTTATTGGAATTTGGTTGATTTTTGGGAGTGTATTTCTGGATGTGTGTAAATGTATGTGCATTCATGTGTGCCTGCGTAGAGATCTGAGGTTGGCTGGTAGGGTGGACCTCTGCGCATAATCGCATGTGTGTGCAAGTATTGCCATGTTTGGCTTTCTTGAAATTTGGTTGATTTTTGTGAGGTTATTTCTGGTTGTGTGTAAATGTACGTGCATTCGTGTGTGCCTGCGTAGAGATCTGAGGTTGGCTGGTATGGTGGACCTCTGCGCATAATCACATGTATGTGCAAGCATTGCCATGTTTGGATTTCTTGGAATTTGGTTGATTTGTTGGAGGTTATTTCTGGATGTGTGTAAATGTACGTGCATTCATGTGTGCCTGCGTAGAGATCTGAGGTTGGCTGGTAGGGTGGACCTCTGCGCATAATCACATGTATGTGCAACCATTGCCATGTTTGGATTTCTTGGAATTTGGTTGATTTGTTGGAGGTTATTTCTGGATGTGTGTAAATGTACGTGCATTCATGTGTGCCTGCGTAGAGATCTGAGGTTGGCTGGTAGGGTGGACCTCTGCGCATAATCACATGTATGTGCAAGCATTGCCATGTTTGGATTTCTTGGAATTTGGTTGATTTTTGTGAAGTTATTTCTGGTTGTGTGTAAATGTACGTGCATTCATGTGTGCCTGCGTAGAGATCTGAGGTTGGCTGGTAGGGTGGACCTCTGCGCATAAGCACATGTATGTGCAAGCATTGCCATGTTTGGATTTCTTGGAATTTGGTTGATTTTTGTGAAGTTATTTCTGGATGTGTGTAAATGTACGTGCATTCATGTGTGCCTGCGTAGAGATGTGAGGTTGGCTGGTAGTGTGGACCTCTGCCCATAATCACATGTGTGTGCAAGCATTGCCATGTTTGGATTTCTTGAAATTTGGTTGATTTTTGTGAGGTTATTTCTGGATGTGTGTAAATGTACCTGCATTCATGTGTGCCTGCGTAGAGATCTGAGGTTGGCTGGTAGGGTGGACCTCTGCGCATAATCACATGTGTGTGCAAGCAATTCCATGTTTGGATTTATTGGAATTTGGTTGATTTGTTGGAGGTTATTTCTGGTTGTGTGTAAATGTACGTGCATTCATGTGTGCCCGCGTAGAGATCTGAGGTTGGCTGGTAGGGTGGACCTCTGCGCATAATCACATGTGTGTGCAAGCATTGCCATGTTTGGATTTCTTGGAATTTGGTTGATTTGTGGGAGGTTATTTCTGGATGTGTGTAAATGTACCTGCATTCATGTGTGCCTGCGTAGAGATCTGAGGTTGGCTGGTAGGGTGGACCTCTGCGCATAATCACATGTGTGTGCAAGCATTGCCATGTTTGGATTTCTTGGAATTTGGTTGAATTGTTGGAGGTTATTTCTGGATGTGTGTAAATGTACGTGCATTCATGTGTGCCTGCGTAGAGATCTGAGGTTGGCTGGTAGGGTGGACCTCTGCGCATAATCACATGTGTGTGCAAGCAATTCCATGTTTGGATTTCTTGGAATTTGGTTGATTTGTTGGAGGTTATTTCTGGATGTGTGTAAATGTACGTGCATTCATGTGTGCCTGCGTAGAGATCTGAGGTTGGCTGGTAGGGTGGAGCTCTGCGCATAATCACATGTATGTCGAAGCATTGCCATGTTTGGATTTCTTGGAATTTGGTTGATTTGTTGGAGGTTATTTCTGGATGTGTGTAAATGTACGTGCATTCATGTGTGCCTGCGTAGAGATCTGAGGTTGGGTGGTAGGGTGGACCTCTGCGCATAATCACATGTATGTGCAAACATTTCGATGTTTGGCTTTCTTGGAATTTGATTGATTTGTTGGAGGTTGTTTCTGGATGTGTGTAAATGTACGTGCATTCATGTGTGCCTGAGTAGAGATCTGAGGTTGGCTGGTAGGGTGGACCTCTGCGCATAATCACATGTATGTGCAAGCATTGCCATGTTTGGATTTTTTGGAATTTGGTTGATTTGTTGGAGGTTATTTCTGGATGTGTGTAAATGTACGTGCATTCATGTGTGCCTGCGTAGAGATTTGAGGTTGGCTGGTAGGGTGGACCTCTGCGCATAAGCACATGTATGTGCAAGCATTGCCATATTTGGATTTGTTGGAATTTGGTTGATTTGTTGGAGGTTATTTCTGGATGTGTGTAAATGTACGTGCATTCATGTGTGCCTGCGTAGAGATTTGAGGTTGGCTGGTAGGGTGGACCTCTGCGCATAAGCACATGTATGTGCAAGCATTGCCATATTTGGATTTGTTGGAATTTGGTTGATTTGTGTGAGGTTATTTCTGGATGTGTGTAAATGTACATGCATTCATGTGTGCCTGCGTAGAGATCTGAGGTTGGCTGGTAGGGTGGACCTCTGCGCATAAGCACATGTGTGTGCAAGCATTGCCATGTTTGGATTTTTTGGAATTTGGTTGATTTGTTGGAGGTTATTTCTGGATGTGTGTAAGTGTACGTGCATTCATGTGTGCCTGCGTAGAGATCTGAGGTTGGCTGGTAGGGTGGACCTCTGCGCATAATCACATGTGTGTGCAAGCATTGCCATGTTTGGATTTCTTGGAATTTGGTTGATTTGTTGGAGGTTATTTCTGGTTGTGTGTAAATGTACGTGCATTCATGTGTGCCTGCGTAGAGATCTGAGGTTGGCTGGTAGGGTGGACCTCTGCGCATAATCACATGTATGTCGAAGCATTGCCATGTTTCGATTCCTTGGAATGTGGTTGATTTGTGTGAGGTTATTTCTGGATGTGTGTAAATGTACGTGCATTCATGTGTGCCTGCGTAGAGATCTGAGGTTGGCTGGTAGGGTGGACCTCTGCGCATAATCACATGTATGTGCAAGCATTGCCATGTTTGGATTTCTTGAAATTTGGTCGATTTGTGTGAGGTTATTTCTGGATGTGTGTAAATGTACATGCAGTCATGTGTGCCTGCGTAGAGATTTGAGGTTGGCTGGTAGGGTGGACCTCTGCGCATAATCACATGTATGTGCAAGCATTGCCATGTTTGGATTTCTTGGAATGTGGTTGATTTTTTTGAGGTTATTTCTGGATGTGTGTAAATGTACGTGCATTCATGTGTGCCTGCGTAGAGATCTGAGGTTGGCTGGTAGGGTGGACCTCTGCGCATAATCACATGTATGTGCAAGCATTGCCATGTTTGGATTTCTTGGAATTTGGTTGAATTGTGTGAGGTTATTTCTGGATGTGTGTAAATGTACGTGCATTCATGTGTGCCTGCGTAGAGATCTGAGGTTGGCTGGTAGGGTGGACCTCTGCGCATAATCACATGTATGTGCAAGCATTGCCATGTTTGGATTTCTTGTAATCTGGATGATTTATGGGAGGTTATTTCTGGTTGTGTGAAAATGTACGTGCATTCATGTGTGCCTGCGTAGAGATGTGAGGTTGGCTGGTAGGGTGGACCTCTGCGCATAATCACATGTATGTGCAAGCATTGCCATGTTTGGATATCTTGGAATTTGGTTGATTTGTGAGGGTTATTTCTGGTTGTGTGTAAATGTACGTGCATTCATGTGTGCCTGCGTAGAGATCTGAGGTTGGCTGGTAGGGTGGCCCTCTGCGAATAATCACATGTATGTGCAAGCATTGCCATGTTTCGATTTCTTGGAATTTGGTTGATTTTTGTGAGGTTATTTCTGGATGTGTGTAAATGTACGTGCATTCATGTGTGCCTGCGTAGAGATCTGAGGTTGGCTGGTATGGTGGACCTCTGTGCATAATCACATGTATGTGCAAGCATTGCCATGTTTGGATTTCTTGGAATTTGGTTGATTTGTTGGAGGTTATTTCTGGATGTGTGTAAATGTACGTGCATTCATGTGTGCCTGCGTAGAGATCTGAGGTTGGCTGGTAGGGTGGACCTCTGCGCATAATCACATGTATGTACAAGCATTGCCATGTTTCGATTTCTTGGAGTTTGGTTGATTTTTGTGAGGTTATTTCTGGATGTGTGTAAATGTACGTGCATTCATGTGTGCCTGCGTAGAGATCTGAGGTTGGCTGGTAGGGTGGACCTCTGCGCATAAGCACATGTGTGTGCAAGCATTGCCATGTTTGGATTTGTTGGAATTTGGTTGATTTGTTGGAGGTTATTTCTGGATGTGTGTAAATGTACCTGCATTCATGTGTGCCTGCGTAGAGATCTGAGGTTGGCTGGTAGGGTGGAACTCTGCGCATAATCACATGTATGTGCAAGCATTGCCATGTTTGGATTGCTTGGAATTTGGTTGATTTGTGTGAGGTTATTTCTGGTTGTGTGTAAATGTTCGTGCATTCATGTGTGCCTGCGTAGAGATCTGAGGTTGGCTGGTAGGGAGGACCTCTTCGCATAATCACATGTATGTCGAAGCATTGCCATGTTTGGATTTCTTGGAATTTGGTTGATTTTTGTGAGGTTATTTCTGGTTGTGTGTAAATGTACGTGCATTCATGTGTGCCTGCGTAGAGATGTGAGGTTGGCTGGTAGGGAGGACCTGTGCGCATAATCACATGTGTGTGCAAGTATTGCCATGTTTCGATTTCTTGGAATTTGGTTGATTTTTGTGAGGTTATTTCTGGTTGTGTGTAAATGTACGTGCATTCATGTGTGCCTGCGTAGAGATGCGACGTTGGCTGGTAGGGTGGACCTCTGAGCATAATCACATGTGTGTGCAAGCATTGCCATGTTTCGATTTCTTGGAATTTGGTTGATTTTTGTGAGGTTATTTCTGGTTGTGTGTAAATGTACATGCATTCATGTGTGCCTGCGTAGAGATGTGAGGTTGGCTGGTAGGGTGGACCTCTGCGCATAATCACATGTGTGTGCAAGCATTGCCATGTTTGGCTTTCTTGTAATCTGGATGATTTATGGGAGGTTATTTCTGGTTGTGTGTAAATGTACGTGCATTCATGTGTGCCTGCGTAGAGATCTGAGGTTGGCTGGTAGGGTGGACCTCTGCGCATAATCACATGTATGTGCAAACATTTCGATGTTTGGCTTTCTTGGAATCTGCTTGATTTTTGTGAGTGTATTTCTGGATGTGTGTAAATGTACGTGCATTCATGTGTGCCTGCGTAGAGATCTGAGGTTGGCTGGTAGGGTGGACCTCTGCGCATAAGCACATGTATGTGCAAGCATTGCCATGTTTGGATTTCTTGGAATTTGGTTGAATTGTTGGAGGTTATTTCTGGATGTGTGTAAATGTACCTGCATTCATGTGTGCCCGCGTAGAGATCTGAGGTTGGCTGGTAGGGTGGACCTCTGCGCATAATCACATGTGTGTGCAAGCATTGCCATGTTTGGATTTCTTGGAATTTGGTTGAATTGTTGGAGGTTATTTCTGGATGTGTGTAAATGTACGTGCATTCATGTGTGCCCGCGTAGAGATCTGAGGTTGGCTGGTAGGGTAGACCTCTGCGCATAAGCACATGTATGTGCAAGCATTGCCATGTTTGGCTTTCTTGGAATTTGGTTGAATTGTTGGAGGTTATTTCTGGATGTGTGTAAATGTACGTGCATTCATGTGTGCCTGCGTAGAGATCTGAGGTTGGCTGGTAGGGTGGACCTCTGCGCATAATCACATGTGTGTGCAAGCATTGCCATGTTTGGATTTCTTGGAATTTGGTTGATTTGTTGGAGGTTATTTCTGGATGTGTGTAAATGTACGTGCATTCATGTGTGCCTGCGTAGAGATCTGACGTTGGCTGGTAGGGTGGACCTCTGCGCATAATCACATGTATGTGCAAGCATTGCCATGGTTGGATTTCTTGGAATGTGGTTGATTTTTGTGAGGTTATTTCTGGATGTGTGTAAATGTACGTGCATTCATGTGTGCCTGCGTAGAGATCTGAGGTTGGCTGGTAGGGTGGACCTCTGCGCATAATCACATGTATGTGCAAGCATTGCCATGTTTGGATTTCTTGGAATTTGGTTGATTTGTTGGAGGTTATTTCTGGATGTGTGTAAATGTACGTGCATTCATGTGTGCCTGCGTAGAGATCTGAGGTTGGCTGGTAGGGTGGACCTCTGCGCATAATCACATGTATGTGCAAACATTGCCATGTTTGGATTTCTTGGAATTTGGTTGAATTGTTGGAGGTTATTTCTGGTTGTGTGTAAATGTACGTGCATTCATGTGTGCCTGCGTAGAGATCTGAGGTTGGCTGGTAGGGTGGACCTCTGCGCATAATCACATGTATGTGCAAGCATTGCCATGTTTGGCTTTCTTGGAATTTGGTTGATTTGTGTGAGGTTATTTCTGGTTGTGTGTAAATGTATGTGCATTCATGTGTGCCTGCGTAGAGATCTGAGGTTGGCTGGTAGGGAGGACCTCTTCACATAATCACATGTATGTGCAAGCATTGCCATGTTTGGATTTCTTGGAATTTGGTTGATTTGTGTGAGGTTATTTCTGGTTGTGTGTAAATGTACGTGCATTCATGTGTGCCTGCGTAGAGATCTGAGGTTGGCTGGTAGGGTGGACCTCTGCGCATAATCACATGTATGTGCAAACATTTCGATGTTTGGCTTTCTTGTAATCTGGATGATTTATGGAAGGTTATTTCTGGTTGTGTGTAAATGTACGTGCATTCATGTGTGCCTGCGTAGAGATCTGAGGTTGGCTGGTAGGGAGGACCTCTGCGCATAATCACATGTATGTGCAAGCATTTCCATGTTTGGATTTCTTGGAATTTGGTTGATTTGTGTGAGGTTATTTCTGGTTGTGTGTAAATGTACGTGCATTCATGTGTGCCTGCGTAGAGATCTGAGGTTGGCTGGTAGGGTGGACCTCTGCGCATAATCACATGTATGTGCAAGCATTGCCATGTTTGGCTTTCTTGGAATTTGGTTGATTTGTTGGAGGTTATTTCTGGATGTGTGTAAATGTACGTGCATTCATGTGTGCCTGCGTAGAGATCTGAGCTTGGCTGGTAGGGTGGACCTCTGCGCATAATCACATGTATGTGCAAGCATTGCCATGTTTGGCATTATTGTAATCTGGATGATTTATGGGAGTGTATTTCTGGTTGTGTGTAAATGTACGTGCATTCATGTGTGCCTGCGTAGAGATCTGAGGTTGGCTGGTAGGGTGGACCTCTGCGCATAATCGCATGTATGTGCAAGCATTGCCATGTTTGGCTTTCTTGTAATCTGGATGATTTATGGGAGGTTATTTCTGGTTGTGTGTAAATGTACCTGCATTCATGTGTGCCTGCGTAGAGATCTGAGGTTGGCTGGTAGGGTGGACCTCTGCGCATAATCACATGTATGTGCAAGCATTGCCATGGTTGGATTTCTTGGAATGTGGTTGATTTGTGTGAGGTTATTTCTGGATGTGTGTAAATGTACGTGCATTCATGTGTGCCTGTGTAGAGATCTGAGGTTGGCTGGTAGGGAGGACCTCTGCGCATAATCACATGTATGTGCAAGCATTGCCATGTTTGGATTTCTTGGAATTTGTTTGATTTGTTGGAGGTTATTTCTGGATGTGTGTAAATGTACGTGCATTCATGTGTGCCTGCGTAGAGATCTGAGGTTGGCTGGTAGGGTGGACCTCTGCGCATAATCACATGTATGTGCAAACATTTCGATGTTTGGCTTTCTTGGAATCTGCTTTATTTTTGGGAGTGTATTTCTGGATGTGTGTAAATGTTCGTGCATTCATGTGTGCCTGCGTAGAGATCTGAGGTTGGCTGGTAGGGTGGACCTCTGCGCATAATCACATGTATGTGCAAACATTCCGATGTTTGGCTTTCTTGTAATCTGGTTGATTTGTTGGAGGTTATTTCTGGATGTGTGTAAATGTACGTGCATTCATGTGTGCCTGCGTAGAGATCTGAGGTTGGCTGGTAGGGTGGACCTCTGCGCATAATCACATGTATGTGCAAACATTTCGATGTTTGGCTTTCTTGTAATCTGGATGATTTATGGGAGGTTATTTCTGGTTGTGTGTAAATGTACGTGCATTCATGTGTGCCTGCGTAGAGATCTGAGGTTGGCTGGTAGGGTGGACCTCTGCGCATAATCGCATGTATGTGCAAACATTTCGATGTTTGGCTTTCTTGGAATTTGGTTGATTTGTTGGAGGTTATTTCTGGATGTGTGTAAATGTACGTGCATTCATGTGTGCCTGCGTAGAGATCTGAGGTTGGCTGGTAGGGTGGACCTCTGCGCATAATCACATGTATGTGCAAGCATTGCCATGTTTGGCTTTCTTGTAATCTGGATGATTTATGGGAGGTTATTTCTGGTTGTGTGTAAATGTACGTGCATTCATGTGTGCCTGCGTAGAGATCTGAGGTTGGCTGGTAGGGTGGACCTCTGCGCATAATCACATGTATGTGCAAACATTTCGATGTTTGGCTTTCTTGGAATCTGCTTTATTTTTGGGAGTGTATTTCTGGTTGTGTGTAAATGTACGTGCATTCATGTGTGCCTGCGTAGAGATCTGACGTTGGCTGGTAGGGTGGACCTCTGCGCATAAGCACATGTATGTGCAAGCATTGCCATGTTTGGCTTTCTTGGAATCTGGTTGATTTGTTGGAGGTTATTTCTGGATGTGTGTAAATGTACGTGCATTCATGTGTGCCTGCGTAGAGATCTGAGGTTGGCTGGTAGGGTGGACCTCTGCGCATAATCACATGTATGTGCAAACATTTCGATGTTTGGCTTTCTTGTAATCTGGATGATTTATGGGAGGTTATTTCTGGTTGTGTGTAAATGTACGTGCATTCATGTGTGCCTGCGTAGAGATCTGAGGTTGGCTGGTAGGGAGGACCTCTGCGCATAATCACATGTATGTGCAAGCATTTCCATGTTTGGATTTCTTGGAATTTGGTTGATTTGTGTGAGGTTATTTCTGGTTGTGTGTAAATGTACGTGCATTCATGTGTGCCTGCGTAGAGATCTGAGGTTGGCTGGTAGGGAGGACCTCTGCGCATAATCACATGTATGTGCAAGCATTGCCATGTTTGGCTTTCTTGGAATTTGGTTGATTTGTGTGAGGTTATTTCTGGATGTGTGTAAATGTACGTGCATTCATGTGTGCCTGCGTAGAGATCTGAGGTTGGCTGGTAGGGTGGACCTCTGCGCATAATCACATGTATGTGCAAGCATTGCCATGTTTGGCATTCTTGTAATCTGGATGATTTATGGGAGGTTATTTCTGGTTGTGTGTAAATGTACGTGCATTCATGTGTGCCTGCGTAGAGATCTGAGGTTGGCTGGTAGGGTGGACCTCTGCGCATAATCGCATGTATGTGCAAGCATTGCCATGTTTGGCTTTCTTGTAATCTGGATGATTTATGGGAGGTTATTTCTGGATGTGTGTAAATGTACCTGCATTCATGTGTGCCTGCGTAGAGATCTGAGGTTGGCTGGTAGGGTGGACCTCTGCGCATAATCACATGTATGTGCAAACATTGCCATGTTTGGATTTCTTGGAATTTGGTTGATTTGTTGGAGGTTATTTCTGGATGTGTGTAAATGTACGTGCATTCATGTGTGCCTGCGTAGAGATCTGAGGTTGGCTGGTAAGGTGGAACTCTGCGCATAATCACATGTATGTGCAAGCATTGCCATGTTTGGATTTCTTGGAATTTGGTTGATTTGTTGGAGGTTATTTCTGGATGTGTGTAAATGTACGTGCATTCATGTGTGCCTGTGTAGAGATCTGAGCTTGGCTGGTAGGGTGGACCTCTGCGCATAATCACATGTATGTGCAAGCATTGCCATGTTTGGATTTCTTGGAATTTGGTTGAATTGTTGGAGGTTATTTCTGGATGTGTGTAAATGTACGTGCATTCATGTGTGCCTGCGTAGAGATCTGAGGTTGGCTGGTAGGGTGGACCTCTGCGCATAATCACATGTATGTGGAAACATTGCCATGTTTGGATTTCTTGGAATGTGGTTGATTTGTGTGAGGTTATTTCTGGATGTGTGTAAATGTACGTGCATTCATGTGTGCCTGCGTAGAGATCTGAGGTTGGCTGGTAGGGTAGACCTCTGCGCATAATCACATGTATGTGCAAGCATTGCCATGGTTGGATTTCTTGGAATGTGGTTGATTTGTGTGAGGTTATTTCTGGATGTGTGTAAATGTACGTGCATTCATGTGTGCCTGCGTAGAGATCTGAGGTTGGCTGGTAGGGTAGACCTCTGCGCATAATCACATGTATGTGCAAGCATTGCCATGTTTGGATTTCTTGGAATTTGGTTGATTTTTGTGAGGTTATTTCTGGATGTGTGTAAATGTACGTGCATTCATGTGTGCCTGTGTAGAGATCTGAGGTTGGCTGGTAGGGTGGACCTCTGCGCATAATCACATGTATGTGCAAGCATTGCCATGTTTGGATTTCTTGGAATTTGGTTGAATTGTTGGAGGTTATTTCTGGATGTGTGTAAATGTACGTGCATTCATGTGTGCCTGCGTAGAGATCTGAAGTTGGCTGGTAGGGTGGACCTCTGCGCATAATCACATGTATGTGCAAGCATTGCCATGTTTGGCTTTCTTGGAATTTGGTTGATTTTTGTGAGGTTATTTCTGGATGTGTGTAAATGTACGTGCATTCATGTGTGCCTGCGTAGAGATCTGAGGTTGGCTGGTAGGGTGGACCTCTGCGCATAATCACATGTATGTGCAAGCATTGCCATGTTTGGATTTCTTGGAATTTGGTTGATTTGTGTGAGGTTATTTCTGGTTGTGTGTAAATGTACGTGCATTCATGTGTGCCTGCGTAGAGATCTGAGGTTGGCTGGTAGGGTGGACCTCTGCGCATAATCACATGTATGTGCAAGCATTGCCATGTATGGCTTTCTTGTAATCTGGATGATTTATGGGAGGTTATTTCTGGTTGTGTGTAAATGTACGTGCATTCATGTGTGCCTGCGTAGAGATCTGAGGTTGGCTGGTAGGGTGGACCTCTGCGCATAATCACATGTATGTGCAAGCATTGCCATGTTTGGCTTTCTTGTAATCTGGTTGATTTGTTGGAGGTTATTTCTGGATGTGTGTAAATGTACGTGCATTCATGTGTGCCTGCGTAGAGATCTGAGGTTGGCAGGTAGGGTGGACCTCTGCGCATAATCACATGTATGTGCAAACATTTCGATGTTTGGCTTTCTTGGAATCTGCTTTATTTTTGGGAGTGTATTTCTGGTTGTGTGTAAATGTACGTGCATTCATGTGTGCCTGCGTAGAGATCTGACGTTGGCTGGTAGGGTGGACCTCTGCGCATAAGCACATGTATGTGCAAGCATTGCCATGTTTGGCTTTCTTGGAATCTGGTTGATTTGTTGGAGGTTATTTCTGGATGTGTGTAAATGTACGTGCATTCATGTGTGCCTGCGTAGAGATCTGAGGTTGGCAGGTAGGGTGGACCTCTGCGCATAATCACATGTATGTGCAAACATTTCGATGTTTGGCTTTCTTGTAATCTGGATGATTTATGGGAGGTTATTTCTGGTTGTGTGTAAATGTACGTGCATTCATGTGTGCCTGCGTAGAGATCTGAGGTTGGCTGGTAGGGTGGACCTCTGCGCATAATCGCATGTATGTGCAAACATTTCGATGTTTGGCTTTCTTGTAATCTGGATGATTTATGGGAGGTTATTTCTGGTTGTGTGTAAATGTACGTGCATTCATGTGTGCCTGCGTAGAGATCTGAGGTTGGCTGGTAGGGAGGACCTCTGCGCATAATCACATGTATGTGCAAGCATTTCCATGTTTGGATTTCTTGGAATTTGGTTGATTTGTGTGAGGTTATTTCTGGTTGTGTGTAAATGTACGTGCATTCATGTGTGCCTGCGTAGAGATCTGAGGTTGGCTGGTAGGGAGGACCTCTGCGCATAATCACATGTATGTGCAAGCATTGCCATGTTTGGCTTTCTTGGAATTTGGTTGATTTGTTGGAGGTTATTTCTGGATGTGTGTAAATGTACGTGCATTCATGTGTGCCTGCGTAGAGATCTGAGGTTGGCTGGTAGGGTGGACCTCTGCGCATAATCATATGTATGTGCAAGCATTGCCATGTTTGGCATTCTTGTAATCTGGATGATTTATGGGAGGTTATTTCTGGTTGTGTGTAAATGTACGTGCATTCATGTGTGCCTGCGTAGAGATCTGAGGTTGGCTGGTAGGGTGGACCTCTGCGCATAATCGCATGTATGTGCAAGCATTGCCATGTTTGGCTTTCTTGTAATCTGGATGATTTATGGGAGGTTATTTCTGGATGTGTGTAAATGTACCTGCATTCATGTGTGCCTGCGTAGAGATCTGAGGTTGGCTGGTAGGGTGGACCTCTGCGCATAATCACATGTATGTCCAAACATTGCCATGTTTGGATTTCTTGGAATTTGGTTGATTTGTTGGAGGTTATTTCTGGATGTGTGTAAATGTACGTGCATTCATGTGTGCCTGCGTAGAGATCTGAGGTTGGCTGGTAGGGTGGACCTCTGCGCATAATCACATGTATGTGCAAGCATTGCCATGTTTGGATTTCTTGGAATTTGGTTGATTTGTTGGAGGTTATTTCTGGATGTGTGTAAATGTACGTGCATTCATGTGTGCCTGTGTAGAGATCTGAGCTTGGCTGGTAGGGTGGACCTCTGCGCATAATCACATGTATGTGCAAGCATTGCCATGTTTGGATTTCTTGGAATTTGGTTGAATTGTTGGAGGTTATTTCTGGATGTGTGTAAATGTACGTGCATTCATGTGTGCCTGCGTAGAGATCTGAGGTTGGCTGGTAGGGTGGACCTCTGCGCATAATCACATGTATGTGCAAGCATTGCCATGTTTGGCTTTCTTGTAATCTGGATGATTTATGGGAGGTTATTTCTGGATGTGTGTAAATGTACGTGCATTCATGTGTGCCTGCGTAGAGATCTGAGGTTGGCTGGTAGGGTGGACCTCTGCGCATAATCACATGTATGTGCAAGCATTGCCATGTTTGGATTTCTTGGAATTTGGTTGATTTGTTGGAGGTTATTTCTGGATGTGTGTAAATGTACGTGCATTCATGTGTGCCTGTGTAGAGATCTGAGCTTGGCTGGTAGGGTGGACCTCTGCGCATAATCACATGTATGTGCAAACATTTCGATGTTTGGCTTTCTTGGAATCTGCTTGATTTTTGGGAGTGTATTTCTGGATGTGTGTAAATGTACATGCATTCATGTGTGCCTGCGTAGAGATCTGAGTTTGGCTGGTAGGGTGGACCTCTGCGCATAATCACATGTATGTGCAAACATTGCCATGTTTGGATTTCTTGGAATTTGGTTGAATTGTTGGAGGTTATTTCTGGATGTGTGTAAATGTACGTGCATTCATGTGTGCCTGCGTAGAGATCTGAGGTTGGCTGGTAGGGTGGACCTCTGCGCATAATCACATGTATGTGCAAGCATTGCCATGGTTGGATTTCTTGGAATGTGGTTGATTTGTGTGAGGTTATTTCTGGATGTGTGTAAATGTACGTGCATTCATGTGTGCCTGCGTAGAGATCTGAGGTTGGCTGGTAGGGTAGACCTCTGCGCATAATCACATGTATGTGCAAGCATTGCCATGTTTGGATTTCTTGGAATTTGGTTGATTTTTGTGAGGTTATTTCTGGATGTGTGTAAATGTACGTGCATTCATGTGTGCCTGTGTAGAGATCTGAGGTTGGCTGGTAGGGTGGACCTCTGCGCGTAATCACATGTATGTGCAAGCATTGCCATGTTTGGATTTCTTGGAATTTGGTTGAATTGTTGGAGGTTATTTCTGGATGTGTGTAAATGTACGTGCATTCATGTGTGCCTGCGTAGAGATCTGAGGTTGGCTGGTAGGGTGGACCTCTGCGCATAATCACATGTATGTGCAAGCATTGCCATGTTTGGCTTTCTTGGAATTTGGTTGATTTTTGTGAGGTTATTTCTGGATGTGTGTAAATGTACGTGCATTCATGTGTGCCTGCGTAGAGATCTGAGGTTGGCTGGTAGGGAGGACCTGTGCGCATAATCACATGTATGTGCAAGCATTGCCATGTTTGGATTTCTTGGAATTTGGTTGATTTGTGTGAGGTTATTTCTGGTTGTGTGTAAATGTACGTGCATTCATGTGTGCCTGCGTAGAGATCTGAGGTTGGCTGGTAGGGTGGACCTCTGCGCATAATCACATGTATGTGCAAACATTTCGATGTTTGGCTTTCTTGGAATCTGCTTGATTTTTGGGAGTGTATTTCTGGATGTGTGTAAATGTACGTGCATTCATGTGTGCCCGCGTAGAGATCTGAGGTTGGCTGGTAGGGTGGACCTCTGCGCATAATCACATGTATGTGCAAGCATTGCCATGGTTGGATTTCTTGGAATGTGGTTGATTTGTGTGAGGTTATTTCTGGATGTGTGTAAATGTACGTGCATTCATGTGTGCCTGCGTAGAGATCTGAGGTTGGCTGGTAGGGTGGACCTCTGCGCATAATCACATGTATGTGCAAGCATTGCCATGGTTGGATTTCTTGGAATGTGGTTGATTTGTGTGAGGTTATTTCTGGATGTGTGTAAATGTACGTGCATTCATGTGTGCCTGCGTAGAGATCTGAGGTTGGCTGTTAGGGTGGACCTCTGCGCATAATCACATGTATGTGCAAGCATTGCCATGTTTGGATTTCTTGGAATTTGGTTGATTTGTTGGAGGTTATTTCTGGATGTGTGTAAATGTACGTGCATTCATGTGTGCCTGCGTAGAGATTTGAGTTTGGCTGGTAGGGTGGACCTCTGCGCATAATCACATGTATGTGCAAGCATTGCCATGTTTGGATTTCTTGGAATTTGGTTGAATTGTTGGAGGTTATTTCTGGATGTGTGTAAATGTACGTGCATTCATGTGTGCCCGCTTAGAGATCTGAGGTTGGCTGGTAGGGTGGACCTCTGCCCATAATCACATGTATGTGCAAGCAATTCCATGTTTGGATTTCTTGGAATTTGGTTGATTTGTGTGAGGTTATCTCTGGATGTGTGTAAATGTACGTGCATTCATGTGTGCCTGCGTAGAGATCTGAGGTTGGCTGGTAGGGTGGACCTCTGCGCATAATCACATGTATGTGCAAGCATTGCCATGTTTCGATTTCTTGGAATTTGGTTGATTTTTGTGAGGTTATTTCTGGATGTGTGTAAATGTACGTGCATTCATGTGTGCCTGCGTAGAGATCTGAGGTTGGCTGGTAGGGAGGACCTGTGCGCATAATAACATGTGTGTGCAAGTATTGTCATGTTTGGATTTCTTGGAATTTGGTTGATTTTTGTTGGGTTATTTCTGGATGTGTGTAAATGTATGTGCATTCATGTGTGCCTGCGTAGAGATCTGAGGTTGGCTGGTAGGGAGGACCTCTGCGCATAATAACATGTGTGTGAAAGTATTGTCATGTTTGGATTTCTTGAAATTTGGTTGATTTTTGTGAGGTTATTTCTGGATGTGTGTAAATGTACCTGCATTCATGTGTGCCTGCGTAGAGATCTGAGGTTGGCTGGTAGGGTGGACCTCTGCGCATAATCACATGCATGTGCAAGCATTGCCATGTTTGGCTTTCTTGGAAATTGGTTGATTTTTGTGAGGTTATTTCTGGATGTGTGTAAATGTACGTGCATTCATGTGTGCCTGCGTAGAGATCTGAGGTTGGCTGGTAGGGAGGACCTCTGCGCATAATCACATGTATGTGCAAGCATTGCCATGTTTGGCTTTCTTGGAAATTGGTTGATTTTTGTGAGGTTATTTCTGGTTGTGTGTAAATGTACGTGCATTCATGTGTGCCTGCGTAGAGATCTGAGGTTGGCTGGTAGGGTAGACCTCTGCGCATAAGCACATGTATGTGCAAGCATTGCCATGTTTGGATTTCTTGGAATTTGGTTGATTTGTTGGAGGTTATTTCTGGATGTGTGTAAATGTACGTGCATTCATGTGTGCCTGTGTAGAGATCTGAGGTTGGCTGGTAGGGTGGACCTCTGCGCATAATCACATGTATGTGCAAACATTTCGGTGTTTGGATTTCTTGGAATCTGGTTGATTTTTGGGAGTGTATTTCTGGATGTGTGTAAATGTACGTGCATTCATGTGTGCCTGCATAGAGATCTGAGGTTGGCTGGTAGGGTGAACCTCTGCGCATAATCACATGTATGTGCAAACATTCCGATGTTTGGCTTTCTTGGAATCTGGTTGATTTTTGTGAGGTTATTTCTGGTTGTGTGTAAATGTACGTGCATTCATGTGTGCCTGCGTAGAGATCTGAGGTTGGCTGGTAGGGTGGATCTCTGCGCATAATCACATGTGTGTGCAAACATTCCGATGTTTGGCTTTCTTGGAATCTGGTTGATTTTTGGGAGTGTATTTCTGGATGTGTGTAAATGTACGTGCATTCATGTGTGCCTGCATAGAGATCTGAGGTTGGCTGGTAGGGTGGACCTCTGCGCATAATCACTTGTGTGTGCAAGCAATTCCATGTTTGTATTTCTTGGAAATTGGTTGATTTGTGTGAGGTTATTTCTGGATGTGTGCAAATGTACATGCATTCATGTGTGCCTGCGTAGAGATCTGAGGTTGGCTGGTAGGGTGGACCTCTGCGCATAATCACATGTATGTGGAAGCATTGCCATGTTTGGATTTCTTGGAAATTGGTTGATTTTTGTGAGGTTATTTCTGGATGTGTGTAAATGTACGTGCATTCATGTGTGCCTGCGTAGAGATCTGAGGTTGGCTGGTAGGGTGGACCTCTGCGCATAATCACATGTGTGTGCAAGCATTGCCATGTTTGGATTTCTTGGAATTTGGTTGATTTGTTGGAGGTTATTTCTGGTTGTGTGTAAATGTACGTACATTCATTTGTGCCTGTGTAGAGATCTGAGGTTGGCTGGTAGGGTGGACCTCTGCGCATAATCACATGTGTGTGCAAACATTTCGATGTTTGGATTTCTTGGAATCTGGTTGATTTTTGGGAGTGTATTTCTGGTTGTGTGTAAATGTACGTGCATTCATGTGTGCCTGCATAGAGATCTGAGGTTGGTTGGTAGGGTGGACCTCTGCGCATAATCACATGTATGTGCAAACATTCCGATGTTTGGCTTTCTTGGAATCTGGTTGATTTTTGTGAGGTTATTTCTGGTTGTGTGTAAATGTACATGCATTCATGTGTGCCTGCATAGAGATCTGAGGTTGGCTGGTAGGGTGGACCTCTGCGCATAATCACATGTATGTGCAAACATTCCGATGTTTGGCTTTCTTGGAATCTGGTTGATTTTTGTGAGGTTATTTCTGGTTGTGTGTAAATGTACATGCATTCATGTGTGCCCGCGTAGAGATCTGAGGTTGGCTGGTAGGGTGGACCTCTGCGCATAATCACATGTATGTGCAAGCATTGCCATGTTTGGATTTCTTGGAATTTGGTTGATTTGTTGGAGGTTATTTCTGGATGTGTGTAAATGTACGTGCATTCATGTGTGCCTGTGTAGAGATCTGAGGTTGGCTGGTAGGGTGGACCTCTGCGCATAATCACATGTATGTGCAAGCATTGCCATGTTTGGATTTCTTGGAATTTGGTTGAATTGTTGGAGGTTATTTCTGGATGTGTGTAAATGTACGTGCATTCATGTGTGCCTGCGTAGAGATCTGAGGTTAGCTGGTAGGGTGGACCTCTGCGCATAAGCACATGTGTGTGCAAACATTCCGATGTTTGGCTTTCTTGGAATCTGGTTGATTTTTGGGAGTGTATTTCTGGATTTGTGTAAATGTACGTGCATTCATGTGTGCCTGCGTAGAGATCTGAGGTTGGCTGGTAGGGTGGACCTCTGCGCATAATCACTTGTGTGTGCAAGCAATTCCATGTTTGTATTTCTTGGAAATTGGTTGATTTGTGTGAGGTTATTTCTGGATGTGTGCAAATGTACATGCATTCATGTGTGCCTACGTAGAGATCTGAGGTTGGCTGGTAGGGTGGACCTCTGCGCATAATCACATGTATGTGGAAGCATTGCCATGTTTGGATTTCTTGGAAATTGGTTGATTTTTGTGAGGTTATTTCTGGATGTGTGTAAATGTACGTGCATTCATGTGTGCCTGCGTAGAGATCTGAGGTTGGCTGGTAGGGTGGACCTCTGCGCATAATCACATGTGTGTGCAAGCATTGCCATGTTTGGATTTCTTGGAATTTGGTTGATTTGTTGGAGGTTATTTCTGGTTGTGTGTAAATGTACGTACATTCATTTGTGCCTGTGTAGAGATCTGAGGTTGGCTGGTAGGGTGGACCTCTGCGCATAATCACATGTGTGTGCAAACATTTCGATGTTTGGATTTCTTGGAATCTGGTTGATTTTTGGGAGTGTATTTCTGGATGTGTGTAAAAGTACGTGCATTCCTGTGTGCCTGCATAGAGATCTGAGGTTGGCTGGTAGGGTGGACCTCTGCGCATAATCACATGTATGTGCAAGCATTGCCATGTTTGGATTTCTTGAAATTTGGTTGATTTGTGTGAGGTTATTTCTGGATGTGTGTAAATGTACGTGCATTCATGTGTGCCTGCGTAGAGATGTGAGGTTGGCTGGTAGGGTGGACCTCTGCGCATAAGCACATATATGTGCAAGCATTGCCATGTTTGGATTTCTTGGAATGTGGTTGATTTGTTGGAGGTTATTTCTGGATGTGTGTAAATGTACGTGCATTCATGTGTGCCTGCGTAGAGATGTGAGGTTGGCTGGTAGGGTGGACCTCTGCGCATAATCACATGTATGTGCAAGCATTGCCATGTTTGGATTTCTTGGAATCTGGTTGATTTGTGTGAGGTTATTTCTGGATGTGTGTAAATGTACGTGCATTCATGTGTGCCTGCGTAGAGATCTGAGGTTGGCTGGTAGGGTGGACCTCTGCGCATAATCACATGTATGTGCAAGCATTGCCATGATTGGATTTCTTGGAATGTGGTTGATTTTTTTGAGGTTATTTCTGGATGTGTGTAAATGTACGTGCATTCATGTGTGCCTGCGTAGAGATCTGAGGTTGGCTGGTAGGGTGTACCTCTGCGCATAATCACATGTGTGTGCAAGCATTGCCATGTTTGGATTTCTTGGAATTTGGTTGATTTGTTAGAGGTTATTTCTGGATGTGTGTAAATGTACGTACATTCATGTGTGCCTGTGTAGAGATCTGAGGTTGGCTGGTAGGGTGGACCTCTGCGCATAATCACATGTATGTGCAAACATTTCG
Source organism: Pelmatolapia mariae (assembly GCF_036321145.2). Lineage (NCBI taxonomy): Eukaryota > Metazoa > Chordata > Actinopteri > Cichliformes > Cichlidae > Pelmatolapia > Pelmatolapia mariae. The sequence goes on from NC_086235.1 coordinate 38,656,274, forward strand.
GTGTTTGGATTTCTTGGAATCTGGTTGATTTTTGGGAGTGTATTTCTGGATGTGTGTAAATGTACGTGCATTCATGTGTGCCTGCATAGAGATCTGAGGTTGGCTGGTAGGGTGGACCTCTGCGCATAATCACATGTATGTGCAAACATTCCGATGTTTGGCTTTCTTGGAATCTGGTTGATTTTTGTGAGGTTATTTCTGGTTGTGTGTAAATGTACGTGCATTCATGTGTGCCTGCGTAGAGATCTGAGGTTGGCTGGTAGGGTGGATCTCTGCGCATAATCACATGTGTGTGCAAACATTCCGATGTTTGGCTTTCTTGGAATCTGGTTGATTTATGGGAGTGTATTTCTGGATGTGTGTAAATGTACGTGCATTCATGTGTGCCTGCATAGAGATCTGAGGTTGGCTGGTAGGGTGGACCTCTGCGCATAATCACTTGTGTGTGCAAGCAATTCCATGTTTGTATTTCTTGGAAATTGGTTGATTTGTGTGAGGTTATTTCTGGATGTGTGCAAATGTACATGCATTCATGTGTGCCTGCGTAGAGATCTGAGGTTGGCTGGTAGGGTGGACCTCTGCGCATAATCACATGTATGTGGAAGCATTGCCATGTTTGGATTTCTTGGAAATTGGTTGATTTTTGTGAGGTTATTTCTGGATGTGTGTAAATGTACGTGCATTCATGTGTGCCTGCGTAGAGATCTGAGGTTGGCTGGTAGGGTGGACCTCTGCGCATAATCACATGTGTGTGCAAGCATTGCCATGTTTGGATTTCTTGGAATTTGGTTGATTTGTTGGAGGTTATTTCTGGATGTGTGTAAATGTACGTGCATTCATGTGTGCCTGCGTAGAGATGTGAGGTTGGCTGGTAGGGTGGACCTCTGCGCATAATCACATGTATGTGCAAGCATTGCGATGTTTGGATTTCTTGGAATCTGGTTGATTTGTGTGAGGTTATTTCTGGATGTGTGTAAATGTACGTGCATTCATGTGTGCCTGCGTAGAGATCTGAGGTTGGCTGGTAGGGTGGACCTCTGCGCATAATCACATGTATGTGCAAGCATTGCCATGATTGGATTTCTTGGAATGTGGTTGATTTTTTTGAGGTTATTTCTGGATGTGTGTAAATGTACGTGCATTCATGTGTGCCTGCGTAGAGATCTGAGGTTGGCTGGTAGGGTGTACCTCTGCGCATAATCACATGTGTGTGCAAGCATTGCCATGTTTGGATTTCTTGGAATTTGGTTGATTTGTTGGAGGTTATTTCTGGATGTGTGTAAATGTACGTACATTCATGTGTGCCTGTGTAGAGATCTGAGGTTGGCTGGTAGGGTGGACCTCTGCGCATAATCACATGTATGTGCAAACATTTCGGTGTTTGGATTTCATGGAATCTGGTTGATTTTTGGGAGTGTATTTCTGGATGTGTGTAAATGTACGTGCATTCATGTGTGCCTGCGTAGAGATCTGAGGTTGGCTGGTAGGGTGGACCTCTGCGCATAATCACATGTATGTGCAAACATTCTGATGTTTGGCTTTCTTGGAATCTGGTTGATTTTTGTGAGGTTATTTCTGGTTGTGTGTAAATGTACGTGCATTCATGTGTGCCTGCGTAGAGATCTGAGGTTGGCTGGTAGGGTGGATCTCTGCGCATAATCACATGTGTGTGCAAACATTCCGATGTTTGGCTTTCTTGGAATCTGGTTGATTTTTGGGAGTGTATTTCTGGATGTGTGTAAATGTACGTGCATTCATGTGTGCATGCATAGAGATCTGAGGTTGGCTGGTAGGGTGGACCTCTGCGCATAATCACTTGTGTGTGCAAGCAATTCCATGTTTGTATTTCTTGGAAATTGGTTGATTTGTGTGAGGTTATTTCTGGATGTGTGCAAATGTACATGCATTCATGTGTGCCTGCGTAGAGATCTGAGGTTGGCTGGTAGGGTGGACCTCTGCGCATAATCACATGTATGTGGAAGCATTGCCATGTTTGGATTTTTTGGAATTTGTTTGATTTTTGTGAGGTTATTTCTGGATGTGTGTAAATGTACGTGCATTCATGTGTGCCTGCGTAGAGATCTGAGGTTGGCTGGTAGGGTGGACCTCTGCGCATAATCACATGTGTGTGCAAGCATTGCCATGTTTGGATTTCTTGGAATTTGGTTGATTTGTTGGAGGTTATTTCTGGTTGTGTGTAAATGTACATACATTCATTTGTGCCTGTGTAGAGATCTGAGGTTGGCTGGTAGGGTGGACCTCTGCGCATAATCACATGTGTGTGCAAACATTTCGATGTTTGGATTTCTTGGAATTTGGTTGATTTTTGGGAGTGTATTTCTGGATGTGTGTAAAAGTACGTGCATTCCTGTGTGCCTGCATAGAGATCTGAGGTTGGCTGGTAGGGTGGACCTCTGCGCATAATCACATGCATGTGCAAACATTCCGATGTTTGGCTTTCTTGGAATCTGGTTGATTTTTGTGAGGTTATTTCTGGTTGTGTGTAAATGTACATGCATTCATGTGTGCCTGCATAGAGATCTGAGGTTGGCTGGTAGGGTGGACCTCTGCGCATAATCACATGTATGTGCAAGCATTGCCATGTTTGGATTTCTTGGAATTTGGTTGATTTGTTGGAGGTTATTTCTGGATGTGTGTAAATGTATGTGCATTCATGTGTGCCTGCGTAGACATCAGAGGTTGGCTGGTAGGGTGGACCTCTGCGCATAATCACATGTATGTGCAAGCATTGCCATGTTTGGATTTCTTGGAATCTGGTTGATTTGTTGGAGGTTATTTCTGGATGTGTGTAAATGTACATGCATTCATGTGTGCCTGCGTAGAGATCTGAGGTTGGCTGGTAGGGTGGACCTCTACGCATAATCACATGTATGTGCAAGCATTGCCATGTTTGGATTTCTTGGAATTTGGTTGAATTGTTGGAGGTTATTTCTGGATGTGTGTAAATGTACGTGCATTCATGTGTGCCCGCGTAGAGATCTGAGGTTGGCTGGTAGGGTGGACCTCTGCGCATAATCACATGTATGTGCAAACATTGCCATGTTTGGATTTCTTGGAATTTCGTTGAATTGTTGGAGGTTATTTCTGGATGTGTGTAAATGTACGTGCATTCATGTGTGCCTGCGTAGAGATTTGAGGTTGGCTGGTAGGGTGGACCTCTGCGCATAATCACATGTATGTGCAAGCATTGCCATGTTTGGATTTCTTGGAATTTGGTTGAATTGTTGGAGGTTATTTCTGGATGTGTGTAAATGTACGTGCATTCATGTGTGCCCGCTTAGAGATCTGAGGTTGGCTGGTAGGGTGGACCTCTGCGCATAATCACATGTATGTGCAAGCAATTCCATGTTTGGATTTCTTGGAATTTGGTTGAATTGTTGGAGGTTATCTCTGGATGTGTGTAAATGTACGTGCATTCATGTGTGCCCGCGTAGAGATCTGAGGTTGGCTGGTAGGGTGGACCTCTGCGCATAATCACATGTGTGTGCAAGCATTGCCATGTTTGGATTTCTTGGAATTTGGTTGAATTGTTGGAGGTTATCTCTGGATGTGTGTAAATGTACGTGCATTCATGTGTGCCTGCGTAGAGATCTGAGGTTGGCTGGTAGGGTGGACCTCTGCGCATAATCACATGTATGTGCAAGCATTGCCATGTTTGGATTTCTTGGAATTTGGTTGATTTGTTGGAGGTTATTTCTGGATGTGTGTAAATGTACATGAATTCATGTGTGCCTGCGTAGAGATCTGAGGTTTTCTGGTAGGGTGGACCTCTGCGCATAGTCACATGTATGTGCAAGCATTGCCATGTTTGGCTTTGTTGGAATTTGGTTGATTTGTGTGAGGTTATTTCTGGATGTGTGTAAATGTACATGCAATCATGTGTGCCTGCGTAGAGATCTGAGGTTGGCTGGTAGGGTGGACCTCTGCGCATAATCACATGTATGTGCAAACATTTCGATGTTTGGCTTTCTTGGAATGTGGTTGATTTTTGTGAGGTTATTTCTGGTTGTGTGTAAATGTACGTGCATTCATGTGTGCCTGCGTAGAGATCTGAGGTTGGCTGGTAGGGTGGACCTCTGCGCATAATCACATGTATGTGCAAGCATTGCCATGTTTGGATTTCTTGAAATTTGGTTGATTTGTGTGAGGTTATTTCTGTATGTGTGTAAATGTACATGCATTCATGTGTGCCTGCGTAGAGATCTGAGGTTAGCTGGTAGGGTGGACCTCTGCGCATAATCACATGTATGTGTAAACATTTCTGTCATGGTCCTGAGCATGCCGGCTCAGTGTTTTGTGTTTTCTTATGCTTTTGTTCATTCCGAGTATGTATTCTGTTGTGATTTGCCATGTGTTAGGTTTCTGTTCTTTGCCTGCCTGCTCCCACTTCTGTGTTCCCTCTGTTTGTCCATGGTGTCACACTGTCTGTTTGTGAATCAGTCTGCTTAGTTCAGTGTCTTGTCCAGTTCTGTGTCTGTGAGTTTCCTGTTTTATTCTGAAGGTCTCTGTCTCATGTGAGTGTGTTCAGTTTACGTTTCCCCTGTCCCGTCACCCTTGATTTCTCCCAGGTGTGTTGCCCTCCTGTCTCTCATCCCCTGATTACTGGTGTGTGTATTTAAGCCCTGTGTGTTCTCCTGCCTGTTGCCGGTTCGTCTGTGTTTCCGCGGTGTCCTGTTCCTCGTCTGCGTCTCTCTGCCTCTCACCCCGTTCATATGATCTCTGGTTTGTTATTTAGCTTTCCCTGTTTAGGTTTGTTCTGTAAATTCTCTTCTGCCTCTCCCTCCGTTTCGTATGTTCTCCGGTTGTCATTTAGTTTTCCCAGTTTAGGTGTGTTCTGTAAATTCTCTTCCCTTACTGCCTGTTTTTGCCACTCCACCACTTATAAATAAACGTCACTCGAATCATCAGCCACTGCCTGCATTTTGGGTCCTCCTTTTCCTCCAACACCACACGGCTCGCCTTGGCAGCCGTGACAGTACGAACCGGCCACTATGGACCCAGCAGCATTCAACCCGCCCGAGGAGCTCCGGGAGGATATCATTTATTCTGTGGACCGTTTAATTAATTTATGGCTGGAGCATGAGGAGAAGGGATTCCGCCAAGCCATAACTAATCGATTGGAGCGACTGGTTTCCGGTCTCCCCTGGCTGTTCAGCTCACTCCACCCACTTGTTCAGAGTTTCTTCCTGAACGAGCTGCACCTTCACCCCCCTACCGCTCGTCTGCTCAGCCCAACGGAGGATATGCAGTCCGAACTGCCGGGTGTGGAGTTACCCGGTCCGTTGGAGCGTTCCCCGTGGAGGAAGCAACGTTCGCTTCGTAGGCGCCTCACCCCACAGCCGGATGGTGTGAATTCAGAACTGCCGACTGTGGTGAGCGAAAAAGGCACTCCTTCTGTTTCACCAGACTTTGGGACTGTTAATTCTGGGGCTGTGTTTATTCAGTTAGCCGCCCGGCCAGAAGCTCAGTTAGCCGCCCGGCCAGAAGCTCAGTTAGCCGCCCGGCCAGAAGCTCGGTCGCCACCTCCACCACATTCATCCTCACAATCCATAGCTCAATCACAGTCACAGCCAGACTTATTACACACCATGTTACAATCCTTAGCCCAGTCTGTAGCTAAGTTGGCAGAAGAATCATTAGCCCTATCATCAGTTCAGCCACCTGTTCAGCCATCATCTTCACCAACTCCTCCTGTACAACCAGCGAGGCCAATCCAACCCGAAAGAAACTGTTGTTCACCCGTTCGTCCCAGGCAGAGAGACAAACCAAACAATCCTGTAAACATTCCTCAAGAGCTGGCCAGTTCTGAGACTGAGATGCACTCCAGGGCCTCCCCAGAGGCTGGGTTTCAGCCCCCAGCAGACTCTGGACCCCTGGAGGTCAAGAAGCCAGCTGAGGACTGCACCCGGCTGTCGCTGCCTGAGCTGAGTCAATGCTCTGTGCAGCTGCAGTCTGCTTTGTGTTTGCCAGAGGCCACCGTGCCTGCTGGTCCTGTTCTGTCCCAGCCAGAGGCCCGTGTGCCTGCTGGTCCTGTTCTGTCCCAGCCAGGGGTCTCCGCACCCGCTGGTTCTGTTCTGTCTCTGCCAGGGGTCTCCGCACCCGCTGGTTCTGTTCTGTCTCTGCCAGGGGTCCCCGCACCCGCTGGTTCTGTTCTGTCCCAGCCAGGGGTCTCCGCACCCGCTGGTTCTGTTCTGTCTCTTCCAGAGGTCCCCGCACCCGCTGGTTCTGTTCTGTCCCAGCCAGGGGTCTCCGCACCTGCTGGTTCTGTCCTGTGTTTGCCAGGGGCCCCGGTGCCCACTGGTCCTGAGACTGTTTTCGCTGGAGGGCCCGAGGAGCCCGTCCAGCCTCCTGCTTCGTCAGCTGGAGGGCCCGAGGAGCCCGTCCAGCCTCCTGCTTCGTCAGCTGGAGGGCCCGAGGAGCCCGTCCAGCCTCCTGCTTCGTCAGCTGGAGGGCCCGAGGAGCCCGTCCAGCCTCCTGCTTCGTCAGCTGGAGGGCCCGAGGAGCCCGTCCAGCCTCCTGCTTCGTCAGCTGGAGGGCCCGAGGAGCCCGTCCAGCCTCCTGCTTCGTCAGCTGGAGGGGCCGAGGAGCCCGTCCACCCCCAAGACTTGTCGGCTGGAGGTTCAGGAGAACCTAGCCAGCTTTCTGCTTCGTCAGCTGGAGGGCCCGAGGAGCCCGTCCACCCCCAAGACTTGTCGGCTGGAGGTTCAGGAGAACCTAGCCAGCTTTCTGCTTCGTCAGCTGGAGGGCCCGAGGAGCCCGTCCACCCCCAAGACTTGTCGGCTGGAGGTTCAGGAGAACCTAGCCAGCTTTCTGCCTCGTCAGCTGGAGGGTCCGAGGAGCCCGTCCAGCCGTCAGCTGCAGCCTCATCATCCGCGCCAGCTGCAGCTTCATCCACGTCGCCGGCAGCAGCAGCAGCTTCAGCCACGCCGCCTGCTGCAGCCTCCTCATCTGCATCAGCGTCGCCTGCAGCGGCAGCCTCATCAGCGTCGCCTGCAGTGCCTCCGCCCCCGGCTTCCACGCCGCCGCCTGCAGCGCCTCCGCCTTCGGCGCCTCCGCCTTCGGCGCCCCCGGCTCCCACGCCGCCGCCTGCAGCGCCTCCGCCTTCGGCGCCTCCGTCTCCCACGCCGCCGCCTGCAGCGCCTCCGCCTTCGGCGCCTCCGTCTCCCACGCCGCCTCCAGCTGCAGCCTCCGAGTCTTCATCCTCGCCAGCTGCAGCCTCCGAGTCTTCATCCTCGCCAGCTGCCGCCTCCGAGTCTTCATCCTCGCCAGCTGCCGCCTCCGAGTCTTCATCCTCGCCAGCTGTCGCCTCCGAGTCTTCATCCTCGCCAGCTGCCGCCTCCGTGTCTTCATCCTCGCCAGCTGCCGCCTCCGTGTCTTCATCCTCGCCAGCTGCCGCCTCCGTGTCTTCATCCTCGCCAGCTGCCGCCTCCGTGTCTTCATCCTCGCCAGCTGCCGCCTCCGTGTCTTCATCCTCGCCAGCTGCCGCCTCCGTGTCTTCATCCTCGCCAGCTGCCGCCTCCGTGTCTTCATCCTCGCCAGCTGCCGCCTCGGCTTCATCAGCTCCGTCTGCAGCATCCACATCACCGCCTGCAGCATCCACATCACCGCCTGCAGCATCCACATCACCGCCCGCAGCCGTCCCGCTGCCGTCAGGTTCCGCCTCTGTGTCTTCTTCCACGCCTGGCCCAGCTTCAGCTGCCTCATCCTCGTCTGGTCCAGCTCCCGCATCAGCTGCCTCATCCTCGACTGGTCCAGCTCCCGCATCAGCTCCAGCGTTGCCTGCAGCCTCTGCCTCGTCTGGTCCAACCTCCGCCTTGCCTGATGCTGCGGGGGTCCCTCCGCCTTCAGGTCCCCAACTGCCGCCTCCACATCGTCGGTCATCTGTCAGGCCGTTTGTTGGTCCTCTTCTCCGCTGTGGACGACCTCCTGAGCGCCGCCACTGCCTTCCGCGTGGCCGGCCTCCGGACTTGTATTGCCGCCGCCGTTGCCATCCGCACGGTCGGCCCCCTGAACTGCTTTCTCGCCGCCGCCGTTGCCGTCCGCACGGTCGGCCCCCAGAACTGTCTCCTCGCCACTGCCTACTGCGTGGCTCGCCTTCGGGCCTGCCCCGCTACCGCTGCTTTTCGCATGGTCGGCCTCCGGAACTGAACTGTTTTGGCCTCCGGCGCTGTCGGCCTCCGGGTCGGCCCCCTGAACTTGGCTATCTGGGCCTTTCGGACTCTGTCCCTCCGTCCTCGACCCCCACCGCCCGCCCTGGTCGGGTCGTTTTCTGTTTTTTGGTTTTTGGGGGAGTTTTTCTTTTGGACAGTTTTTGTGTTTCTGTTGGGCTGTCTGGGGCCAGCCCTTGAGGGGGAGGGTACTGTCATGGTCCTGAGCCTGCCGGCTCAGTGTTTTGTGTTTTCTTATGCTTTTGTTCATTCCGAGTATGTATTCTGTTGTGATTTGCCATGTGTTAGGTTTCTGTTCTTTGCCTGCCTGCTCCCACTTCTGTGTTCCCTCTGTTTGTCCATGGTGTCACACTGTCTGTTTGTGAATCAGTCTGCTTAGTTCAGTGTCTTGTTCAGTTCTGTGTCTGTGAGTTTCCTGTTTTATTCTGAAGGTCTCTGTCTCATGTGAGTGTGTTCAGTTTACGTTTCCCCTGTCCCGTCACCCTTGATTTCTCCCAGGTGTGTTGCCCTCCTGTCTCTCATCCCCTGATTACTGGTGTGTGTATTTACGCCCTGTGTGTTCTCCTGCCTGTTGCCGGTTCGTCTGTGTTTCCGCGGTGTCCTGTTCCTCTTCTGCGTCTCTCTGCCTCTCACCCCGTTCATATGATCTCTGGTTTGTTGTTTAGCTTTCCCAGTTTAGGTTTGTTCTGTAAATTCTCTTCTGCCTCTCCCTCCGTTTCGTATGTTCTCCGGTTGTCATTTAGTTTTCCCAGATTAGGTGTGTTCTGTAAATTCTCTTCCCTTACTGCCTGTTTTTGCCACTCCACCACTTATAAATAAACGTCACTCGAATCATCAGCCACTGCCTGCATTTTGGGTCCTCCTTTTCCTCCAACACCACACGGCTCGCCTTGGCAGCCGTGACAATTTCGATGTTTGGCTTTCTTGGAATTTGGTTGATTTTTGTGAGGTTATTTCTGGTTGTGTGTAAATGTACATGCATTCATGTGTGCCTGCGTAGAGATCTGAGGTTGGCTGGTAGGGTGGACCTCTGCGCATAATCACATGTGTGTGCAAACATTCCGATGTTTGGCTTTCTTGGAATCTGGTTGATTTTTGGGAGTGTATTTCTGGATGTGTGTGTAAATGTACGTGCATTCATGTGTGCCTGCGTAGAGATCTGAGGTTGGCTGGTAGGGTGGACCTCTGCGCATAATCACTTGTGTGTGCAAGCAATTCCATGTTTGGATTTCTTGGAAATTGGTTGATTTGTGTGAGGTTATTTCTGGATGTGTGTAAATGTACGTGCATTCATGTGTGCCTGCGTAGAGATCTGAGGTTGGCTGGTAGGGTGGACCTCTGCGCACAATCACATGTATGTGGAAGCATTGCCATGTTTGGATTTCATGAAATTTGGTTGATTTGTGTGAGGTTATTTCTGGATGTGTGCAAATGTACGTGCATTCATGTGTGCCTGCGTAGAGATCTGAGGTTAGCTGGTAGGGTGGACCTCTGCGCATAATCACATGTATGTCGAAGCATTGCCATGTTTGGATTTCTTGGAATTTGGTTGATTTGTGTGAGGTTATTTCTGGATGTGTGTAAATGTACCTGCATTCATGTGTGCCTGCGTAGAGATCTGAGGTTGGCTGGTAGGGTGGACCTCTGCGCATAATCACATGTATGTGCAAGCATTGCCATGTTTGGATTTCTTGGAATGTGGTTGATTTTTTTGAGGTTATTTCTGGATGTGTGTAAATGTACATGCATTCATGTGTGCCTGCGTAGAGATCTGAGGTTAGCTGGTAGGGTGGACCTCTGCGCATAATCACATGTATGTCGAAGCATTGCCATGTTTGGATTTCTTGGAAATTGGTTGATTTTTGTGAGGTTATTTCTGGATGTGTGCAAATGTACCTGCATTCATGTGTGCCTGCGTAGAGATCTGAGGTTGGCTGGTAGGGTAGACCTCTGCGCATAATCACATGTGTGTGCAAGCATTGCCATGTTTGGATATCTTGGAATTTGGTTGATTTGTTGGAGGTTATTTCTGGATGTGTGTAAATGTACCTGCATTCATGTGTGCCTGCGTAGAGATCTGAGGTTGGCTGGTAGGGTGGACCTCTGCGCATAATCACATGTATGTGGAAGCATTGCCATGTTTGGATTTCTTGGAATTTGGTTGATTTGTGTGAGGTTATTTCTGGATGTGTGTAAATGTACGTGCATTCATGTGTGCCTGCGTAGAGATCTGAGGTTGGCTGGTAGGGTGGACCTCTGCGCATAATCACATGTATGTCGAAGCATTGCGATGTTTGGCTCTCATGGAATGTGGTTGATTTTTTTGAGGTTATTTCTGGATGTGTGTAAATGTACATGCATTCATGTGTGCCTGCGTAGAGATCTGAGGTTAGCTGGTAGGGTGGACCTCTGCGCATAATCACATGTATGTCGAAGCATTGCCATGTTTGGATTTCTTGGAAATTGGTTGATTTTTGTGAGGTTATTTCTGGATGTGTGTAAATGTGCGTGCATTCATGTGTGCCTGCGTAGAGATATGAGGTTGGCTGGTAGGGTGGACCTCTGCGCATAATCACATGTGTGTGCAAGCATTGCCATGTTTGGATATCTTGGAATTTGGTTGATTTGTTGGAGGTTATTTCTGGATGTGTGTAAATGTACCTGCATTCATGTGTGCCTGCGTAGAGATCTGAGGTTGGCTGGTAGGGTGGACCTCTGCGCATAATCACATGTATGTCGAAGCATTGCGATGTTTGGCTCTCTTGGAATCTGGTTGATTTTTGTGAGGTTATTTCTGGTTGTGTGTAAATGTACGTGCATTCATGTGTGCCTGCGTAGAGATCTGAGGTTGACTGGTAGGGTGGACCTCTGCGCATAATCACATGTGTGTGCAAGCATTGCCATGTTTGGAGGTTATTTCTGGATGTGTGTAAATGTACGTGCATTCATGTGTGCCTGCGTAGAGATCTGAGGTTGGCTGGTAGGGAGGACCTCTGCGCATAATCACATGTATGTGCAAGCATTGCCATGTTTGGCTTTCTTGGAATTTGGTTGATTTTTGTGAGGTGTTACGACCAGTCTAGGGCCAGGCCATAACATGAGCGAGGCACTCGCTTCCCCCCCCAAGACCCAAGCAGCCACAGGAAACAAATCCGTTCGTTATAGTGATTTATTTACAAAGTGATAAATAAAAGAGGAACAACAAAACGGGAGTGTCAACACTTCAGGGTGAGCCAAGGCCAAAATAATAAACAGAACAAATCTACACAAATCCCGCACCCCTGACCCTACCAAAACAAAGTCAAAAATAAAGACAGAGTCTAACCTCCTTAACTAATTCAAAACAGGAGAAAAAACGGGTGATCAAAAGAAACGGCAGCTCACCCCTACCCACTCCACTTCCAACACTTTCAAGCCACACTGCAGCCAACGGCTGCCACAGTTACGCTGCTGGGTAATGAGGAGAGACGCGAGGCCCTCTCAAGCCGTAGCACTCCAGCCTCCTTTTAATGGGCGGGTCCTCCAGCTGGAACCAGTCGCGTCGGGCCGGTGTATCCACGCACCAATCGGAGCCGAGCCCTGGCACAGCTGAATTAACATAAACAGATATTACCTGCCCAGAACAAACACATGAAAATACAAGTTCGTAACAGAGGTTATTTCTGGATTTGTGTAAATGTACGTGCATTCATGTGTGCCTGCATAGAGATCTGAGGTTGGCTGGTAGGGTGGACCTCTGCGCATAATCACATGTATGTGCAAGCATTGCCATCTTTGGAGTTTATTTCTGGATGTGTGTAAATGTACATGCATTCATGTGTGCCTGCGTAGAGATCTGAGGTTGGCTGGTAGGGAGGACCTCTGCGCATAATCACATGTGTGAGCAAGCATTGCCATGTTTGGATATCTTGAAATTTGGTTGATTTTTGTAAGGTTATTTCTGGATGTGTGTAAATGTACGTGCATTCATGTGTGCCTGCGTAGAGATCTGAGGTTGGCTGGTAGGGTAGACCTCTGCGCATAATCACATGTGTGTGCAAGCAATTCCATGTTTGGATTTCTTGGAATTAGGTTGATTTGTTGGAGGTTATTTCTGGATGTGGGTAATTGTACGTGCATTCATGTGTGCCTGCGTAGAGATCTGAGGTTGGCTGGTAGGGTGGACCTCTGCGCATAATCACATGTGTGTGCAAGCATTGCCATGTTTGGATATCTTGGAATTTGGTTGATTTGTTGGAGGTTATTTCTGGATGTGTGTAAATGTACCTGCATTCATGTGTGCCTGCGTAGAGATCTGAGGTTGGCTGGTAGGGTGGACCTCTGCGCATAATCACATGTATGTGGAAGCATTGCCATGTTTGGATTTCTTGGAATTTGGTTGATTTGTGTGAGGTTATTTCTGGATGTGTGTAAATGTACGTGCATTCATGTGTGCCTGCGTAGAGATCTGAGGTTGGCTGGTAGGGTGGACCTCTGCGCATAATCACATGTATGTCGAAGCATTGCGATGTTTGGCTCTCATGGAATGTGGTTGATTTTTTTGAGGTTATTTCTGGATGTGTGTAAATGTACATGCATTCATGTGTGCCTGCGTAGAGATCTGAGGTTAGCTGGTAGGGTGGACCTCTGCGCATAATCACATGTATGTCGAAGCATTGCCATGTTTGGATTTCTTGGAAATTGGTTGATTTTTGTGAGGTTATTTCTGGATGTGTGTAAATGTGCGTGCATTCATGTGTGCCTGCGTAGAGATATGAGGTTGGCTGGTAGGGTGGACCTCTGCGCATAATCACATGTGTGTGCAAGCATTGCCATGTTTGGATATCTTGGAATTTGGTTGATTTGTTGGAGGTTATTTCTGGATGTGTGTAAATGTACCTGCATTCATGTGTGCCTGAGTAGAGATCTGAGGTTGGCTGGTAGGGTGGACCTCTGCGCATAATCACATGTATGTCGAAGCATTGCGATGTTTGGCTCTCTTGGAATCTGGTTGATTTTTGTGAGGTTATTTCTGGTTGTGTGTAAATGTACGTGCATTCATGTGTGCCTGCGTAGAGATCTGAGGTTGACTGGTAGGGTGGACCTCTGCGCATAATCACATGTGTGTGCAAGCATTGCCATGTTTGGAGGTTATTTCTGGATGTGTGTAAATGTACGTGCATTCATGTGTGCCTGCGTAGAGATCTGAGGTTGGCTGGTAGGGAGGACCTCTGCGCATAATCACATGTATGTGCAAGCATTGCCATGTTTGGCTTTCTTGGAATTTGGTTGATTTTTGTGAGGTGTTACGACCAGTCTAGGGCCAGGCCATAACATGAGCGAGGCACTCGCTTCCCCCCCCAAGACCCAAGCAGCCACAGGAAACAAATCCGTTCGTTATAGTGATTTATTTACAAAGTGATAAATAAAAGAGGAACAACAAAACGGGAGTGTCAACACTTCAGGGTGAGCCAAGGCCAAAATAATAAACAGAACAAATCTACACAAATCCCGCACCCCTGACCCTACCAAAACAAAGTCAAAAATAAAGACAGAGTCTAACCTCCTTAACTAATTCAAAACAGGAGAAAAAACGGGTGATCAAAAGAAACGGCAGCTCACCCCTACCCACTCCACTTCCAACACTTTCAAGCCACACTGCAGCCAACGGCTGCCACAGTTACGCTGCTGGGTAATGAGGAGAGACGCGAGGCCCTCTCAAGCCGTAGCACTCCAGCCTCCTTTTAATGGGCGGGTCCTCCAGCTGGAACCAGTCGCGTCGGGCCGGTGTATCCACGCACCAATCGGAGCCGAGCCCTGGCACAGCTGAATTAACATAAACAGATATTACCTGCCCAGAACAAACACATGAAAATACAAGTTCGTAACAGAGGTTATTTCTGGATTTGTGTAAATGTACGTGCATTCATGTGTGCCTGCATAGAGATCTGAGGTTGGCTGGTAGGGTGGACCTCTGCGCATAATCACATGTATGTGCAAGCATTGCCATCTTTGGAGTTTATTTCTGGATGTGTGTAAATGTACATGCATTCATGTGTGCCTGCGTAGAGATCTGAGGTTGGCTGGTAGGGAGGACCTCTGCGCATAATCACATGTGTGAGCAAGCATTGCCATGTTTGGATATCTTGAAATTTGGTTGATTTTTGTAAGGTTATTTCTGGATGTGTGTAAATGTACGTGCATTCATGTGTGCCTGCGTAGAGATCTGAGGTTGGCTGGTAGGGTAGACCTCTGCGCATAATCACATGTGTGTGCAAGCAATTCCATGTTTGGATTTCTTGGAATTAGGTTGATTTGTTGGAGGTTATTTCTGGATGTGGGTAATTGTACGTGCATTCATGTGTGCCTGCGTAGAGATCTGAGGTTGGCTGGTAGGGTGGACCTCTGCGCATAATCACATGTGTGTGCAAGCATTGCCATGTTTGGATTTCTTGAAATTTGGTTGATTTGTTGGAGGTTATTTCTGGATGTGTGTTTATGTACATGCATTCATGTGTGCCTGCGTAGAGATCTGAGGTTGGCTGGTAGGGAGGACCTCTGCGCATAATCACATGTGTGTGCAAGCATTGCCATGTTTGGATATCTTGAAATTTGGTTGATTTTTGTAAGGTTATTTCTGGATGTGTGTAAATGTACATGCATTCATGTGTGCCTGCATAGAGATCTGAGGTTGGCTGGTAGGGTAGACCTCTGCGCATAATCACATGTGTGTGCAAGCAATTCCATGTTTGGATTTCTTGGAATTAGGTTGATGTGTTGGAGGTTATTTCTGGATGTGTGTAAATGTACATGCATTCATGTGTGCCTGCATAGAGATCTGAGGTTGGTTGGTAGGGTGGACCTCTGCGCATAATCGCATGTATGTCGAAGCATTGCCATGTTTGGATTTCTTGGAAATTGGTTGATTTTTGTGAGGTTATTTCTGGATGTGTGTAAATGTACGTGCATTCATGTGTGCCTGCGTAGAGATCTGAGGTTGGCTGGTAGGGTGGACCTCTGCGCAAAATCACATGTATGTCGAAGCATTGCCATGTTTGGATTTCTTGGAAATTGGTTGATTTTTGTGAGGTTATTTCTGGATGTGTGTAAATGTACGTGCATTCATGTGTGCCTGCGTAGAGATCTGAGGTTGGCTGGTAGGGTGGACCTCTGCGCATAATCACATGTGTGTGCAAGCAATTCCATGTTTGGATTTCTTGGAAATTGGTTGATTTTTTGGAGGTTACTTCTGGATGTGTGTAAATGTACGTGCATTCATGTGTGCCTGCGCAGAGATCTGAGGTTGGCTGGTAGGGTGGACCTCTGCGCATAAGCACATGTATGTGCAAGCATTGCCATGTTTGGATTTCTTGAAATTTGGATCATTTTTGTGAGGTTATTTCTGGTTGTGTGTAAACGTACGTGCATTCATGTGTGCCTGCGTAGAGATCTGAGGTTGGCTGGTAGGGTGGACCTCTGCGCATAATCGCATGTGTGTGCAAGCATTGCCATGTTTGGATTTCTTGGAATTTGGTTTCAGTGGGGGAGTTTATCTCTGGATGTGTGTAAATGTACGTGCATTCATGTGTGCCTGTGTAGAGATCTGAGGTTGGCTGGTAGGGTGGACCTCTGCGCATAATCACATGTATGTGCAAGCATTGCCATGTTTGGAGGTTATTTCTGGATGTGTGTAAATGTACGTGCATTCATGTGTGCCTGCGTAGAGATCTGAGGTTGGCTGGTAGGGTGGACCTCTGCGCATAATCACATGTATGTGCATGCATTGCCATGTTTGGATTTCTTGAAATTTGGTTGATTTTTGTGAGGTTATTTCTGGATGTGTGTAAATGTACGTGCATTCATGTGTGCCTGCGTAGAGATCTGAGGTTGGCTGGTAGGGTGGACCTCTGCGCATAATCACATGTATGTGCATGCATTGCCATGTTTGGATTTCTTGGAATTTGGTTTCTGTTTGGGAGTTTGTCTCTGGATGTGTGTAAATGTACGTGCATTCATGTGTGCCTGCGTAGAGATCTGAGGTTGGCTGGTAGGGTGGACCTCTGCGCATTATCACATGTATGTGCAAGCATTGCCATGTTTGGATTTCTTGGAATGTGGTTGATTTTTGTGAGGTTATTTCTGGATGTGTGTAAATGTACATGCATTCATGTGTGCCTGCGTAGAGATCTGAAGTTGGCTGGTAGGGTGGACCTCTGCGCATAATCGCATGTGTGTGCAATCATTGCCATGTTTGGAATTCTTGGAATTTGGTTTCTGTGGGGGAGTTTATCTCTGGATGTGTGTAAATGTACATGCATTCATGTGTGCCTGCGTAGAGATCTGAGGTTGGCTGGTAGGGTGGACCTCTGCGCATGATCACATGTGTGTGCAAGCATTGCCATGTTTGGATTTCTTGGAATCTGGTTGATTTTTGTGAGGTTATTTCTGGTTGTGTGTAAATGTACATGCATTCATGTGTGCCTGCATAGAGATCTGAGGTTGGCTGGTAGGGTGGACCTCTGCGCATAATCGCATGTATGTGCAAATATTTCGATGTTTGGTTTTCTTGGAATTTGGTTGATTTTTGGCAGATTATTTCTGGATGTGTGTAAATGTACGTGCATTCATGTGTGCTTGCGTAGAGATCTGAGGTTTGCTGGTAGTTTGGACCTCTGCGCATAATCACATGTGTGTGCAAGCATTGCCATGTTTGGCTTTTTTGTAATTTGGTTGATTTTTGTGAGGTTATTTCTGGATGTGTGTAAATGTACATGCATTCATGTGTCCCTGCGTAGAGATCTGAGGTTGGCTGGTAGGGTGGACCTCTGCGCATAATCACATGTGTGTGCAAGCATTGCCATGTTTGGATTTCTTGGAATTTGGTTGATTTTTGTGAGGTTATTTCTGGTTGTGTGTAAATGTACATGCATTCATGTGTGCCTGCGTAGAGATCTGAGGTTGGCTGGTAGGGTGGACCTCTGCGCATAATCACATGTATGTGCAAGCATTGCCATGATTGGATTTCTTGGAATGTGGTTGATTTGTGTGAGGTTATTTCTGGATGTGTGCAAATGTACATGCATTCATGTGTGCCTGCGTAGAGATCTGAGGTTGGCTGGTAGGGTGGACCTCTGCGCATAATCACATGTATGTGCAAGCATTGCCATGATTGGATTTCTTGGAATGTGGTTGATTTGTGTGAGGTTATTTCTGGATGTGTGCAAATGTACATGCATTCATGTGTGCCTGCGTAGAGATCTGAGGTTGGCTGGTAGGGTGGACCTCTGCGCATAATCGCATGTGTGTGCAAGCATTGCCATGATTGGATTTCTTGGAATGTGGTTGATTTGTGTGAGGTTATTTCTGGATGTGTGCAAATGTACATGCATTCATGTGTGCCTGCGTAGAGATCTGAGGTTGGCTGGTAGGGTGGACCTCTGCGCATAATCACATGTATGTGCAAGCATTGCCATGATTGGATTTCTTGGAATGTGGTTGATTTTTGGCAGATTATTTCTGGATGTGTGCAAATGTACATGCATTCATGTGTGCCTGCGTAGAGATCTGAGGTTGGCTGGTAGGGTGGACCTCTGCGCATAATCACATGTATGTGCAAGCATTGCCATGTTTGGCTTTTTTGTAATTTGGTTGATTTTTGTGAGGTTATTTCTGGATGTGTGTAAATGTACATGCATTCATGTGTCCCTGCGTAGAGATCTGAGGTTGGCTGGTAGGGTGGACCTCTGCGCATAATCACATGTGTGTGCAAGCATTGCCATGTTTGGATTTCTTGGAATTTGGTTGATTTTTGTGAGGTTATTTCTGGTTGTGTGTAAATGTACATGCATTCATGTGTGCCTGCGTAGAGATCTGAGGTTGGCTGGTAGGGTGGACCTCTGCGCATAATCACATGTATGTGCAAGCATTGCCATGATTGGATTTCTTGGAATGTGGTTGATTTGTGTGAGGTTATTTCTGGATGTGTGCAAATGTACATGCATTCATGTGTGCCTGCGTAGAGATCTGAGGTTGGCTGGTAGGGTGGACCTCTGCGCATAATCACATGTATGTGCAAGCATTGCCATGATTGGATTTCTTGGAATGTGGTTGATTTGTGTGAGGTTATTTCTGGATGTGTGTAAATGTACGTGCATTCATGTGTGCCTGCGTAGAGATCTGAGGTTGGCTGGTAGGGTGGACCTCTGCGCATAATCACATGTATGTGCATGCATTGCCATGTTTGGATTTCTTGAAATTTGGTTGATTTTTGTGAGGTTATTTCTGGATGTGTGTAAATGTACGTGCATTCATGTGTGCCTGCGTAGAGATCTGAGGTTGGCTGGTAGGGTGGACCTCTGCGCATAATCACATGTATGTGCATGCATTGCCATGTTTGGATTTCTTGGAATTTGGTTTCTGTTTGGGAGTTTGTCTCTGGATGTGTGTAAATGTACGTGCATTCATGTGTGCCTGCGTAGAGATCTGAGGTTGGCTGGTAGGGTGGACCTCTGCGCATTATCACATGTATGTGCAAGCATTGCCATGTTTGGATTTCTTGGAATGTGGTTGATTTTTGTGAGGTTATTTCTGGATGTGTGTAAATGTACATGCATTCATGTGTGCCTGCGTAGAGATCTGAAGTTGGCTGGTAGGGTGGACCTCTGCGCATAATCGCATGTGTGTGCAATCATTGCCATGTTTGGAATTCTTGGAATTTGGTTTCTGTGGGGGAGTTTATCTCTGGATGTGTGTAAATGTACATGCATTCATGTGTGCCTGCGTAGAGATCTGAGGTTGGCTGGTAGGGTGGACCTCTGCGCATGATCACATGTGTGTGCAAGCATTGCCATGTTTGGATTTCTTGGAATCTGGTTGATTTTTGTGAGGTTATTTCTGGTTGTGTGTAAATGTACATGCATTCATGTGTGCCTGCATAGAGATCTGAGGTTGGCTGGTAGGGTGGACCTCTGCGCATAATCGCATGTATGTGCAAATATTTCGATGTTTGGTTTTCTTGGAATTTGGTTGATTTTTGGCAGATTATTTCTGGATGTGTGTAAATGTACGTGCATTCATGTGTGCTTGCGTAGAGATCTGAGGTTTGCTGGTAGTTTGGACCTCTGCGCATAATCACATGTGTGTGCAAGCATTGCCATGTTTGGCTTTTTTGTAATTTGGTTGATTTTTGTGAGGTTATTTCTGGATGTGTGTAAATGTACATGCATTCATGTGTCCCTGCGTAGAGATCTGAGGTTGGCTGGTAGGGTGGACCTCTGCGCATAATCACATGTGTGTGCAAGCATTGCCATGTTTGGATTTCTTGGAATTTGGTTGATTTTTGTGAGGTTATTTCTGGTTGTGTGTAAATGTACATGCATTCATGTGTGCCTGCGTAGAGATCTGAGGTTGGCTGGTAGGGTGGACCTCTGCGCATAATCACATGTATGTGCAAGCATTGCCATGATTGGATTTCTTGGAATGTGGTTGATTTGTGTGAGGTTATTTCTGGATGTGTGCAAATGTACATGCATTCATGTGTGCCTGCGTAGAGATCTGAGGTTGGCTGGTAGGGTGGACCTCTGCGCATAATCACATGTATGTGCAAGCATTGCCATGATTGGATTTCTTGGAATGTGGTTGATTTGTGTGAGGTTATTTCTGGATGTGTGCAAATGTACATGCATTCATGTGTGCCTGCGTAGAGATCTGAGGTTGGCTGGTAGGGTGGACCTCTGCGCATAATCGCATGTGTGTGCAAGCATTGCCATGATTGGATTTCTTGGAATGTGGTTGATTTGTGTGAGGTTATTTCTGGATGTGTGCAAATGTACATGCATTCATGTGTGCCTGCGTAGAGATCTGAGGTTGGCTGGTAGGGTGGACCTCTGCGCATAATCACATGTATGTGCAAGCATTGCCATGATTGGATTTCTTGGAATGTGGTTGATTTGTGTGAGGTTATTTCTGGATGTGTGCAAATGTACATGCATTCATGTGTGCCTGCGTAGAGATCTGAGGTTGGCTGGTAGGGTGGACCTCTGCGCATAATCACATGTATGTGCAAGCATTGCCATGTTTGGAGGTTATTTCTGGATGTGTGTAAATGTACGTGCATTCATGTGTGCCTGCGTAGAGATCTGAGGTTGGCTGGTAGGGTGGACCTCTGCGCATAATCACATGTGTGTGCAAGCATTGCCATGTTTGTATTTCTTGAAATTTGGTTGATTTTTGTGAGGTTATTTCTGGATGTGTGTAATTGTACGTGCATTCATGTGTGCCTGCGTAGAGATCTGAGGTTGGCTGGTAGGGTGGACCTCTGCGCATAATCACATCTATGTGCAAGCATTGCCATGTTTGGGATTCTTGAAATTTGGTTGATTTTTGTGAGGTTATTTCTGGATGTGTGTAAATGTACATGCATTCATGTGTGCCTGCGTAGAGATCTGAGGTTGGCTGGTAGGGTGGACCTCTGCGCATAATCACATGTATGTGCATGCATTGCCATGTTTGGATTTCTTGGAATTTGGTTTCTGTTTGGGAGTTTATCTCTGGATGTGTGTAAATGTACGTGCATTCATGTGTGCCTGCGTAGAGATCTGAGGTTGGCTGGTAGGGAGGACCTCTGCGCATTATCACATGTATGTGCAAGCATTGCCATGTTTGGATTTCTTGAAATGTGGTTGATTTTTGTGAGGTTATTTCTGGTTGTGTGTAAATGTACATGCATTCATGTGTGCCTGCGTAGAGATCTGAAGTTGGCTGGTAGGGTGGACAGGAGGGATATTAGGCCCCTTATGTCAAATTATTCATGAGCTTTTTGAGTGATAGGTTCTAATGAATTATTCATGAGCTCCGGAAGTAATAACGGAAGTAATAACGGAAGTAATTAAAAATATGATATTCATAAAAATATGATATTCATAAAAAATATGATTTTCATAAAAATTATGATATTCATAAAAATATGCTAGTTCATAGCTCATTGCTTTTTCTCCCCTCAAAAACAACTAATTGATTATTTGGAAAGATTTATTTTATATCAAATAGCATTCTTTTATTTTTAAGCTATTAAAAAAGTTTTTACTTTTTTATGCTTAAAAAACGCCATCTACTGGTGGGTCAGCGCATGAGCGCCCAGGGCGCGCACCCGCGGGAGCGCGCCTCTCTCTCTCTGCATCGGGCCTGTGTGTTTCTGGGACCGTGCCTTTTGTGTGTGTGAAAACATGTTAAACCAGTATAAATGTGCTTAGTTAAACTTGTGCTTTTGTAACGTTCAGTATGGCCAGACATACAGGGTGCATGCCTTTGGGGAACACTTTATTTCATTTTATATGCATTTGTTTAATCCGAACAAGGAGATTTAAAATCAAACTCAGAATCGCAAAAAGAAAAAAGTCTCGCGATCTCCCCGAGCATAAACGCACCGCTGCTCCCAACATAAAAAACTTGCTGAAAAAACTCTTTTTCTCCAAAAAACGCACCTGAAAACCCCATAGAATTACTCGATAAAACTCTCTCCCCGCTCCCAAACCCCGATCCTTAGGAAATAAGCAGGGAGAAACTCCTGAAAAAATCCTCCGTATTTCTATCCAAAAAACCCTAGAATAACTTGTAGGGACCCCCTCGTATACCCTAACCCTTATATTCGATAACAGGGGAAATCCTGAAAAAACCCTTAGTCTTTTTTCTTCAAAAAAAACAGCCCTCTCACTAAAAATCCGCGCAGAGTCTAAGTTCTACCTCGCTCTTACTCGCACCGAAAACGCAGCCAGAGCGCAGTTTTTCCTACTTGTTCGTTCCCTGGCTCAGATAGCAATGCTCCTACTCCTAGTTTCAAAATTTGCGCCAGAGACCAACTCCGCCTCCCCAGGTAAACCTTACTGCCCCGCTGCCAATCACATAACAAAGGGGCGGCTCTCATTCGCACCCTGGCTAGCCAATAGCGCTCGGCTTGGATTTACCTGTTCAGCGATAGGTTAACTTGCTGGCCCCCATTCAGGATAAATAATCTAACGTTTCAACGTAAATTTAACTGTTTTTTTCTCTCTGAAAAAACAACCAAGCCTTCTCTTTTTCTTAAAACAACATGGCCACCAGACCTACCAACCTCACTGTGGTCTCTCAGACCCCTGTAACCAGCTACAGACTCTCTGCCACCCCAGCGCAATTCCGAAGATTGCATCTCTGCAAAGTCCAGCCTGCAGCTTCTATCCCGCTGGAGGAAAGATTCCCTCTCAACACTGGTGGGTTTTGGGGCTATGCTTTCAGCCTCCAAGAGAGTGAGATCTATTTCTATCAACTTAAAGAGGGCGAAAGCTTTGGCCCACTCACACCGCGGATCACCTTCACTTGCTCTGACTGGGCTGTTCTCACCCTCATCGCGACCCCTGAAATCCACAAGAGCCTGCGTGAAACCAGTTCGCAAGCACCGCGTACAAGGGACCAGCAGACGCAGACGCATCGTGTTTTCAAAGAGGCTCATGCGTTTCCGCCATTCAGTCAGCGCCGGCCTTTAAACACGGTTAGTAAAACCGTGACATACACACAATGGGAGACCAAGACCACTCCATTTTGCAGATGGATCTGCAGGGCAAGTCGTCAAACATCAGACGACGGCGGCAAGGACGATTTCGTGCTGGACCTTACAAACACCCACTCCGGTGTTTTCAACACATTGCTTCGGATTCCCACTCAGGACTGGCTCAAGTTGGTGGGTGAAAAGAATGGCAGGATTTTAGAGTTTTTTAAGCTGAGTAAAAGCACAATTGACATGGTTCTGGTTGGAAACAACCCGCAGCAGTCTACATAACCCCGCCCCGCATCCTGTCCCCCTCTACCCCGCCTCCTCCTACCCAGTCCTTTTAAAAGCCACCGCGACTCTCTCCTTCACATCTCCTAAAAACAACCATGACTCATCACAGCTCTGGGACTCCCTCCGCTCTATCTCCAGCATCCTTTCAGCCTTCTGCTGCTTCTACTCCAGCCCCCAGCCCCTCGATGGAGCTTGCTACTCCACCACCGAGTCCCCGACGGGGCTCGTCATCTCCGGCCGGTATGCTTTCAGATTCTCCGCTCCGACCTCCGTCACCGCAGGGTTGGAATTCACCTAGCCACCCCGCTCTCGGCTGGCAATCACCCGAGCAGACCCCTGTAACCAGCTCGATCTCCGGTGCTTCGCTGTGGGCGTTGGGCGACCCTGTATGCCGGGCTCTTTTCCAAGAGCCTGAAGACAATGATCCCTGCGCCGGGGATACCAATGGGCAACCTTCCTCCGGGGACAACCACGAGGCCGAGGCTATACTCCCCACCGCTGTTTTTGAACTTATAAAATTAACTGTCAAGTACCTTATCATCTCGCTGCTCCAGAAGCACCGACAAGACGTGTGCCAAGGATGCGCGGTCTCCCACCCCTCCCAGAGACGCCACTCTTGTCTTTTCCCGCTGGAAAAATATTACTTTTTCAAGTACTATGATGAACTGTGCAAAAGATTATGGAATGGACATTTCACCAACACGTTATTACAAATTTTACGGTTAGAGGGGTTTTCACCACCAGCGGCTCAAGTCAGAGGTGTGGCCCAGGCGTATCTCTTTGAACTGAGAGATGCCCGCGATATAGAGGGCACTCTGCACGAAATCGATGCCAGCGTCACCGAGGTTACCCGGACCGTAATTCATAAAGTGTTAGATGACAATTACTCGCTTTGGCTCTCCTAGTAGATTGTTTTGTTGTTTTTGTTTTTTCTTCCTCATGCCTATTATTTCTCTTGTTTTAGCTTTCTTGTTTTTCTTACTGTTTGGTTATTTTGTTTTTACTCGTTCAAATCTAATGTTTTTCCTTACATCAAATAAAAACTTTTGGAAAACCATTGCAAGAATCATTGGAATTATTTGTTTTACCCCGTTCAAATCTAATGTTTTCCTTACATCAAATAAATTGTTTGTGGAAAATCTTTACATCAAATAAAAAACTTTTGGAAAACCATTGCAAGAATCAATGGAATTTTTTGTTTTACCCCGTTTCAAATCTATTGGTTTCATTACATGAAATAAAATAATTTTGGAAACCCGTTACATCAAATAAAACTTTCTTGGAAAAGCATTGCAAGAATCAAACTCATTATTTTGTTTTTACTCGTTCAAATGTAATGTTTTCCTTACATCAAATAAATTGTTTGTGGAAAACCGTTACACGAGATAAGTAACCGGTTGATCATTAAATAAAACCATAGTTAAACATAACTTGAAAGAGCGCACATGGCAGAGCAGATTCTATTGAAACGGGCATATTACGACCCATCTCACCCCGGTAGTTTCTGCGGGGTGCAAAAATTGATTAAAAGCGTAGATGATGAAACTGGTACAAAGATTAAGGCTCATACTGCTGAGAATTTCCTCGCCGAACAGGATGCATACACCTTACACCGAGCTGCACGCCTGCGCTTTCCGAGAAATCGCGTGTTTGTCCCTAGACCGCTAAACCAATTTCAGGCAGACTTGTGTGATATGAGATCGTTATCAGAGCATAACGATGGCTATCAATATTTACTTACAGTTATAGATGTTTTCTCTAAAAAAGCCTATGCAAGAGTGTTGAAAAACAAAACAGGAGTTCAGGTCACTAAGGCTTTTGAGGCTGTCTTAAAAGACAGCCAAATTCCTCAAAAGCTACAGACAGATAGTGGTAAGGAATTTTTTAATTCCAGTTTTCAATCTTTAATGAAAAAGCATGGTATAAATCATTTTGCTACAGGGAGCGATCTAAAAGCCTCAGTCTGTGAAAGGTTTAATAGAACTCTTAAAAGTAAAATGTATAGATATTTCACCGCTGTAAATACACGTAGATATATCGATGTGCTACAGGATTTATTACATAGCTATAACACTAGCTACCACCGTTCCATAAAAATGCCCCCTAATCAAGTAAATTCGGACAATGTAGCGTTAGTATTTCAAAACCTATATGGCACTTCTACTATTCCTTGTAGAAAAAAGCCCTTGAAATTTAAAAAGGGAGATCTTGTCAGGCTCTCTAAAGTTAGAGGTGTCTTTGATAAGCGTTATGAGCAAACATTCACAAGCGAGGTATTTACTATTGACCAATGCATAGCTAGAGAGCCTCCTGTTTATAAAATCAAAGATTACGATGGGGAAGAAATTATCGGTAGTTTTTACGAGCATGAGCTGCAGAAAATCGCTCTTTGCAAGGATAAGCTTTATCACATAGACAAAATTCTCTCAAAACGTAAACAGAGGGGACAGCTTTATTTCCTGGTGAAATGGAGGAATTGGCCTGAAAAGTTTAATAGCTGGATTAAAGCCAGTGAGCTTAAAAACCTGACATAACGAACTCCGTACATCACTCTCACCCCGGCTAGCCTTTGTAACGGTTCAGCATGACTCTCAGGGCGCAGGGTTTCTACGTCACACTACCATCAAACGCAAGTCTGAATGTTTTTAAAAATAACACAAGTAGCTCCTTTCGTGTGGATTTGGCTCACCATCTCAATCTCGATGGGGCCTGGGAGGTGGCTCTCACTGAAATTTCATATCCCTATACATGGCTTAATATCCCGAATGACAAGGCTTATTTTGAATGGAGGAGGAAGGGCGATGCTGAGCAGCGGCCTGATGACGTGGTTAAGACAAAAATACACGCGGGGTTTTATGAGGATGCGAACACGCTGAGAGCAGAGATCGAAGCATGCCTCAGGCGTTTCGACTCGGATATTTATCTTAAATATCACCCCATTGTTAAAAAGTTTGAATTCACCGCTGGGGGCATATATCAACTCAGGTTTTTTCCTCCTCTGGCATATATGCTTGGTGTACCGGCAGGTGTCTGGCAACGGTTTGAGCGCAAATTTGCCCCGTATCCTGCAGATATAAAAGCGGGATGTTATCATCTATTCTGTTATTCAGATATAGCAGCCTTGCAGCTGGTAGGTGATAGCTATTCGCCCCTGCTGCGTACTGTCAGAATAGAGGGTAATTACGGAGATATCGTTAACCTTTGCTTTAACAAACCAGACTACATTCCTGTTGCTCGGAAACACATAGAAAATATCCATATTGAAATCAAAACTGATCAGAACGAGCCTGTAAACTTTACCTACGGTAAAACGATAGTAAAGCTACATTTCCGCCCTGTGAATGATCTCATCTAATAACAAAAAATATGGATAATAATAGATTTATAAAGTATTATGAATCGCAGGCTGGTAACGGGCTGCCAGGCTTTTCAGGGGCGCCCGTAATTTACGGACGAGGAATAGCATCTATTTTCTCAAAATTGTTTAGATTTGTAACCCCATTCTTAAAGCGTGGGGTCAGCCTCGTTAAACCTCATTTGAAAACAGCTGTCAAAGGGATTGCTACAGATGTTGTGACCTCCTCGCTGTCTAACTTGACTCGCTCAAACACACGAGAAGAGCAAGAGGGCGCTGGGTTAAGTTTAATCGCGCGCAGACCCCTAAAACGGCCTCCGGGCCAGCGGCTGACCGAGTTTAAAAAGCGGAGGAAAACTGTCAAAAAGAGACAGAGTGCTAAAACCACCACACGGGCAACACGCAGGTCGAAGCAGGATATTTTTTAAAAAACTAAGAAACAAACAACAATGTCTTTACTTCACGAGCGATCAAGCGAATGCACCTTGAGTGAACTGGACCTGTTCACAGCCCCATTAACGCAATTTTCAATCGAGGAAAAATGTTATTCGGAAATATTACCAGTAACAGCGCTCACTGATCGGGGACCTTTGGAATTTTACGTGCCGGGAAACGGGTTGCATTACCTGGATTTAAATGACACACTGTTGAGTTTAAGGTTGAAAATAACTAACGCTGACTGTTCTGATATTGATGCAGACGCCAATGTTGCAATTATAAATTACCCTTTAAACACCATTTTTTCACAATGTGACGTCACATTGGGCGACAGACTGATTTCACAAGCCAGCTCCACCCACCCCTACAGGGCTATAATAGAAACATATTTAAATTACTCAGAGGAAGCTCTGAAAACTCAATTTAGTGCCGGGTTGTTTTACAAAGATACTGCAGGCTCACATGATTCGCATATTGTAACCAACGGACCGAACCGGGGGTTAGTTCGGCGTGCTGTTTACAGTGACCGCTCCCGAGAGTTCCATGTCATGGGACCGTTACATTCTGATATTTTTTTCTGCGAAAGATTATTGCTCAATAATGTGGATTTGAGGGTTAAGCTCACAAGGGCCAACGATGCTTTCAGCCTTATGGCGCCTCAGAATGCGAATTACCATCTGAATATTCTGGGGGCTTCATTGTTTGTACGGAAAGTCACCGTGTCCCCCGCTGTGCGTGTAGGCCACGCTTCCGCTCTGATGCATGCTAATGCGCTGTACCCGATATCACGGATTAATGTAAAAACATTCTCAATACCAGAGAATTCGCGTATATCACATCATGAGAATCTGTTTCTGGGTTCACTCCCCCGTTATTTAGTCATAGGTATGATCAACCATGAGGCATTTACAGGACGTTATGATTTATGTCCTTTCAACTTCCGCCATAATGATTTAGAGTTCCTGGCTTTATGTCATGAGAGTAAACAAATACCCGCCAAAGCGTTTCAACCCAATTTTGCTGACAACCACTCTGTAAGAGAGTTTTACAGCCTGTACACCGCTACCGGAAGAAACCTTAAGGATCTCTCCTTATGCATTGACAGACAGGAGTTTCAAGAGGGATATACACTGTTTGTTTTCAATCTCAATCCTTCAGATGACAGCCAAGCCTTATCACCTGTGATAAATGGAAATCTGAGATTAGAAATGCGCTTCAGAGTACCGCTCCCTCACACAACTACACTGATCGTTTATGCATGTTATGATTCCATTCTCGAGATCAACTCCAAAAGACAAGTCTTGGTCGATTATTACTGAGAGGCTCCACACAATTTGTATTGAATTATGAACAACCACCAATTGGAGAGTATAATGAGATTGCTAGTTGGGGACCGTTTCTTTGGAGTATATGCAGAAGATGAGTTATTATCATTACTCAAACGTTCATTTAAAAAACCTGCATATCTGATCATAAATACAGATCCACGGGATAAACCTGGAACTCATTGGCTTGCAATATCATTAGAGGAATACGGAGGGGCTAACTTTTTTGACTCATTCGGTTTCCCCCCAGATTATGCTTTTTATCCTAAAAGCATTGTAACGTTTCTGAAAAAGCATGCTAAACGAGTATCTTTCCATCAAAGACAGCTACAAGCCACACTTTCTACAGTTTGCGGACAGCACTGTATATTTTTCTTGGCTCAGAAATCGCGTGGGAAGAGTTATGATGATGTAGTTTCTTTATATAGCTCTAATCAAAACAAAAATGATAGCATGGTGTCATGTTTTGTAAAACGATTTATCAGATGTGTATTAATATGTAAAGCTGGCAATTTTAATCAAACTTCATGTTCTTTGAAAGCTTTTAACGATTGTAATTTGTGCTCGAAATAATTTCAATAAACTGAGAATGTTTCTGTGAAAAAAAGTGGTGTAATGTGCTTATTGTTAAATAACAACATGAGAGAAAATTAACTTTTAAAAACACAATCTTTTTTTATTTACGGTTTGGATTACATCAGAAACTTAACCATGTGGGTGATAAGGCAATTCTCTTCCTTTTCTTCTTTTTCTTCACAATAACATCGTCATCAGATGATCTGTGGTATTCTCCTGTTTCTCTCGATTCTTTTAATTCTGCTATTTCCCTTCTAGCCGATAAGTTTGTAATAGTGGATAGGGGTATTTTTAGATCAGCCAAAGTTTGTGCAAGCGAACTCCAGCCTGTTGGTTTTACACTTGCCCTAGAGCTCGATAAAAATTTCATCAAATCAAGCATATGACTTCCTGGTATTGGCTTCTGTCTATGCATCAATTCCCCGTCCTCAGTCCATCCTCCGTGTCCTTTTGATGCTAATATTCTATGCATTAGATATTCAGTGTTTCTCTTTGAGCGAGGGTTTACATGGTTTAAAACATCATGTAAAACTTTATTCACACTACCCGGCTGCTCCCCCTGCTCGTTTTCTTCCTGATGGTGTTCATGTGATCTCACAGTCTCCCCTACTTCGCGCTCAGCAGGGAGTCTTAGTGTTATCTGTTTGCTTTCATCTGATTTTTGTCTTTCAAGTACTAGGTACTTTTGTAAAAGCATGTTATACTTTTTAATTTTCTCGTCGGGGGTTAGACCCTGAGTCTCCAATACACGTCTCATTTCACTGTCCAGCTCATCTTCCGCCTTGTCTCTGATGGTTGGTCGTGAGGCGTTTGCATGTGTTTCATGTAAACGTTTAATCTGATCGGGCGAGATAAGATACATTTTCTGCATTGTTATTTACGGATCGCGCCTATAGCTAAATCAGCAACCATGGGTAAAACTGTTGTGAGGAGTGGTAGCAGGAAACCGCCTTTTTGAGTGAGTAACTTTTTCTTCTTCCTGACACCAGCCCGTCTGCACGCCATCTCTCTGATCTTCTCTTTGTAACGTTTCAATTTGTTATGCTGGCATTGTGTGATTGGAATATTTCCTTTTAAGAGATTCATACAAAGCTCGCAAATAGCCTGGATAAAATCAGGTGAGCATTCTTGTAAAATAACCTTACGAATTTTAGGGGAGCTTGTGGTTAGTGTTTTCAGCAAAGCAAAGTTTCTTCTCAATCTTACAGACATTGTTTCTGCTATTTTTTCCTGGGTAAGAAAACACAGAGCTGTTCTGAGGGTAGTATTCCTGATCTCAGTCTTAGCTGCTCTGGACAGGTGGGGGTTAAATCTATCAATAAATATCCGTGTGGCTCTCTTGTGGCTTCTTCAAAACTTTCCAAAAAGAAATGTACACGTCCTGGACATATTTGTCTAGCTAGTGTATTAACCTGTAATTTATCACGGGGGTTTTTAAATAACACCATATAAGTACTGTTCAGACTGATCGTCCTGCTGTGTTTGCCGTGTAAAAACACATTTTGTGTCAAAAACATTACGCTCATCTGTTTATGGTGCCTGTATTGAGTAAAGATCCGGACCACTTCTGGATGATTAGCTGCTTGAAAAATAACATCATCCAGTACAACGAGATGACTTTGGTGTGAGGGAAACAAGCTCTCATCTTCAAAAGATTCAGGGAGACCTTCAATGAATTTAATGCTTTTATTTTTTTCCTGAAGCTCAGAATACAGAGGTTGAAAGGATGTATAAACCCACACAATGTTATCAATAAGCTTGTTCAAAACATGTACACAGTTTTGCAATACAGATTTAACAAAAAATGTCTTTCCCGAGCCACTTGGCCCCACAACCATACAGGAAAATGGCACATGAAGTCTGGGATCAAACTCGATTAAAGCAGGTTGAAACATTTTTAAAAACAACCAAAAAACAAAATCAAAAAGAAACAAAACAAAAACAAAAAAGAAAAAAAAGAAAGAATAATTAATAACCAAAGGGTAAAGTGTGACCTCCTGGCAGCAATCTCCGCTTGTCATAAACAACCCGGAATTTTTTGGGGAATGATGAATTTTTCAATGCAAACCCTGCTTTATTACGAAGGATAGTGTGCTGGGGTGCCTCAAGTATAGACCCTCCTTCACTGTTATCAATGTAATTGTCAACCAGGTTTTTTACAGATTCAAAATTGACCCTTTCGCAGACATCGTGTGTTTGTGTGATCCCTTTTGCTTTCAAGACAACTTTACCCTTTTTGGTCATATAGCCATAGCTTTTAGGTCCAGCTGCAACAAACTCTGTAATGAAATCATCCTGCTCTAGCTCATTAGTGAGGTCGCCCAAATATCTACCTAATTCTAGCTCAGATTGATTTTGCTTGGTGAGATAAACAACACTGTCAGTATCGTAGTAAATAGCTCTCTCCTGCAACTGATCCAAATAACTGTAGAGTTTCATACGCCCATATGATGTAGTGAAGGCCGCAATGAAGATGTTATCTGTGGAGTTTGGCAATGGGGTGCAGAGATCGCCATAACACCATTGAATAAGTGCTACATCATCGCTGACAAAAGAGAAATATGTGACTTTGTATTTTTGGGAGAACATGAGATTAAAGAACTCCTCAGGGTCACTCACGAGCTTGCTCTGTGTGAGATTATTTCTCTGGCCAAATTTTCCCCAAAAAGAGTTTAAACACAGTTTGGCCATTTGTCTTTTAGCGGGGTTTAGTTTTATGTTTTCAGGGTCTAAAGTGATGCCTTGCTTAGCCTGGTAGTCTCTAATGTAAAGCTGTTTATCCTCCTCAGTTACAACATCTGATGGGTAACCTGAAGCTTCCTGTTTTTTGCGCAGGAAATGATGTACATAGTCTGTGAATATTGTGTTACTCTGTTTCTCAAAGTGCCATACCTCGGTGATTCTACTTATTCGATAGCCCTTTTCTAACGCAAGGTTAAATTCTACAGTGGTCCAGACCCCTCTGAGTGCTCTCTCCTCGTCGCCATGGTTACACGCCCCCTCCTGGTTGTTCATTTCAGCACAAGTGCGACAGAGGGTAAAGAGAAGCTTGCCCGAGTTTGTTTTATAGGGTAAAACGGGGAAATACAATGCTCTGGGTGGGTATACAACCGCTTTGATAAAGCCAAAGTAGTTTTTAGGGTGCTGAAAATTTCTAAAGATTATTTGAGGATGTCCTAAGGGGTAACTGCAGGTGCTATTTACAAACGGATACAGTGAGGTAACATCCACATAACTGATTCTCTCCCCCGGCCCTGCACTGCAGCGCAGCTGTGCAGGGCTTGTACGCCCTCCGAAGAGGGCGTGGCGGGGGTTCAAAGGCTCTGGTGCGTCGTAATGTTTGAGAAAATTGATTACACTCTGATCAATACGCTTTGACTCGCTCCACTCATGCTCCCAGATTGTAACAATAGATACATTATACTCAGTTCTCATTCTAGCGAGTCTTTCTTCAGTGCTGCTGTTTAGCTCTGCAAAAGTGAGGTCTAACAAGGGATTAATGTCGGCCTGATTTGAAAAACACTTAACACATCCATGAAAGTAACAACCCAAGAATTCATATACATATGGTTTACCGTTAATTTCGGAATAACCGTCTACATAATAAGCACCGAGCTTTTTTTCTCCTTGATTTAGCGCATGTCTGATAAAAACACCTTGTGTGTACGAGAGATATTCTAGCCATTGAATTGAAGCAGAGGAAAATGCCTTGACCTGATTACGGTAATTTAGAGGACATGGTATTGCTAAAGAATTGGCTGGCATAAAGTTTGTTAAAAAAGTTTTCAGGCAGGCACTTGCAAGCGTGTTGCGGCTGAAAGGATCTACTCCCGTTTCTTCAATAAAACCGTTTCTAAACAGCGTACACCCCCGAGCTAGAATTTCAACATCGTTCTCACAGTACGACAGTGCCTCTTTCATAAAATTAAACGTACCAGAGCTGACTGAATCATACCATCTGTAAAAATCATGCCTGCCTTTTGTTGTCATTCTCTCTAGGCTGTAAGCAGAGGGTGGAGGATAGGGTCCTATATATTTTAGAGTTTCTCTGGAACTGAAAGAGTGTGGAAAGAAACCCTTTACGCTGTCTGAAAACCCCATTGCTTTTGGAATACCTGACAGGGGCATGGGGAGAAAGCAGCTGGAATCCATGTATCGTTGATTAAAGCCTGGGTCTGTAAAGCTGATTAGTTTTGACCCCTGGATAATCATAGATGGTTTTACCCCCTGCTTACACATTGCTCTTAAAATAAGGTACCCATCGAAAGCTTTTGCATTATGAGCGATAAAAATACACCCCTTAAAGAGGGGGCGTCTGAAATGAGCGATAAACTTTTCCGCACAGTCCTCACCAACACAGTACCAGGATTTGCCATCTGATGTTTTTGTACAAACCAGAAAAGGAGTGTGCTCACCGCTTTCGTTTACGAAGGTTTCAAAATCATAAAAAATCAACTTGTTGTTATGTTTTGTCTCGCGTTCTAAAACCTGCATGTAACACTGATGCGTTTGCTGATCAGTAGAGATTTCCTGGCGACAGATTGGACATTTCTTGTTTTGACATTTGTGGGGTTTTCCTGTTGCTGATAAATAATAAAGTCTCGAACACTTGGCACATTTTTTATAGAGCTGGCAGTTGCTTGCGACTCTTTCACGCCTCTGCACGATTTTTTTATGGCTCTCGAAACAATAGGCAGAGCGACAGGTGCGGTTACATTCGCTACATACAACAGGAGAGATGGAGTGATCGCTACACTCAGGCTGCATACAGACCGAGCATCGAGCAGGACAGAAGTGTGATAAGACATGGTTGTACCCGATATAACAATGATTACATACATAATCTGTACCCATAAATCCTTTTAAATTTTTGATAGCATAGTAATGATTCTCAAATAAAAATAAACAAAGGGTTTTTTGTGTATTTGGCGTACTAGTTTGAAATTTACAAAGGCTACGATCGTTTTCGTTACGGTAAAATACTATAATTTTACATCCGAGTAACCTTTCAAATGTGATTATTTGATTAAAACCGACAGGAGTTTGATCAT
This sequence comes from Pelmatolapia mariae, assembly GCF_036321145.2. Taxonomy (NCBI): domain Eukaryota; kingdom Metazoa; phylum Chordata; class Actinopteri; order Cichliformes; family Cichlidae; genus Pelmatolapia; species Pelmatolapia mariae. The sequence continues at coordinate 38,689,999 of NC_086235.1, forward strand.
TTAGACCAGCTTTTTGTTGAATTCCTCTACCGAAAGCCTCCGCCTGCTGATCGTTAAAATCAGGGTGTAGCAGGTGGGCAAGACTTATTGAAAAACATAACCTGTTGAACGGGTTATGAACCACATATAAAAAACGCCTCTTCTTTTTAACAATTTCATTGTTGAGTATCTGACTAAGATGTCTCTTTCCACTACCGGTTGGGGGTGTGACAATCTGAGCAACGAGCTCCAGCGAAGCGTCACACATTACTGACCAATTTGATTGCACGGCTCTGAGGAATAAATTTTCAAATTCACTCAAATCACGACTATCCCTTAAAATAACTGAAACATTATTTTGTAGCTCTTGGCCTATCAACTCTAATTGTATAAGATCCCCTGGACGTGAATGCGAGAAAATCCTGTCTGCTATTTGGCGGGCACTGGCCATTACGCTTTGATAATAGTGTGCATAATCAGGTAAATCATTTGGAGGAGGGAAATTCAAAATTTCTCTAATTTCAACGTTATTAAATTTATTTCTCACAATTATATGCGGCTGTGCTGAATTGCTGGAACACCCCTGCTCTGGATTACCCCCTTGTTGAAAGGAGTGTTCGTGAGCATTGTTTACGGGGTTAACAGAGACAATCTCGGACGATTGTTGTTGATTAGACTCATTGAACCCGCTTAACAACGATGGGGGTGGGTTGCGGTTAACAGACTCACCGCCTGGGTTAGAACAGATCGAATGCTGGCTATCGTTAAAATTATTTTCATTTAGCCTGTTTATTTGACTCAATAATTCTGGAGGTATTTGAACCTCATTGTGTATTTGTGCTAATGATTGTAATGCGCGATTAAGAGCTGCGAAAGGGTCAGAGGAGGAAATGTTTTGTTGAGAATGAGCCTCGACATGGTCAACTCCTAAATTCTCAGTGTTATTCTGAGGGGCACTTTCACTATGGGCTAGTTGTGCAAGAGCTAAATCAATCAGTTCTAGAGGATCGTTATTATTATTGATCACCTCAGGTTGTTCATGATTCTGCGGAGGTGTATTCTGTGAATGATGGGCATTTTCATTTAACCGGGCTAACTCTATTTCTAAAGCAAGAAATGGGTCTGTAATATCTTGTTCCTGGTTGTTCATTTTTTATTGTTTAACAAAGAATATATTTTTTAAAATAAAAAAATAAAATAAATAAAAATAAAAACAATTAAAATAAATAAAACCTTATTTATAAGATGAGTTGCACTAATTCAGCGAACAGAGATACAGCTCGGAGAGCAATGGAAGCAAGTCTGTCTCGCCGTACACATATCTGCGTTGTCCTCCTTGTGCTGGCAGGCCTGCGGCTCCTCCTAACGGTCCTCCTGTTCCTGTTTCTGAGATGCCCTAAGAATTTAAGGGTAAGATACATATCAGTTAGTGATGTTTAATAGAAAAGGCGATATTTTTTTTTGTTTGTTTTTTATAAAATGAAAAAAGAAAAAAAAGCGAGAGTGACTGACCTCGATTGGATCTCAGAGACTGGGGCCGTGGATGTCTTGGTCTCCTTGCAGGGGCTGAAGCTCCGGCAGGGTCACTGGGTGCTTGTGACGCGTATAGTCGCTGCCTCTCCCAGGCGGTGAGATTGAGGTTTTTCCCCGAGGGGCGCAGGGGAGCTGAAGCTCCAGCGGGGGTACTAGGAGCTTGTGCCGCAAACAGTTCTTGCCTCTGGCGGGCGGTAAGATGGAGGTTTTTCCCCACGGAGCGCGGGGGATGTGAACCTCCAACGGGGTCCCGGGCAGGGTTGGCGGAGAGCAAATGGAGGTTTTTCCCCGGACGAGCTGGAGCGCAGGCGAGGTTGGGTGAAGCAGGGCGCCCGGTTGCAGAAAGTAAGGCCTGCCTCTCGCGGGTCGAGAGAGGGATGTTCTTGCCTGTCGCCCTCTCTAAAACCGGAGGTGGTGAACAACTGGGCGAAGAATTAGGTGAACTCGAAAAAACATAGTTGTCCAAATCCGATATGTCTGAAAAAGTTTGATAAGTTTAAAAGAGGGTTAATGTTTTGTTTTCTTGTACAATTAACTGTTAAGATGGAGAGGAAGAATGAAGCAGACCTACCGATTTGATCTAGATATTCCAAGAGAGAAGAATCAAGCAGGCTAATTTCAGAATCTGAGAAGAAATAACAAGGAGTATTTTAAAAACAGGAAATACAGTAAAAAAATAAGCATTATATGAACAGGAGTAAGAAAAAAAGAGGTACCTGAGGAGGACATGATCGCAGTTAGTGTACTCAAACACTTTTTTAGCTCGCAGTTAGTGTACTCAAACACTTTTTAACTATGAGTGTTAAACTGGAGCTTATATATATTTTTTAAAGTGTATTACAGGTGTTAGAGTACCTATTTCTGGATGGCTTTGAAAAGCTTATTGAGAGAAAAATGGTTATAAAAAGGAAAGTGTAAAATGTGTTAGAAAGCAAGAGTACCACTTACCGATTGATATGCACACAGGTAAAAGCGGCGCCAATTGATGAAGTGGTCTGGAGACGGGGGTCTTATTGTGAATTCGGTCCGAGTGTCGCCGATTGTTGAAGGGTCTGGAGAGTGTCGCCAATTGTTGAAGGGTCCGGAGAGTGTCGCCAATTGTTGAAGGGTCTGGAGAGTGTCGCCAATTGTTGAAGTGGTCTGGAGACGGGGTAGTTGTCCACGCGACCGAAGTCAGCTGGCTTGTGAGAGACCGAAGCAAGTCTTAACCTCTGCGGGAGATCATAAAAATCCAAGCCGAGCGCTATTGGCTAGCCGGGGTGCGAATGAGAGCGAGCAAGTTAACCTATCGCTGAACAGGTAAATCCAAGCCGAGCGCTATTGGCTAGCCAGGGTGCGAATGAGAGCCGCCCCTTTGTTATGTGATTGGCAGCGGGGCAGTAAGGTTTACCTGGGGAGGCGGAGTTGGTCTCTGGCGCAAATTTTGAAACTAGGAGTAGGAGCATTGCTATCTGAGCCAGGGAACGAACAAGTAGGAAAAACTGCGCTCTGGCTGCGTTTTCGGTGCGAGTAAGAGCGAGGTAGAACTTAGACTCTGCGCGGATTTTTAGTGAGAGGGCTGGTTTTTTTGAAGAAAAAAGACTAAGGGTTTTTTCAGGATTTCCCCTGTTATCGAATATAAGGGTTAGGGTATACGAGGGGGTCCCTACAAGTTATTCTAGGGTTTTTTGGATAGAAATACGGAGGATTTTTTCAGGAGTTTCTCCCTGCTTATTTCCTAAGGATCGGGGTTTGGGAGCGGGGAGAGAGTTTTATCGAGTAATTCTATGGGGTTTTCAGGTGCGTTTTTTGGAGAAAAAGAGTTTTTTCAGCAAGTTTTTTATGTTGGGAGCAGCGGTGCGTTTATGCTCGGGGAGATCGCGAGACTTTTTTCTTTTTGCGATTCTGAGTTTGATTTTAAATCTCCTTGTTCGGATTAAACAAATGCATATAAAATGAAATAAAGTGTTCCCCAAAGGCATGCACCCTGTATGTCTGGCCATACTGAACGTTACAAAAGCACAAGTTTAACTAAGCACATTTATACTGGTTTAACATGTTTTCACACACACAAAAGGCACGGTCCCAGAAACACACAGGCCCGATGCAGAGAGAGAGAGGCGCGCTCCCGCGGGTGCGCGCCCTGGGCGCTCATGCGCTGACCCACCAGTAGATGGCGTTTTTTAAGCATAAAAAAGTAAAAACTTTTTTAATAGCTTAAAAATAAAAGAATGCTATTTGATATAAAATAAATCTTTCCAAATAATCAATTAGTTGTTTTTGAGGGGAGAAAAAGCAATGAGCTATGAACTAGCATATTTTTATGAATATCATAATTTTTATGAAAATCATATTTTTTATGAATATCATATTTTTATGAATATCATATTTTTAATTACTTCCGTTATTACTTCCGTTATTACTTCCGGAGCTCATGAATAATTCATTAGAACCTATCACTCAAAAAGCACATGAATAATTTGACATAAGGGGCCTAATATCCCTCCTGTGGACCTCTGCGCATAAGCACATGTGTGTGCAAGCATTGCCATGTTTGGATTTCTTGGAATTTGGTTGATTTTTGTGAGGTTATTTCTGGTTGTGTGTAAATGTACATGCATCCATGTGTGCCTGCGTAGACATCTGAGGTTGGCTGGTAGGGTGGACCTCTGCGCATAATCGCATGTGTGTGCAATCATTGCCATGTTTGGAATTCTTGGAATTTGGTTTCTGTGGGGGAGTTTATCTCTGGATGTGTGTAAATGTACATGCATTCATGTGTGCCTGCGTAGAGATCTGATGTTGGCTGGTAGGGTGGACCTCTGCGCATAATCACATGTGTGTGCAAGCATTGCCATGTTTGGATTTCTTGGAATCTGGTTGATTTTTGTGAGGTTATTTCTGGTTGTGTGTAAATGTACATGCATTCATGTGTGCCTGCATAGAGATCTGAGGTTGGCTGGTAGGGTGGACCTCTGCGCATAATCGCATGTATGTGCAAATATTTCGATGTTTGGCTTTCTTGGAATTTGGTTGATTTTTGGCAGATTATTTCTGGATGTGTGTAAATGTACGTGCATTCATGTGTGCTTGCGTAGAGATCTGAGGTTTGCTGGTAGTTTGGACCTCTGCGCATAATCACATGTGTGTGCAAGCATTGCCATGTTTGGCTTTTTTGTAATTTGGTTGATTTTTGTGAGGTTATTTCTGGATGTGTGTAAATGTACATGCATTCATGTGTCCCTGCGTAGAGATCTGAGGTTGGCTGGTAGGGTGGACCTCTGCGCATAATCACATGTGTGTGCAAGCATTGCCATGTTTGGATTTCTTGGAATTTGGCTGATTTTTGTGAGGTTATTTCTGGTTGTGTGTAAATGTGCATGCATTCATGTGTGCCTGCGTAGAGATCTGAGGTTGGCTGGTAGGGTGGACCTCTGCGCATAATCACATGTATGTGCAAGCATTGCCATGATTGGATTTCTTGGAATGTGGTTGATTTGTGTGAGGTTATTTCTGGATGTGTGCAAATGTACATGCATTCATGTGTGCCTGCGTAGAGATCTGAGGTTGGCTGGTAGGGTGGACCTCTGCGCATAATCACATGTGTGTGCAAGCATTGCCATGTTTGGATTTCTTGGAATTTGGTTGATTTGTTGGAGGTTATTTCTGGTTGTGTGTAAATGTACGTACATTCATGTGTGCCTGTGTAGAGATCTGAGGTTGGCTGGTAGGGTGGACCTCTGCGCATAATCACATGTATGTGCAAACATTTCGATGTTTGGATTTCTTGGAATCTGGTTGATTTTTGGGAGTTATTTCTGGATGTGTGTAAATGTACATGCATTCATGTGTGCCTGCATAGAGATCTGAGGTTGGTTGGTAGGGTGGACCTCTGCGCATAATCACATGTATGTGCAAACATTTTTATGTTTGGCTTTCTTGGAATTTGGTTGATTTTTGTGAGGTTATTTCTGGTTGTGTGTAAATGTACATGCATTCATGTGTGCCTGCGTAGAGATCTGAGGTTGGCTGGTAGGGTGGACCTCTGCGCATAATCACTTGTGTGTGCAAGCAATTCCATGTTTGGATTTCTTGGAATTAGGTTGATTTTTGTGAGGTTATTTCTGGTTGTGTGTAAATGTACGTGCATTCATGTGTGGCTGCGTAGATATCTGAGGTTGGCTGGTAGGGTGGACCTCTGCGCATAAGCACATGTATGTGCAAGCAATTCCATGTTTGGATTTCTTGGAATGTGGTCGATTTTTGTGAGGTTATTTCTGGTTGTGTGTAAATGTACATGCATTCATGTGTGCCTGCGTAGAGATCTGAGGTTGGCTGGTAGGGTGGACCTCTGCGCATAATCGCATGTATGTGCAAATATTTCGATGTTTGGCTTTCTTGGAATCTGGTTGATTTTTGTGAGGTTATTTCTGGATGTGTGTAAATGTACATGCATTCATGTGTGCCTGCGTAGAGATCTGAGGTTGGCTGGTAGGGTGGACCTCTACGCATAATCACATGTGTGTGCAAGCATTGCCATGTTTGGATTTCTTGGAATTTGGTTGATTTTTGTGAGGTTATTTCTGGTTTTGTGTAAATGTACATGCATCCATGTGTGCCTGCGTAGAGATCTGAGGTTGGCTGGTAGGGTGGACCTCTGCGCATAATCGCATGTGTTTGCAATCATTGCCATGTTTGGAATTCTTGGAATTTGGTTTCTCTGGGGGAGTTTATCTCTGGATGTGTGTAAATGTACATGCATTCATGTGTGCCTGCGTAGAGATCTGAGGTTGGCTGGTAGGGTGGACCTCTGCGCATAATCACATGTGTGTGCAAACAATTCCATGTTTGGATTTCTTGGAATTTATTTGATTTGTTGGAGGTTATTTCTGGTTGTGTGTAAATGTACGTGCATTCATGTGTGCCTGCGTAGAGATCTGAGGTTGGCTGGTAGGGTGGACCTCTGCGCATAATCACATGTGTGTGCAAGTATTGCCATGTTTGGATTTCTTCGAATGTGGTTGATTTTTGTGAGGTTATTTCTGGTTGTGTGTAAATGTACGTGCATTCATGTGTGCTTGCGTAGAGATCTGAGGTTACCTGGTAGGGTGGACCTCTGCGCATAATCACATGGATGTGCAAGCATTGCCATGTTTGGATTTCTTGGAATCTGTTTGATTTTTGTGAGATTGTTTCTGGTTGTGTGTAATTGTACGTGCATTCATGTGTGCTTGCGTAGATATCTGAGGTTGGCTGGTAGGGTGGACCTCTGCGCATAATCGCATGTGTGTGCAATCATTGCCATGTTTGGAATTCTTGGAATTTGGTTTCTGTGGGGGAGTTTATCTCTGGATGTGTGTAAATGTACGTGCATTCATGTGTGCCTGCGTAGAGATCTGAGGTTGGCTGGTAGGGTGGACCTCTGCGCATAATCACATGTATGTGCAAACATTTCAATGTTTGGCTTTTTTGGAATCTGGTTGATTTTTGGGAGTGTATTTCTGGTTGTGTGTAAATGTACGTGCATTCATGTGTGCCTGCGTAGAGATCTGAGGTTGGCTGGTAGGGTGGACCTCTGCGCATAATCACATGTGTGTGCAAGCATTGCCATGTTTGGATTTCTTGGAATTTGGTTGATTTGTTGGAGGTTATTTCTGGATGTGTGTAAATGTACATGCATTCATGTGTGCCTGCGTAGAGATGTGAGGTTGGCTGGTAGGGTGGACCTCTGCGCATAATCACATGTATGTGCAAGTATTTCCATGTTTGGATTTCTTGGAATTTGGTTGATTTGTTGGAGGTTATTTCTAGATGTGTGTAAATGTACATGCATTCATGTGTGCCTGCGTAGAGATCTGAGGTTGGCTGGTAGGGTGGACCTCTGCGCATAATCACATGTATGTGCAAGCATTGTCATGTTTGGATTTCTTGTAATTTGGTTGATTTTTGTGAGGTTATTTCTGGATGTGTGTAAATGTACGTGCATTCATGTGTGCCTGCCTAGAGATCTGCGGTTGGCTGGTAGGGTGGACCTCTGCGCATAATCACATGTATGTCGAAGCATTGCCATGTTTGGCTTTTTTGGATTTTGGTTTATTTTTGTGAGGTTATTTCTGGATGTGTGTAAATGTACGTGCATTCATGTGTGCCTGCGTAGAGATCTGAGGTTGGCTGGTAGGGTGGACCTCTGCGCATAATCACATGTATGTGCAAACATTGCCATGTTTGGCTTTCTTGGAATTTGGTTGATTTGTTGGAGGTTATTTCTGGATGTGTGTAAATGTACGTGCATTCATGTGTGCCTGCGTAGAGATCTGAGGTTGGCTGGTAGGGTGGACCTCTGCGCATAATCACATGTATGTGCAAGCATTGCCATGTTTGGATTTCTTGGAATGTGGTTGATTTTTTGGAGGTTATTTCTGGATGTGTGTAAATGTACGTGCATTCATGTGTGCCTGCCTAGAGATCTGCGGTTGGCTGGTAGGGTGGACCTCTGCGCATAATCACATGTATGTGCAAGCATTGCCATGTTTTGGATTTCTTGGAATTTGGTTGATTTGTTGGAGGTTATTTCTGGATGTGTGTAAATGTACATGCATTCATGTGTGCCTGCGTAGAGATCTGAGGTTGGCTGGTAGGGTGGACCTCTGCGCATAATCACATGTATGTGCAAGCATTGTCATGTTTGGATTTCTTGAAATTTGGTTGATTTGTTGGAGGTTATTTCTGGATGTGTGTAAATGTACGTGCATTCATGTGTGCCTGCGTAGAGATCTGAGGTTGGCTGGTAGGGAGGACCTCTGCGCATAATCACATGTATGTGCAAGCATTGCCATGTTTGGATTTCTTGGAATTTGGTTTCTGTTGGGGAGTTTTTCTCTGGATGTGTGTAAATGTACGTGCATTCATGTGTGCCTGCGTAGAGATGTGAGGTTGGCTGGTAGGGTGGACCTCTGCGCATAAGCACATGTATGTGCAAGCATTGCCATGTTTGGATTTCTTGGAATTTGGTTGATTTTTGTGAGGTTATTTCTGGATGTGTGTAAATGTACGTGCATTCATGTGTGCCTGCATAGAGATCTGAGGTTGGCTTGTAGGGTGGACCTCTGCGCATAATCACATGTATGTGCAAGCATTGCCTTGTTTGGATTTCTTAGAATTTGGTTGATTTGTTGGAGGTTATTTCTGGATGTGTGTAAATGTACCTGCATTCATGTGTGCCTGCGTAGAAATCTGAGGTTGGCTGGTAGGGTGGACCTCTGCGCATAATCACATGTATGTGCAAGCATTGCCATGTTTGGATTTCTTGGAATTTGGTTGATTTGTGTGAGGTTATTTCTGGATGTGTGTAAATGTACGTGCATTCATGTGTGCCTGCGTAGAGATCTGAGGTTGACTGGTAGGGTGGACCTCTGCGCATAATCACATGTATGTGCAAGCATTGCCATGTTTGGATTTCTTGGAATTTGGTTGATTTTTGGGAGTGTATTTCTGGATGTGTGTAAATGTACGTGCATTCATGTGTGCCTGCGTAGAGATCTGAGGTTGACTGGTAGGGTGGACCTCTGCGCATAATCACATGTATGTGCAAGCATTTCGATGTTTGGCTTTCTTGGAATCTGGTTGATTTTTGGGAGTGTATTTCTGGATGTGTGTAAATGTACGTGCATTCATGTGTGCCTGCGTAGAGGTCTGAGGTTGGCTGGTAGGGTGGACCTCTGCGCATAATCACATGTGTGGACAAGCATTGCCATGTTTGGATTTCCTGGAATTTGGTTGATTTGTTGGAGGTTATTTCTGGTTGTGTGTAAATGTACGTGCATTCATGTGTGCCTGCGTAGAGATCTGAGGTTGGCTGGTAGGGTGGACCTCTGCGCATAATCACATGTATGTGCAAGCATTGCCATGTTTGGATTTCTTGGAATTTGGTTGATTTGTGTGAGGTTATTTCTGGATGTGTGTTAATGTACGTGCATTCATGTGTGCCTGCGTAGAGATCTGAGGTTGACTGGTAGGGTGGACCTCTGCGCATAATCACATGTATGTGCAAGCATTGCCATGTTTGGATTTCTTGGAATGTGGTTGATTTTTGGGAGGTTATTTCTGGATGTGTGTAAATGTACGTGCATTCATGTGTGCATGCGTAGAGATCTGAGGTTGGCTGGTAGGGTGGACCTCTGCGCATAATCACATGTATGTGCAAGCATTGCCATGTTTGGATTTCTTGGAATGTGGTTGATTTTTGTGAGGTTATTTCTGGATGTGTGTAAATGTACGTGCATTCATGTGTGCCTGCGTAGAGATCTGCGGTTGGCTGGTAGGGTGGACCTCTGCGCATAATCACATGTATGTGCAAGCATTGCCATGTTTGGATTTCTTGGAATGTGGTTGATTTTTGTGAGGTTATTTCTGGATGTGTGTAAATGTACGTGCATTCATGTGTGCCTGCGTAGAGATCTGCGGTTGGCTGGTAGGGTGGACCTCTGCGCATAATCACATGTATGTGCAAACATTGCCATGTTTGGATTTCTTGGAATTTGGTTGATTTGTTGGAGGTTATTTCTGGATGTGTGTAAATGTACGTGCATTCATGTGTGCCTGCGTAGAGATCTGAGGTTGGCTGGTAGGGTGGACCTCTGCGCATAATCACATGTATGTGCAAGCATTGCCATGTTTGGATTTCTTGGAATGTGGTTGATTTTTTGGAGGTTATTTCTGGATGTGTGTAAATGTACGTGCATTCATGTGTGCCTGCGTAGAGATCTGCGGTTGGCTGGTAGGGTGGACCTCTGCGCATAATCACATGTATGTGCAAGCATTGCCATGTTTTGGATTTCTTGGAATTTGGTTGATTTGTTGGAGGTTATTTCTGGATGTGTGTAAATGTACATGCATTCATGTGTGCCTGCGTAGAGATCTGAGGTTGGCTGGTAGGGTGGACCTCTGCGCATAATCACATGTATGTGCAAGCATTGTCATGTTTGGATTTCTTGAAATTTGGTTGATTTGTCTGAGGTTATTTCTAGATGTGTGTAAATGTACGTGCATTCATGTGTGCCTGCGTAGAGATCTGAGGTTGGCTGGTAGGGAGGACCTCTGCGCATAATCACATGTATGTGCAAGCATTGTCATGTTTGGACTTCTTGGAATTTGGTTGATTTTTGTGAGGTTATTTCTGGATGTGTGTAAATGTACGTGCATTCATGTGTGCCTGCATAGAGATCTGAGGTTGGCTTGTAGGGTGGACCTCTGCGCATAATCACATGTATGTGCAAGCATTGCCTTGTTTGGATTTCTTAGAATTTGGTTGATTTGTTGGAGGTTATTTCTGGATGTGTGTAAATGTACCTGCATTCATGTGTGCCTGCGTAGAAATCTGAGGTTGGCTGGTAGGGTGGACCTCTGCGCATAATCACATGTATGTGCAAACATTTCGATGTTTGGCTTTCTTGGAATCTGGTTGATTTTTGGGAGTGTATTTCTGGATGTGTGTAAATGTACGTGCATTCATGTGTGCCTGCGAAGAAATCTGAGGTTGGCTGGTAGGGTGGACCTCTGCGCATAATCGCATGTGTGTGCAAGCATTGCCATGTTTGGATTTCTTGGAATTTGGTTTCTGTGGGGGAGTTTATCTCTGGATGTGTGTAAATGTACGTGCATTTATGTGTGCCTGCGTAGAGATCTGATGTTGGCTGGTAGGGTGGACCTCTGCGCATAATCACATGTGTGTGCAAGCAATTCCATGTTTGGATTTCTTGGAATGTGGTCGATTTTTGTGAGGTTATTTCTGGATGTGTGTAAATGTACATGCATTCATGTGTGCCTGCGTAGAGATGTGAGGTTGGCTGGTAGGGTGGACCTCTGCGCATAATCACATGTATTTCGAAGCATTTCCATGTTTGGATTTCTTGGAACTTGGTTGATTTGTTGGAGGTTATTTCTGGTTGTGTGTAAATGTACGTGCATTCATGTGTGCCTGCGTAGAGATCTGAGGTTGGCTGGTAGGGAGGACCTCTGCGCATAATCACATGTATGTGCAAGCATTGTCATGTTTGGATTTCTTGGAATTTGGTTGATTTGTTGGAGGTTATTTCTGGTTGTGTGTAAATGTACGTGCATTCATGTGTGCCTGCGTAGAGATCTGAGGTTGGCTGGTAGGGTGGACCTCTGCGCATAAGCACATGTATGTGCAAGCATTGCCATGTTTGGCTTTTTTGGATTTTGGTTTATTTTTGTGAGGTTATTTCTGGATGTGTGTAAATGTACGTGCATTCATGTGAGCCTGCGTAGAGATCTGAGGTTGGCTGGTAGGGTGGACCTCTGCGCATAATCACATGTGTGTGCAAGCATTGCCATGTTTGGATTTCTTGGAATGTGGTTGATTTTTGGGAGGTTATTTCTGGATGTGTGTAAATGTACGTGCATTCATGTGTGCCTGCGTAGAAATCTGAGGTTGGCTGGTAGGGTGGACCTCTGCGCATAATCACATGTATGTGCAAGCATTGCCATGTTTGGATTTCTTGGAATGTGGTTGATTTTTGTGAGGTTATTTCTGGATGTGTGTAAATGTACGTGCATTCATGTGTGCCTGCGTAGAGATCTGCGGTTGGCTGGTAGGGTGGACCTCTGCGCATAATCACATGTATGTGCAAACATTGCCATGTTTGGATTTCTTGGAATTTGGTTGATTTGTTGGAGGTTATTTCTGGATGTGTGTAAATGTACGTGCATTCATGTGTGCCTGCGTAGAGATCTGAGGTTGGCTGGTAGGGTGGACCTCTGCGCATAATCACATGTATGTGCAAGCATTGCCATGTTTGGATTTCTTGGAATGTGGTTGAGTTTTTGGAGGTTATTTCTGGATGTGTGTAAATGTACGTGCATTCATGTGTGCCTGCCTAGAGATCTGCGGTTAGCTGGTAGGGTGGACCTCTGCGCATAATCACATGTATGTGCAAGCATTGCCATGTTTGGATTTCTTGGAATTTGGTTGATTTGTTGGAGGTTATTTCTGGATGTGTGTAAATGTACATGCATTCATGTGTGCCTGCGTAGAGATCTGAGGTTGGCTGGTAGGGTGGACCTCTGCGCATAATCACATGTATGTGCAAGCATTGTCATGTTTGGATTTCTTGGAATTTGGTTGATTTTTGTGAGGTTATTTCTGGATGTGTGTAAATGTACGTGCATTCATGTGTGCCTGCGTAGAGATCTGAGGTTGGCTGGTAGGGTGGACCTCTGCGCATAATCTCATGTGTGTGCAAGCATTGCCATGTTTGGATTTCTTGGAATTTGGTTTCTGTTGGGGAGCTTTTCTCTGGATGTGTGTAAATGTACGTGCATTCATGTGTGCCTGCGTAGAGATCTGAGGTTGGCTGGTAGGGTGGACCTCTGCGCATAAGCACATGTATGTGCAAGCATTGCCATGTTTGGCTTTCTTGGAATTTGGTTTATTTTTGTGAGTGTATTTCTGGATGTGTGTAAATGTACGTGCATTCATGTGTGCCTGCGTAGAGATCTGAGGTTGGCTGGTAGGGTGGACCTCTGCGCATAATCACATGTATGTGCAAGCATTGCCATGTTTGGATTTCTTGGAATTTGGTTGATTTGTTGGAGGTAGTTTCTGGATGTGTGTAAATGTACATGCATTCATGTGTGCCTGCGTAGTGATCTGAGGTTGGCTGGTAGGGTGGACCTCTACGCATAATCACATGTATGTGCAAGCATTTCCATGTTTGGATTTCTTGTAATTTGGTTGATTTGTTGGAGGTTATTTCTGGTTGTGTGTAAATGTACGTGCATTCATGTGTGCCTGCGTAGAGATCCGAGGTTGGCTGGTAGGGAGGACCTCTGCGCATAATCACATGTATGTGCAAGCATTGCCATGATTGGATTTCTTGGAATGTGGTTGATTTTTTTGAGGTTATTTCTGGATGTGTGTAAATGTACGTGCATTCATGTGTGCCTGCGTAGAGATCTGAGGTTGGCTGGTAGGGTGAACCTCTGCGCATAATCACATGTATGTGCAAGCATTGTCATGTTTGGATTTCTTGGAATTTGGTTGATTTTTGTGAGGTTATTTCTGGATGTGTGTAAATGTACGTGCATTCATGTGTGCCTGCGTAGAGATCTGAGGTTGGCTGGTAGGGTGGACCTCTGCGCATAATCGCATGTATGTGCAAGCATTGCCATGATTGGATTTCTTGGAATGTGGTTGATTTGTTGGAGGTTATTTCTGGATGTGTGTAAATGTACGTGCATTCATGTGTGCCTGCGTAGAGATCTGAGGTTGGCTGGTAGGGTGGACCTCTGCGCATAATCACATGTATGTGCAAGCATTGCCATGATTGGATTTCTTGGAATTTGGTTGATTTGTTGGAGGTTATTTCTGGATGTGTGTAAATGTACATGCATTCATGTGTGCCTGCGTAGAGATCTGAGGTTGGCTGGTAGGGTGGACCTCTGCGCATAATCACATGTATGTGCAAGCATTTCCATGTTTGGATTTCTTGGAATTTGGTTGATTTTTGTGAGGTTATTTATGTATGTGTGTAAATGTACGTGCATTCATGTGTGCCTGCGCAGAGATCTGAGGTTGGCTGGTAGGGTGGACCTCTGCGCATAATCGCATGTATGTGCAAACATTTCGATGTTTGGCTTTCCTGGAATTTGGTTGATTTTTGGAAGTGTATTTCTGGATGTGTGTAAATGTACGTGCATTCATGTGTGCCTGCGTAGAGATCTGAAGTTGGCTGGTAGGGTGGACCTCTGCGCATAATCGCATGTATGTGCAAACATTTCGATGTTTGGCTTTCCTGGAATCTGGTTGATTTTTGGGAGTGTATTTCTGGATGTGTGTAAATGTACGTGCATTCATGTGTGCCTGCGTAGAGATCTGAGGTTGGCTGGAAGGGAGGACCTCTGCGCATAATCACATGTATGTGCAAGCATTGCCATGTTTGGATTTCTTGGAATTTGGTTGATTTGTGGGAGGTTATTTCTGGATGTGTGTAAATGTACGTGCATTCATGTGTGCCTGCGTAGAGATCTGAGGTTGGCTGGTAGGGTGGACCTCTGCGCATAATCACATGTGTGTGCAAGCATTGCCATGTTTGGATTTCTTGGAATTTGGTTGATTTGTGGGAGGTTATTTCTGGATGTGTGTAATTCTACGTGCATTCATGTGTGCCTGCGTAGAGATCTGAGGTTGGCTGGTAGGGTGGACCTCTGCGCATAATCACATGTATGTGCAAGCATTGCCATGTTTGGATTTCTTGGAATTTGGTTTCTGTTGGGGAGCTTTTCTCTGGATGTGTGTAAATGTACGTGCATTCATGTGTGCCTGCGTAGAGATCTGAGGTTGGCTGGTAGGGTGGACCTCTGCGCATAAGCACATGTATGTGCAAGCATTGCCATGTTTGGCTTTCTTGGAATTTGGTTTATTTTTGTGAGGTTATTTCTGGATGTGTGTAAATGTACGTGCATTCATGTGTGCCTGCGTAGAGATCTGAGGTTGGCTGGTAGGGTGGACCTCTGCGCATAAGCACATGTATGTGCAAGCATTGCCATGTTTGGATTTCTTGGAATTTGGTTGATTTTTGTGAGGTTATTTCTGGTTGTGTGTAAATGTACGTGCATTCATGTGTGCCTGCGTAGAGATCTGAGGTTGGCTGGTAGGGTGGACCTCTGCGCATAATCACATGTGTGTGGAAGCATTGCCATGTTTGGATTTCTTGGAATTTGGTTGATTTGTTGGAGGTTATTTCTGGATGTGTGTAAATGTACGTGCATTCATGTGTGCCTGCGTAGAGATCTGAGGTTGGCTGGTAGGGTGGACCTCTGCGCATAATCGCATGTATGTGCAAGCATTGCCATGATTGGATTTCTTGGAATGTGGTTGATTTGTTGGAGGTTATTTCTGGATGTGTGTAAATGTACGTGCATTCATGTGTGCCTGCGTAGAGATCTGAGGTTGGCTGGTAGGGTGGACCTCTGCGCATAATCACATGTGTGTGCAAGCATTGCCATGTTTGGATTTCTTGGAATTTGGTTGATTTTTGTGAGGTTATTTCTGGATGTGTGTAAATGTACGTGCATTCATGTGTGCCTGCGTAGAGATCTGAGGTTGGCTGGTAGGGTGGACCTCTGCGCATAATCGCATGTATGTGCAAGCATTGCCATGATTGGATTTCTTGGAATGTGGTTGATTTGTTGGAGGTTATTTCTGGATGTGTGTAAATGTACGTGCATTCATGTGTGCCTGCGTAGAGATCTGAGGTTGGCTGGTAGGGTGGACCTCTGCGCATAATCACATGTATGTGCAAGCATTGCCATGATTGGATTTCTTGGAATTTGGTTGATTTGTGTGAGGTTATTTCTGGATGTGTGTAAATGTACATGCATTCATGTGTGCCTGCGTAGAGATCTGAGGTTGGCTGGTAGGGTGGACCTCTGCGCATAATCACATGTATGTGCAAGCATTTCCATGTTTGGATTTCTTGGAATTTGGTTGATTTTTGTGAGGTTATTTATGTATGTGTGTAAATGTACGTGCATTCATGTGTGCCTGCGCAGAGATCTGAGGTTGGCTGGTAGGGTGGACCTCTGCGCATAATCGCATGTATGTGCAAACATTTCGATGTTTGGCTTTCCTGGAATCTGGTTGATTTTTGGGAGTGTATTTCTGGATGTGTGTAAATGTACGTGCATTCATGTGTGCCTGCGTAGAGATCTGAGGTTGGCTGGTAGGGAGGACCTCTGCGCATAATCACATGTATGTGCAAGCATTGCCATGTTTGGATTTCTTGGAATTTGGTTGATTTGTTGGAGGTTATTTCTGGATGTGTGTAAATGTACGTGCATTCATGTGTGCCTGCGTAGAGATCTGAGTTTGGTTGGTAGGGTGGACCTCTGCGCATAATCACATGTGTGTGCAAGCATTGCCATGTTTGGATTTCTTGGAATTTGGTTGATTTGTGGGAGGTTATTTCTGGATGTGTGTAATTCTACGTGCATTCATGTGTGCCTGCGTAGAGATCTGAGGTTGGCTGGTAGGGTGGACCTCTGCGCATAATCACATGTATGTGCAAGCATTGCCATGTTTGGATTTCTTGGAATTTGGTTTCTGTTGGGGAGCTTTTCTCTGGATGTGTGTAAATGTACGTGCATTCATGTGTGCCTGCGTAGAGATCTGAGGTTGGCTGGTAGGGTGGACCTCTGCGCATAAGCACATGTATGTGCAAGCATTGCCATGTTTGGCTTTCTTGGAATTTGGTTTATTTTTGTGAGTGTATTTCTGGATGTGTGTAAATGTACGTGCATTCATGTGTGCCTGCGTAGAGATCTGAGGTTGGCTGGTAGGGTGGACCTCTGCGCATAATCACATGTATGTGCAAGCATTGCCATGTTTGGATTTCTTGGAATTTGGTTGATTTGTGTGAGGTTATTTCTGGTTGTGTGCAAATGTACATGCATTCATGTGTGCCTGCGTAGAGATCTGAGGTTGGCTGGTAGGGTGGACCTCTGCGCATAATCACATGTATGTGCAATCATTGCCATGTTTGGATTTCTTGGAATGTGGTTGATTTGTGTGAGGTTATTTCTGGATGTGTGTAAATGTACGTGCATTCATGTGTGCCTGCATAGAGATCTGAGGTTGGCTGGTAGGGTGGACCTCTGCGCATAATCACATGTATGTGCAAGCATTGCCATGTTTGGATTTCTTGGAATTTGTTTGATTTGTTGGAGGTTATTTCTGGATGTGTGTAAATGTACATGCATTCATGTGTGCCTGCGTAGAGATCTGAGGTTGGCTGGTAGGGTGGACCTCTGCGCATAATCACATGTGTGTGCAAGCATTTCCATGTTTGAATTTCTTGGAATTTGGTTGATTTTTGTGAGGTTATTTCTGGATGTGTGTAAATGTACGTGCATTCATGTGTGCCTGCGTAGAGATCTGAGGTTGGCTGGTAGGGTGGACCTCTGCGCATAATCACATGTATGTGCAAGCATTGCCATGTTTGGATTTCTTGGAATTTGGTTGATTTTTGTGAGGTTATTTCTGTATGTGTGTAAATGTACGTGCATTCATGTGTGCCTGCGTAGAGATCTGAGGTTGGCTGGTAGGGAGGACCTCTGCGCATAATCACATGTATGTGCAAGCAATTCCATGTTTGGATTTCTTGGAATTTGGTGGATTTGTGGGAGGTTATTTCTGGATGTGTGTAAATGTACGTGCATTCATGTGTGCCTGCATAGAGAACTGAGGTTGGCTGGTAGGGTGGACCTCTGCGCATAAGCACATGTATGTGCAAGCAATTCCATGATTGGATTTATTGGAATTTGGTTGATTTGTGTGAGGTTATTTCTGGATGTGTGTAAATGTACGTGCATTCATGTGTGCCTGTGCAGAGATCTGAGGTTGGCTGGTAGGGTGGACCTCTGCGCATAAGCACATGTGTGTGCAAGCAATTCCATGTTTGGCTTTCTTGGAATTTGGTTGATTTTTGTGAGGTTATTTCTGTATGTGTGTAAATGTACGTGCATTCATGTGTGCCTGCGTAGAGATCTGAGGTTGGCTGGTAGGGTGGACCTCTGCGCATAATCACATGTATGTGCAAACATTTCGATGTTTGGCTTTCCTGGAATCTGGTTGATTTTTGGGAGTGTATTTCTGGATGTGTGTAAATGTACGTGCATTCATGTGTGCCTGCGTAGAGATATGAGGTTGGGTGGTAGGGTGGACCTCTGCGCATAATCACATGTATGTGCAAGCATTGCCATGTTTGGATTTCTTGGAATTTGGTTGATTTGTGTGAGGTTATTTCTGGATGTGTGTAAATGTACATGCATTCATGTGTGCTTGCGTAGAGATCTGAGGTTGGCTGGTAGGGTGGACCTCTGCGCATAATCACATGTATGTGCAAGCATTGCCATGTTTGGATTTCTTGGAATTTGGTTGATTTGTTGGAGGTTATTTCTGGATGTGTGTAAATGTACCTGCATTCATGTGTGCCTGCGTAGAGATCTGAGGTTGGCTGGTAGGGTGGACCTCTGCGCATAATCACATGTGTGTGCAAGCATTGCCATGATTGGATTTCTTGGAATGTGGTTGATTTTTTTGAGGTTATTTCTGGATGTGTGTAAATGTACGTGCATTCATGTGTGCCTGCGTAGAGATCTGAGGTTGGCTGGTAGGGTGGACCTCTGCGCATAATCACATGTATGTGCAAGCATTGCCATGTTTGGATTTCTTGGAATTTGGTTGATTTTTTTGAGGTTATTTCTGGATGTGTGTAAATGTACGTGCATTCATGTGTGCCTGCGTAGAGATCTGAGGTTGGCTGGTAGGGTGGACCTCTGCGCATAATCACATGTATGTGCAAGCATTGCCATGTTTGGATTTCTTGGAATTTGTTTGATTTGTTGGAGGTTTTTTCTGGATGTGTGTAAATGTACATGCATTCATGTGTGCCTGCGTAGAGATCCGAGGTTGGCTGGTAGGGTGGACCTCTGCGCATAATCACATGTATGTGCAAGCATTTCCATGTTTGGATTTCTTGGAATTTGGTTGATTTGTGTGAGGTTATTTCTGGTTGTGTGCAAATGTACATGCATTCATGTGTGCCTGCGTAGAGATCTGAGGTTGGCTGGTAGGGTGGACCTCTGCGCATAATCACATGTGTGTGCAAGCATTGCCATGATTGGATTTCTTGGAATGTGGTTGATTTTTTTGAGGTTATTTCTGGATGTGTGTAAATGTACGTGCATTCATGTGTGCCTGCGTAGAGATCTGAGGTTGGCTGGTAGGGTGGACCTCTGCGCATAGTCACATGTATGTGCAAGCATTGCCATGTTTGGATTTCTTGGAATTTGTTTGATTTGTTGGAGGTTATTTCTGGATGTGTGTAAATGTACATGCATTCATGTGTGCCTGCGTAGAGATCTGAGGTTGGCTGGTAGGGAGGACCTCTGCGCATAATCACATGTATGTGCAAGCATTTCCATGTTTGAATTTCTTTGAATTTGGTTGATTTTTGTGAGGTTATTTCTGGTTGTGTGTAAATGTACGTGCATTCATGTGTGCCTGCGTAGAGATCTGAGGTTGGCTGGTAGGGTGGACCTCTGCGCATAATCACATGTATGTGCAAGCATTGCCATGTTTGGATTTCTTGGAATTTGGTTGATTTGATGGGAGGTTATTTCTGGATGTGTGTAAATGTACGTGCATTCATGTGTGCCTGCGTAGAGATCTGAGGTTGGCTGGTAGGGAGGACCTGTGCGCATAATCACATGTATGTGCAAGCAATTCCATGTTTGGATTTCTTGGAATTTATTTGATTTGTGGGAGGTTATTTCTGGATGTGTGTAAATGTACGTGCATTCATGTGTGCCTGCATAGAGAACTGAGGTTGGCTGGTAGGGTGGACCTCTGCGCATAATCACATGTATGTGCAAACATTTCGATGTTTGGCTTTCCTGGAATCTATTTGATTTTTGGGAGTGTATTTCTGGATGTGTGTAAATGTACGTGCATTCATGTGTGCCTGCGTAGAGATATGAGGTTGGCTGGTAGGGTGGACCTCTGAGCATAATCACATGTGTGTGCAAGCATTGCCATGTTTGGATTTCTTGGAATTTGGTTGATTTGTGTGAGGTTATTTCTGGATGTGTGTAAATGTACATGCATTCATGTGTGCTTGCGTAGAGATCTGAGGTTGGCTGGTAGGGTGGACCTCTGCGCATAATCACATGTATGTGCAAACATTTCGATGTTTGGCTTTCCTGGAATCTATTTGATTTTTGGGAGTGTATTTCTGGATGTGTGTAAATGTACGTGCATTCATGTGTGCCTGCGTAGAGATATGAGGTTGGCTGGTAGGGTGGACCTCTGAGCATAATCACATGTGTGTGCAAGCATTGCCATGTTTGGATTTCTTGGAATTTGGTTGATTTGTGTGAGGTTATTTCTGGATGTGTGTAAATGTACATGCATTCATGTGTGCTTGCGTAGAGATCTGAGGTTGGCTGGTAGGGTGGACCTCTGCGCATAATCACATGTGTGTGCAAGCATTTCCATGTTTGGATTTCTTGGAATGTGGTTGATTTTTGTGAGGTTATTTCTGGATGTGTGTAAATGTACGTGCATTCATGTGTGCCTGCGTAGAGATCTGAGGTTGGCTGGTAGGGTGGACCTCTGCGCATAATCACATGTATGTGCAAGCATTGCCATGTTTGGCTTTCTTGGAATTTGGTTGATTTGTTGGAGGTTATTTCTGGATGTGTGTAAATGTACATGCAATCATGTGTGCCCGCGTAGAGATCTGAGGTTGGCTGGTAGGGTGGACCTCTGCGCATAATCACATGTATGTGCAAACATTTCGATGTTTGGATTTCTTGGAATCTGGATGATTTTTGGGAGTGTATTTCTGGATGTGTGTAAATGTACGTGCATTCATGTGTGCCTGCGTAGAGATCTGAGGTTGGCTGGTAGGGTGGACCTCTGCGCATAATCACATGTGTGTGCAAGCATTGCCATGTTTGGATTTCTTGGAATTTGGTTGATTTGTGTGAGGTTATTTCTGGATGTGTGTAAATGTACATGCATTCATGTGTGCTTGCGTAGAGATGTGAGGTTGGCTGGTAGGGTGGACCTCTGCGCATAATCACATGTATGTGCAATCATTGCCATGTTTGGATTTCTTGGAATGTGGTTGATTTTTTTGAGGTTATTTCTGGATGTGTGTAAATGTACGTGCATTCATGTGTGCCTGCGTAGAGATCTGAGGTTGGCTGGTAGGGTGGACCTCTGCGCATAATCACATGTATGTGCAAGCATTGCCATGTTTGGATTTCTTGGAATTTGTTTGATTTGTTGGAGGTTATTTCTGGATGTGTGTAAATGTACGTGCATTCATGTGTGCCTGCGTAGAGATCTGAGGTTGGCTGGTAGGGTGGACCTCTGCGCATAATCACATGTATGTGCAAGCATTGCCATGTTTGGATTTCTTGGAATTTGGTTGATTTTTTGGAGGTTATTTCTGGATGTGTGTAAATGTACGTGCATTCATGTGTGCCTGCGTAGAGATCTGAGGTTGGCTGGTAGGGTGGACCTCTGCGCATAATCACATTTATGTGCAAGCATTGCCATGTTTGGATTTCGTGAAATTTGGTTGATTTGTGTGAGGTTATTTCTGGTTGTGTGCAAATGTACATGCATTCATGTGTGCCTGCGTAGAGATCTGAGGTTGGCTGGTAGGGTGGACCTCTGCGCATAAGCACATGTGTGTGCAAGCAATTCCATGTTTGGCTTTCTTGGAATTTGGTTGATTTGTTGGAGGTTATTTCTGTATGTGTGTAAATGTACGTGCATTCATGTGTGCCTGCGTAGAGATCTGAGGTTGGCTGGTAGGGTGGACCTCTGCGCATAATCACATGTATGTGCAAACATTTCGATGTTTGGCTTTCTTGGAATCTGGTTGTTTTTTGGGAGTGTATTTCTGGATGTGTGTAAATGTACGTGCATTCATGTGTGCCTGCGTAGAGATATGAGGTTGGGTGGTAGGGTGGACCTCTGCGCATAATCACATGTATGTGCAAGCATTGCCATGTTTGGATTTCTTGGAATTTGGTTGATTTGTGTGAGGTTATTTCTGGATGTGTGTAAATGTACATGCATTCATGTGTGCTTGCGTAGAGATCTGAGGTTGGCTGATAGGGTGGACCTCTGCGCATAATCACATGTATGTGCAAGCATTGCCATGTTTGGATTTCTTGGAATTTGGTTGATTTGTTGGAGGTTATTTCTGGATGTGTGTAAATGTACGTGCATTCATGTGTGCCTGAGTAGAGATCTGAGGTTGGCTGGTAGGGTGGACCTCTGCGCATAATCACATGTATGTGCAAGCATTGTGATGTTTGGATTTCTTGGAATTTGGTTGATTTTTGTGAGGTTATTTCTGGATGTGTGTAAATGTACGTGCATTCATGTGTGCCTGCGTAGAGATCTGAGGTTGGCTGGTAGGGTGGACCTCTGCGCATAATCACATGTATGTGCAAGCATTGCCATGTTTGGATTTCTTGGAATTTGGTTGATTTGTTGGAGGTTATTTCTGGATGTGTGTAAATGTACGTGCATTCATGTGTGCCTGCGTAGAGATCTGAGGTTGGCTGGTAGGGTGGACCTCTGCGCATAATCACATGTATGTGCAAGCATTGCCATGTTTGGATTTCTTGGAATTTGGTTGATTTGTGTGAGGTTATTTCTGGTTGTGTGCAAATGTACATGCATTCATGTGTGCCTGCGTAGAGATCTGAGGTTGGCTGGTAGGGTGGACCTCTGCGCATAATCACATGTGTGTGCAAGCATTGCCATGATTGGATTTCTTGGAATGTGGTTGATTTTTTTGAGGTTATTTCTGGATGTGTGTAAATGTACGTGCATTCATGTGTGCCTGCGTAGAGATCTGAGGTTGGCTGGTAGGGTGGACCTCTGCGCATAATCACATGTATGTGCAAGCATTGCCATGTTTGGATTTCTTGGAATTTGGTTGATTTTTTTGAGGTTATTTCTGGATGTGTGTAAATGTACGTGCATTCATGTGTGCCTGCGTAGAGATCTGAGGTTGGCTGGTAGGGTGGACCTCTGCGCATAATCACATGTATGTGCAAGCATTTCCATGTTTGGATTTCTTGGAATTTGGTTGATTTGTGTGAGGTTATTTCTGGTTGTGTGCAAATGTACATGCATTCATGTGTGCCTGAGTAGAGATCTGAGGTTGGCTGGTAGGGTGGACCTCTGCGCATAATCACATGTATGTGCAAGCATTGTGATGTTTGGATTTCTTGGAATTTGGTTGATTTTTGTGAGGTTATTTCTGGATGTGTGTAAATGTACGTGCATTCATGTGTGCCTGCGTAGAGATCTGAGGTTGGCTGGTAGGGTGGACCTCTGCGCATAATCACATGTATGTGCAAGCATTGCCATGTTTGGATTTCTTGGAATTTGGTTGATTTGTTGGAGGTTATTTCTGGATGTGTGTAAATGTACGTGCATTCATGTGTGCCTGCGTAGAGATCTGAGGTTGGCTGGTAGGGTGGACCTCTGCGCATAATCACATGTATGTGCAAGCATTGCCATGTTTGGATTTCTTGGAATTTGGTTGATTTGTGTGAGGTTATTTCTGGTTGTGTGCAAATGTACATGCATTCATGTGTGCCTGCGTAGAGATCTGAGGTTGGCTGGTAGGGTGGACCTCTGCGCATAATCACATGTGTGTGCAAGCATTGCCATGATTGGATTTCTTGGAATGTGGTTGATTTTTTTGAGGTTATTTCTGGATGTGTGTAAATGTACGTGCATTCATGTGTGCCTGCGTAGAGATCTGAGGTTGGCTGGTAGGGTGGACCTCTGCGCATAATCACATGTATGTGCAAGCATTGCCATGTTTGGATTTCTTGGAATTTGGTTGATTTTTTTGAGGTTATTTCTGGATGTGTGTAAATGTACGTGCATTCATGTGTGCCTGCGTAGAGATCTGAGGTTGGCTGGTAGGGTGGACCTCTGCGCATAATCACATGTATGTGCAAGCATTTCCATGTTTGGATTTCTTGGAATTTGGTTGATTTGTGTGAGGTTATTTCTGGTTGTGTGCAAATGTACATGCATTCATGTGTGCCTGCGTAGAGATCTGAGGTTGGCTGGTAGGGTGGACCTCTGCGCATAATCACATGTGTGTGCAAGCATTGCCATGATTGGATTTCTTGGAATGTGGTTGATTTTTTTGAGGTTATTTCTGGATGTATGTAAATGTACGTGCATTCATGTGTGCCTGCGTAGAGATCTGAGGTTGGCTGGTAGGGTGGACCTCTGCGCATAATCACATGTATGTGCAAGCATTGCCATGTTTGGATTTCTTGGAATTTGGTTGATTTGATGGGAGGTTATTTCTGGATGTGTGTAAATGTACGTGCATTCATGTGTGCCTGCGTAGAGATCTGAGGTTGGCTGGTAGTGAGGACCTCTGCGCATAATCACATGTATGTGCAAGCAATTCCATGTTTGGATTTCTTGGAATTTATTTGATTTGTGGGAGGTTATTTCTGGATGTGTGTAAATGTACGTGCATTCATGTGTGCCTGCATAGAGAACTGAGGTTGGCTGGTAGGGTGGACCTCTGCGCATAATCACATGTATGTGCAAGCATTGCCATGTTTGGCTTTCTTGGAATTTGGTTGATTTTTGTGAGGTTATTTCTGTATGTGTGTAAATGTACGTGCATTCATGTGTGCCTGCGTAGAGATATGAGGTTGGCTGGTAGGGTGGACCTCTGCGCATAATCACATGTATGTGCAAACATTTCGATGTTTGGCTTTCCTGGAATCTGGTTGATTTTTGGGAGTGTATTTCTGGATGTGTGTAAATGTACGTGCATTCATGTGTGCCTGCGTAGAGATATGAGGTTGGCTGGTAGGGTGGACCTCTGAGCATAATCACATGTGTGTGCAAGCATTGCCATGTTTGGATTTCTTGGAATTTGGTTGATTTGTGTGAGGTTATTTCTGGATGTGTGTAAATGTACATTCATTCATGTGTGCTTGCGTAGAGATCTGAGGTTGGCTGGTAGGGTGGACCTCTGCGCATAATCACATGTGTGTGCAAGCATTTCCATGTTTGGATTTCTTGGAATGTGGTTGATTTTTGTGAGGTTATTTCTGGATGTGTGTAAATGTACGTGCATTCATGTGTGCCTGCGTAGAGATCTGAGGTTGGCTGGTAGGGTGGACCTCTGCGCATAATCACATGTATGTGCAAGCATTGCCATGTTTGGCTTTCTTGGAATTTGGTTGATTTGTTGGAGGTTATTTCTGGATGTGTGTAAATGTACATGCAATCATGTGTGCCCGCGTAGAGATCTGAGGTTGGCTGGTAGGGTGGACCTCTGCGCATAATCACATGTATGTGCAAGCATTGCCATGTTTGGATTTCTTGGAATTTGGTTGATTTGTTGGAGGTTATTTCTGGATGTGTGTAAATGTACGTGCATTCATGTGTGCCTGCGCAGAGATCTGAGGTTGGCTGGTAGGGTGGACCTCTGCGCATAATCACATGTGTGTGCAAGCATTGCCAAGTTTGGATTTCTTGAAATTTGGTTGATTTTTGTGAGGTTATTTCTGGATGGGTGTAAATGTACATGCAATCATGTGTGCCTGCGTAGAGATCTGAGGTTGGCTGGTAGGGTGGACCTCTGCGCATAATCGCATGTATGTGCAAACATTTTGATGTTTGGATTTCTTGGAATCTGGATGATTTTTGGGAGTGTATTTCTGGATGTGTGTAAATGTACGTGCATTCATGTGTGCCTGCATAGAGATATGAGGTTGGCTGGTAGGGTGGACCTCTGCGCATAATCACATGTGTGTGCAAGCATTGCCATGTTTGGATTTCTTGGAATTTGGTTGATTTGTGTGAGGTTATTTCTGGATGTGTGTAAATGTACATGCATTCATGTGTGCTTGCGTAGAGATGTGAGGTTGGCTGGTAGGGTGGACCTCTGCGCATAATCACATGTATGTGCAATCATTGCCATGTTTGGATTTCTTGAAATGTGGTTGATTTTTTTGAGGTTATTTCTGGATGTGTGTAAATGTACGTGCATTCATGTGTGCCTGCGTAGAGATCTGAGGTTGGCTGGTAGGGTGGACCTCTGCGCATAATCACATGTATGTGCAAGCATTGCCATGTTTGGATTTCTTGGAATTTGGTTGATTTTTTGGAGGTTATTTCTGGATGTGTGTAAATGTACGTGCATTCATGTGTGCCTGCGTAGAGATCTGAGGTTGGCTGGTAGGGTGGACCTCTGCGCATAATCACATGTATGTGCAAGCATTGCCATGTTTGGATTTCTTGGAATTTGGTTGATTTTTTGGAGGTTATTTCTGGATGTGTGTAAATGTACGTGCATTCATGTGTGCCTGCGTAGAGATCTGAGGTTGGCTGGTAGGGTGGACCTCTGCGCATAATCACATTTATGTGCAAGCATTGCCATGTTTGGATTTCGTGAAATTTGGTTGATTTGTGTGAGGTTATTTCTGGATGTGTGTAAATGTACGTGCATTCATGTGTGCCTGCGTAGAGATCTGAGGTTGGCTGGTAGGGTGGACCTCTGCGCATAATCACATGTATATGCAAGCATTGCCATGTTTGGATTTCTTGGAATTTGGTTGATTTTTGGGAGGTTATTTCTGGATGTGTGTAAATGTACGTGCATTCATGTGTGCCTGAGTAGAGATCTGAGGTTGGCTGGTAGGGTGGACCTCTGCGCATAATCACATGTATGTGCAAGCATTGTCATGTTTGGATTTCTTGGAATTTGGTTGATTTTTGTGAGGTTATTTCTGGATGTGTGTAAATGTACGTGCATTCATGTGTGCCTGCGTAGAGATCTGAGGTTGGCTGGTAGGGTGGACCTCTGCGCATAATCACATGTATGTGCAAGCATTGCCATGTTTGGATTTCTTGGAATTTGGTTGATTTGTTGGAGGTTATTTCTGGATGTGTGTAAATGTACATGCATTCATGTGTGCTTGCGTAGAGATGTGAGGTTGGCTGGTAGGGTGGACCTCTGCGCATAATCACATGTATGTGCAATCATTGCCATGTTTGGATTTCTTGGAATGTGGTTGATTTTTTTGAGGTTATTTCTGGATGTGTGTAAATGTACGTGCATTCATGTGTGCCTGCGTAGAGATCTGAGGTTGGCTGGTAGGGTGGACCTCTGCGCATAATCACATGTATGTGCAAGCATTGCCATGTTTGGATTTTTCGGAATTTGCTTGATTTGTTGGAGGTTATTTCTGGATGTGTGTAAATGTACATGCATTCATGTGTGCCTGCGTAGAGATCTGAGGTTGGCTGGTAGGGTGGACCTCTGCGCATAATCACATGTATGTGCAAGCATTTCCATGTTTGAATTTCTTGGAATTTGGTTGATTTTTGTGAGGTTATTTCTGGATGTGTGTAAATGTACGTGCATTCATGTGTGCCTGCGTAGAGATCTGAGGTTGGCTGGTAGGGTGGACCTCTGCGCATAATCACATGTATGTGCAAGCATTGCCATGTTTGGATTTCTTGGAATTTGGTTGATTTTTTGGAGGTTATTTCTGGATGTGTGTAAATGTACGTGCATTCATGTGTGCCTGCGTAGAGATCTGAGGTTGGCTGGTAGGGTGGACCTCTGCGCATAATCACATTTATGTGCAAGCATTGCCATGTTTGGATTTCGTGAAATTTGGTTGATTTGTGTGAGGTTATTTCTGGTTGTGTGCAAATGTACATGCATTCATGTGTGCCTGCGTAGAGATCTGAGGTTGGCTGGTAGGGTGGACCTCTGCGCATAATCACATGTATGTGCAAGCATTGCCATGTTTGGATTTCTTGGAATTTGGTTGATTTTTTTGAGGTTATTTCTGGATGTGTGTAAATGTACGTGCATTCATGTGTGCCTGCATAGAGAACTGAGGTTGGCTGGTAGGGTGGACCTCTGCGCATAATCACATGTGTGTGCAAGCAATTCCATGATTGGATTTATTGGAATTTGGTTGATTTGTGTGAGGTTATTTCTGGATGTGTGTAAATGTACGTGCATTCATGTGTGCCTGTGCAGAGATCTGAGGTTGGCTGGTAGGGTGGACCTCTGCGCATAAGCACATGTGTGTGCAAGCAATTCCATGTTTGGCTTTCTTGGAATTTGGTTGATTTTTGTGAGGTTATTTCTGTATGTGTGTAAATGTACGTGCATTCATGTGTGCCTGCGTAGAGATGTGAGGTTGGCTGGTAGGGTGGACCTCTGCGCATAATCACATGTATGTGCAAACATTTCGATGTTTGGCTTTCCTGGAATCTGGTTGATTTTTGGGAGTGTATTTCTGGATGTGTGTAAATGTACGTGCATTCATGTGTGCCTGCGTAGAGATATGAGGTTGGGTGGTAGGGTGGACCTCTGCGCATAATCACATGTATGTGCAAGCATTGCCATGTTTGGATTTCTTGGAATTTGGTTGATTTGTGTGAGGTTATTTCTGGATGTGTGTAAATGTACATGCATTCATGTGTGCTTGCGTAGAGATCTGAGGTTGGCTGGTAGGGTGGACCTCTGCGCATAATCACATGTATGTGCAAGCATTGCCATGTTTGGATTTCTGGGAATTTGGTTGATTTGTTGGAGGTTATTTCTGGATGTGTGTAAATGTACGTGCATTCATGTGTGCCTGAGTAGAGATCTGAGGTTGGCTGGTAGGGTGGACCTCTGCGCATAATCACATGTATGTGCAAGCATTGTCATGTTTGGATTTCTTGGAATTTGGTTGATTTTTGTGAGGTTATTTCTGGATGTGTGTAAATGTACGTGCATTCATGTGTGCCTGCGTAGAGATCTGAGGTTGGCTGGTAGGGTGGACCTCTGCGCATAATCACATGTATGTGCAAGCATTGCCATGTTTGGATTTCTTGGAATTTGGTTGATTTGTTGGAGGTTATTTCTGGATGTGTGTAAATGTACGTGCATTCATGTGTGCCTGCGTAGAGATCTGAGGTTGGCTGGTAGGGTGGACCTCTGCGCATAATCACATGTATGTGCAAGCATTGCCATGTTTGGATTTCTTGGAATTTGGTTGATTTGTGTGAGGTTATTTCTGGTTGTGTGCAAATGTACGTGCATTCATGTGTGCCTGCGTAGAGATCTGAGGTTGGCTGGTAGGGAGGACCTCTGCGCATAATCACATGTATGTGCAAGCAATTCCATGTTTGGAT
Source organism: Pelmatolapia mariae (assembly GCF_036321145.2). NCBI lineage: Eukaryota > Metazoa > Chordata > Actinopteri > Cichliformes > Cichlidae > Pelmatolapia > Pelmatolapia mariae. The sequence goes on from NC_086235.1 coordinate 38,719,298, forward strand.
TTCTTGGAATTTATTTGATTTGTGGGAGGTTATTTCTGGATGTGTGTAAATGTACGTGCATTCATGTGTGCCTGCATAGAGAACTGAGGTTGGCTGGTAGGGTGGACCTCTGCGCATAATCACATGTATGTGCAAGCATTGCCATGTTTGGCTTTCTTGGAATTTGGTTGATTTTTGTGAGGTTATTTCTGTATGTGTGTAAATGTACGTGCATTCATGTGTGCCTGCGTAGAGATATGAGGTTGGCTGGTAGGGTGGACCTCTGCGCATAATCACATGTATGTGCAAACATTTCGATGTTTGGCTTTCCTGGAATCTGGTTGATTTTTGGGAGTGTATTTCTGGATGTGTGTAAATGTACGTGCATTCATGTGTGCCTGCGTAGAGATATGAGGTTGGCTGGTAGGGTGGACCTCTGAGCATAATCACATGTGTGTGCAAGCATTGCCATGTTTGGATTTCTTGGAATTTGGTTGATTTGTGTGAGGTTATTTCTGGATGTGTGTAAATGTACATGCATTCATGTGTGCTTGCGTAGAGATCTGAGGTTGGCTGGTAGGGTGGACCTCTGCGCATAATCACATGTGTGTGCAAGCATTTCCATGTTTGGATTTCTTGGAATGTGGTTGATTTTTGTGAGGTTATTTCTGGATGTGTGTAAATGTACGTGCATTCATGTGTGCCTGCGTAGAGATCTGAGGTTGGCTGGTAGGGTGGACCTCTGCGCATAATCACATGTATGTGCAAGCATTGCCATGTTTGGCTTTCTTGGAATTTGGTTGATTTGTTGGAGGTTATTTCTGGATGTGTGTAAATGTACATGCAATCATGTGTGCCCGCGTAGAGATCTGAGGTTGGCTGGTAGGGTGGACCTCTGCGCATAATCACATGTATGTGCAAGCATTGCCATGTTTGGATTTCTTGGAATTTGGTTGATTTGTTGGAGGTTATTTCTGGATGTGTGTAAATGTACATGCAATCATGTGTGCCTGCGTAGAGATCTGAGGTTGGCTGGTAGGGTGGACCTCTGCGCATAATCGCATGTATGTGCAAACATTTCGATGTTTGGATTTCTTGGAATCTGGATGATTTTTGGGAGTGTATTTCTGGATGTGTGTAAATGTACGTGCATTCATGTGTGCCTGCGTAGAGAACTGAGGTTGGCTGGTAGGGTGGACCTCTGCGCATAATCACATGTGTGTGCAAGCATTGCCATGTTTGGATTTCTTGGAATTTGGTTGATTTGTTGGAGGTTATTTCTGGATGTGTGTAAATGTACGTGCATTCATGTGTGCCTGCGTATAGATCTGAGGTTGGCTGGTAGGGTGGACCTCTGCGCATAATCACATGTATGTGCAAGCATTGCCATGTTTGGATTTCTTGGAATTTGGTTGATTTGTGTGAGGTTATTTCTGGTTGTGTGCAAATGTACGTGCATTCATGTGTGCCTGCGTAGAGATCTGAGGTTGGCTGGTAGGGAGGACCTCTGCGCATAATCACATGTATGTGCAAGCAATTCCATGTTTGGATTTCTTGGAATTTATTTGATTTGTGGGAGGTTATTTCTGGATGTGTGTAAATGTACGTGCATTCATGTGTGCCTGCATAGAGAACTGAGGTTGGCTGGTAGGGTGGACCTCTGCGCATAATCACATGTATGTGCAAGCATTGCCATGTTTGGCTTTCTTGGAATTTGGTTGATTTTTGTGAGGTTATTTCTGTATGTGTGTAAATGTACGTGCATTCATGTGTGCCTGCGTAGAGATATGAGGTTGGCTGGTAGGGTGGACCTCTGCGCATAATCACATGTATGTGCAAACATTTCGATGTTTGGCTTTCCTGGAATCTGGTTGATTTTTGGGAGTGTATTTCTGGATGTGTGTAAATGTACGTGCATTCATGTGTGCCTGCGTAGAGATATGAGGTTGGCTGGTAGGGTGGACCTCTGAGCATAATCACATGTGTGTGCAAGCATTGCCATGTTTGGATTTCTTGGAATTTGGTTGATTTGTGTGAGGTTATTTCTGGATGTGTGTAAATGTACATGCATTCATGTGTGCTTGCGTAGAGATCTGAGGTTGGCTGGTAGGGTGGACCTCTGCGCATAATCACATGTGTGTGCAAGCATTTCCATGTTTGGATTTCTTGGAATGTGGTTGATTTTTGTGAGGTTATTTCTGGATGTGTGTAAATGTACGTGCATTCATGTGTGCCTGCGTAGAGATCTGAGGTTGGCTGGTAGGGTGGACCTCTGCGCATAATCACATGTATGTGCAAGCATTGCCATGTTTGGCTTTCTTGGAATTTGGTTGATTTGTTGGAGGTTATTTCTGGATGTGTGTAAATGTACATGCAATCATGTGTGCCCGCGTAGAGATCTGAGGTTGGCTGGTAGGGTGGACCTCTGCGCATAATCACATGTATGTGCAAGCATTGCCATGTTTGGATTTCTTGGAATTTGGTTGATTTGTTGGAGGTTATTTCTGGATGTGTGTAAATGTACGTGCATTCATGTGTGCCTGCGCAGAGATCTGAGGTTGGCTGGTAGGGTGGACCTCTGCGCATAATCACATGTATGTGCAAGCATTGCCAAGTTTGGATTTCTTGGAATTTGGTTGATTTTTGTGAGGTTATTTCTGGATGTGTGTAAATGTACATGCAATCATGTGTGCCTGCGTAGAGATCTGAGGTTGGCTGGTAGGGTGGACCTCTGCGCATAATCGCATGTATGTGCAAACATTTCGATGTTTGGATTTCTTGGAATCTGGATGATTTTTGGGAGTGTATTTCTGGATGTGTGTAAATGTACGTGCATTCATGTGTGCCTGCGTAGAGATATGAGGTTGGCTGGTAGGGTGGACCTCTGCGCATAATCACATGTGTGTGCAAGCATTGCCATGTTTGGATTTCTTGGAATGTGGTTGATTTTTTTGAGGTTATTTCTGGATGTGTGTAGATGTACGTGCATTCATGTGTGCCTGCGTAGAGATCTGAGGTTGGCTGGTAGGGTGGACCTCTGCGCATAATCACATGTATGTGCAAGCATTGCCATGTTTGGATTTCTTGGAATTTGTTTGATTTGTTGGAGGTTATTTCTGGATGTGTGTAAATGTACATGCATTCATGTGTGCCTGCGTAGAGATCTGAGGTTGGCTGGTAGGGTGGACCTCTGCGCATAATCACATGTATGTGCAAGCATTGCCATGTTTGGATTTCTTGGAATTTGGTTGATTTTTTGGAGGTTATTTCTGGATGTGTGTAAATGTACGTGCATTCATGTGTGCCTGCGTAGAGATCTGAGGTTGGCTGGTAGGGTGGACCTCTGCGCATAATCACATTTATGTGCAAGCATTGCCATGTTTGGATTTCGTGAAATTTGGTTGATTTGTGTGAGGTTATTTCTGGTTGTGTGCAAAGGTACATGCATTCATGTGTGCCTGCGTAGAGATCTGAGGTTGGCTGGTAGGGTGGACCTCTGCGCATAATCACATGTATATGCAAGCATTGCCATGTTTGGATTTCTTGGAATTTGGTTGATTTTTGGGAGGTTATTTCTGGATGTGTGTAAATGTACGTGCATTCATGTGTGCCTGAGTAGAGATCTGAGGTTGGCTGGTAGGGTGGACCTCTGCGCATAATCACATGTATGTGCAAGCATTGTCATGTTTGGATTTCTTGGAATTTGGTTGATTTTTGTGAGGTTATTTCTGGATGTGTGTAAATGTACGTGCATTCATGTGTGCCTGCGTAGAGATCTGAGGTTGGCTGGTAGGGTGGACCTCTGCGCATAATCACATGTATGTGCAAGCATTGCCATGTTTGGATTTCTTGGAATTTGGTTGATTTGTGTGAGGTTATTTCTGGTTGTGTGCAAATGTACATGCATTCATGTGTGCCTGCGTAGAGATCTGAGGTTGGCTGGTAGGGTGGACCTCTGCGCATAATCACATGTGTGTGCAAGCATTGCCATGATTGGATTTCTTGGAATGTGGTTGATTTTTTTGAGGTTATTTCTGGATGTGTGTAAATGTACGTGCATTCATGTGTGCCTGCGTAGAGATCTGAGGTTGGCTGGTAGGGTGGACCTCTGCGCATAATCACATGTATGTGCAATCATTGCCATGTTTGGATTTCTTGGAATGTGGTTGATTTTTTTGAGGTTATTTCTGGATGTGTGTAAATGTACGTGCATTCATGTGTGCCTGCGTAGAGATCTGAGGTTGGCTGGTAGGGTGGACCTCTGCGCATAATCACATGTATGTGCAAGCATTGCCATGTTTGGATTTCTTGGAATTTGTTTGATTTGTTGGAGGTTATTTCTGGGTGTGTGTAAATGTACATGCATTCATGTGTGCCTGCGTAGAGATCTGAGGTTGGCTGGTAGGGTGGACCTCTGCGCATAATCACATGTATGTGCAAGCATTTCCATGTTTGAATTTCTTGGAATTTGGTTGATTTTTGTGAGGTTATTTCTGGATGTGTGTAAATGTACGTGCATTCATGTGTGCCTGCGTAGAGATCTGAGGTTGGCTGGTAGGGTGGACCTCTGCGCATAATCACATGTATGTGCAAGCAGTGCCATGTTTGGATTTCTTGGAATTTGGTTGATTTGTTGGAGGTTATTTCTGGATGTGTGTAAATGTACGTGCATTCATGTGTGCCTGCGTAGAGATCTGAGGTTGGCTGGTAGGGAGGACCTCTGCGCATAATCACATGTATGTGCAAGCAATTCCATGTTTGGATTTCTTGGAATTTGGTTGATTTGTGGGAGGTTATTTCTGGATGTGTGTAAATGTACGTGCATTCATGTGTGCCTGCATAGAGAACTGAGGTTGGCTGGTAGGGTGGACCTCTGCGCATAAGCACATGTGTGTGCAAGCAATTCCATGATTGGATTTATTGGAATTTGGTTGATTTGTGTGAGGTTATTTCTGGATGTGTGTAAATGTACGTGCATTCATGTGTGCCTGTGCAGAGATCTGAGGTTGGCTGGTAGGGTGGACCTCTGCGCATAAGCACATGTGTGTGCAAGCAATTCCATGTTTGGCTTTCTTGGAATTTGGTTGATTTTTGTGAGGTTATTTCTGGATGTGTGTAAATGTACGTGCATTCATGTGTGCCTGCGTAGAGATATGAGGTTGGCTGGTAGGGTGGACCTCTGCGCATAATCACATGTATGTGCAAACATTTCGATGTTTGGCTTTCCTGGAATCTGGTTGATTTTTGGGAGTGTATTTCTGGATGTGTGTAAATGTACGTGCATTCATGTGTGCCTGCGTAGAGATATGAGGTTGGGTGGTAGGGTGGACCTCTGCGCATAATCACATGTATGTGCAAGCATTGCTATGTTTGGGTTTCTTGGAATTTGGTTGATTTGTGTGAGGTTATTTCTGGATGTGTGTAAATGTACATGCATTCATGTGTGCTTGCGTAGAGATCTGAGGTTGGCTGGTAGGGTGGACCTCTGCGCATAATCACATGTATGTGCAAGCATTGCCATGTTTGGATTTCTTGGAATTTGGTTGATTTGTTGGAAGTTATTTCTGGATGTGTGCAAATGTACGTGCATTCATGTGTGCCTGAGTAGAGATCTGAGGTTGGCTGGTAGGGTGGACCTCTGCGCATAATCACATGTATGTGCAAGCATTGTCATGTTTGGATTTCTTGGAATTTGGTTGATTTTTGTGAGGTTATTTCTGGATGTGTGTAAATGTACGTGCATTCATGTGTGCCTGCGTAGAGATCTGAGGTTGGCTGGTAGGGTGGACCTCTGCGCATAATCACATGTATGTGCAAGCATTGCCATGTTTGGATTTCTTGGAATTTGGTTGATTTGTTGGAGGTTATTTCTGGATGTGTGTAAATGTACGTGCATTCATGTGTGCCTGCGTAGAGATCTGAGGTTGGCTGGTAGGGTGGACCTCTGCGCATAATCACATGTATGTGCAAGCATTGCCATGTTTGGATTTCTTGGAATTTGGTTGATTTGTGTGAGGTTATTTCTGGATGTGTGCAAATGTACATGCATTCATGTGTGCCTGCGTAGAGATCTGAGGTTGGCTGGTAGGGTGGACCTCTGCGCATAATCACATGTGTGTGCAAGCATTGCCATGATTGGATTTCTTGGAATGTGGTTGATTTTTTTGAGGTTATTTCTGGATGTGTGTAAATGTACGTGCATTCATGTGTGCCTGCGTAGAGATCTGAGGTTGGCTGGTAGGGTGGACCTCTGCGCATAATCACATGTATGTGCAAGCATTGCCATGTTTGGATTTCTTGGAATGTGGTTGATTTTTTTGAGGTTATTTCTGGATGTGTGTAAATGTACGTGCATTCATGTGTGCCTGCGTAGAGATCTGAGGTTGGCTGGTAGGGTGGACCTCTGCGCATAATCACATGTGTGTGCAAGCATTGCCATGTTTGGATTTCTTGGAATTTGTTTGATTTGTTGGAGGTTATTTCTGGATGTGTGTAAATGTACATGCATTCATGTGTGCCTGCGTAGAGATCTGAGGTTGGCTGGTAGGGTCGACCTCTGCGCATAATCACATGTATGTGCAAGCATTTCCATGTTTGGATTTCTTGGAATTTGGTTGATTTGTGTGAGGTTATTTCTGGTTGTGTGCAAATGTACATGCATTCATGTGTGCCTGCGTAGAGATCTGAGGTTGGCTGGTAGGGTGGACCTCTGCGCATAATCACATGTGTGTGCAAGCATTGCCATGATTGGATTTCTTGGAATGTGGTTGATTTTTTTGAGGTTATTTCTGGATGTGTGTAAATGTACGTGCATTCATGTGTGCCTGCGTAGAGATCTGAGGTTGGCTGGTAGGGTGGACCTCTGCGCATAATCACATGTATGTGCAAGCATTGCCATGTTTGGATTTCTTGGAATTTGTTTGATTTGTTGGAGGTTATTTCTGGATGTGTGTAAATGTACATGCATTCATGTGTGCCTGCGTAGAGATCTGAGGTTGGCTGGTAGGGTGGACCTCTGCGCATAATCACATGTATGTGCAAGCATTGCCATGTTTGAATTTCTTGGAATTTGGTTGATTTTTGTGAGGTTATTTCTGGTTGTGTGTAAATGTACGTGCATTCATGTGTGCCTGCGTAGAGATCTGAGGTTGGCTGGTAGGGTGGACCTCTGCGCATAATCACATGTATGTGCAAGCATTGCCATGTTTGGATTTCTTGGAATTTGGTTGATTTGTTGGAGGTTATTTCTGGATGTGTGTAAATGTACGTGCATTCATGTGTGCCTGCGTAGAGATCTGAGGTTGGCTGGTAGGGAGGACCTCTGCGCATAATCACATGTATGTGCAAGCAATTCCATGTTTGGATTTTTTGGAATTTATTTGATTTGTGGGAGGTTATTTCTGGATGTGTGTAAATGTACGTGTATTCATGTGTGCCTGCATAGAGAACTGAGGTTGGCTGGTAGGGTGGACCTCTGCGCATAATCACATGTATGTGCAAGCATTGCCATGTTTGGCTTTCTTGGAATTTGGTTGATTTTTGTGAGGTTATTTCTGTATGTGTGTAAATGTACGTGCATTCATGTGTGCCTGCGTAGAGATATGAGGTTGGCTGGTAGGGTGGACCTCTGCGCATAATCACATGTATGTGCAAACATTGCCATGTTTGGCTTTCCTGGAATCTGGTTGATTTTTGGGAGTGTATTTCTGGATGTGTGTAAATGTACGTGCATTCATGTGTGCCTGCGTAGAGATATGAGGTTGGCTGGTAGGGTGGACCTCTGCGCATAATCACATGTGTGTGCAAGCATTGCCATGTTTGGCTTTCTTGGAATTTGGTTGATTTGTTGGAGGTTATTTCTGGATGTGTGTAAATGTACATGCAATCATGTGTGCCCGCGTAGAGATCTGAGGTTGGCTGGTAGGGTGGACCTCTGCGCATAATCGCATGTGTGTGCAAGCATTGCCATGTTTGGATTTCTTGGAATTTGGTTGATTTGTTGGAGGTTGTTTCTGGATGTGTGTAAATGTACGTGCATTCATGTGTGCCTGCGCAGAGATCTGAGGTTGGCTGGTAGGGTGGACCTCTGCGCATAATCACATGTGTGTGCAAGCATTGCCAAGTTTGGATTTCTTGAAATTTGGTTGATTTTTGTGAGGTTATTTCTGGATGTGTGTAAATGTACGTGCATTCATGTGTGCCTGCGTAGAGATCTGAGGTTGGCTGGTAGGGTTGACCTCTGCGCATAATCGCATGTATGTGCAAGCCTTGACATGTTTGGATTTCTTGGAATTTGGTTGATTTGTTGGAGGTTATTTCTGGATGTGTGTAAATGTACGTGCATTCATGTGTGCCTGCGTAGAGATCTGAGGTTGGCTGGTAGGGAGGACCTCTGCGCATAATCACATGTGTGTGCAAGCATTGCCATGTTTGGATTTCTTGGAATTTGGTTGATTTTTGTGAGGTTATTTCTGGTTGTGTGTAAATGTACGTGCATTCATGTGTGCCTGCGTAGAGATCTGAGGTTGGCTGGTAGGGTGGACCTCTGCGCATAATCGCATGTATGTGCAAACATTTTGATGTTTGGCTTTCTTGGAATTTGTTTGATTTGTTGGAGGTTATTTCTGGATGTGTGTAAATGTACGTGCATTCATGTGTGCCTGCGTAGAGATCTGAGGTTGGCTGGTAGGGTGGACCTCTGTGCATAATCACATGTATGTGCAAGCATTGCCATGTTTGGATTTCTTGGAATTTGGTTGATTTGTGGGAGGTTATTTCTGTATGTGTGTAAATGTACGTGCATTCATGTGTGCCTGCATAGAGATCTGAGGTTGGCTGGTAGGGTGGACCTCTGCGTATAATCACATGTGTGTGCAAGCATTTCGATTTTTGGATTTCTTGGAATGTGGTTTCTGTGGGGGAGTTTATCTCTGTATGTGTGTAAATGTACGTTGTTCTGATTCGTATTTTGAGGTGGAGGACAAATGACTGCAAAGTCCCAGTGTGCCAAAATAATGATTTTATTAAACACATATATATATGTGGGGAAGATGAGCACCATCACACAACCAGCGCCGATCTCCCCTGAACAACAGATAAACAGTTATCTATATATCATAGTTGATGACAAGCATCATGCGTCAAAGCAGATAGATAACTTGCGTCGGTTCCAGTAACTCAAGTATCAGTTCCAGTAACTCAAGTACGTTCCAGTACATTGAACCCTGGACATCCTTCACTCCCACGCCAGATATTTCCTGTTATTACTAAACTGTCACGTACACAGGTCAAACCACTTAGCAGTTTTGAGCAAAACAAGTCTAGACACTATGTGTGTGTGTGTAAGCACAAAGACCTTTTAAGGGCATAATTTCTGACTTCTCCGTTACCAGTCAAACTCCAATGCAGCAGGCCACTGAATACACACAGGCCTCTATGCTGTTTGTACATTATATGCGGTGTGTTGTATTGTAAGCATATATGCAATCCTTTAGTAGCTTGGGTCACCTTAACTTTCTCAATTGATCGGCCAGACATCACGCTGCCCGTAGCTTCAGACCATTACTTAACTTGACCAAGCTTCAACTCTTTAATAAGCACAAAATGCAATATGGATAACATGAGTACAGTTGCACCTGCAATGAAAGATTATTATGTAATTATGCTCACACCTGAAATACAAACTTTAAGGTAATAAATGCTTTGATGAAAACGATAATGATAAGTGATGCAACAGTAATAATACTGGTTATGAATAGTAACAGTAACAGTAAAATAATATTCTCATCTCCACACTCCTCCTCTTTGGCCTTTGAAAAAGGCCAACACTCATCATGTTTGTCTCACTCCTCGGACCACCCAGCCACCTCTCGCAACGGCATCATAGACCCAGGACCAGTTAAACCAGCTGGCCCCAAGTCCATAGCCCTCTCCAGCAGTTTCACCAATGCTCGTCTGGCCAGAGGGATGAGACAACAACCTATAACCAATATACCTATAAAAGTAACAAGAGAAAACATGGCAGACATAACCACACCCTTCCATTGCCCAAAAACAGACGTCATCCAGTCCTCCAGCACATTATTCACTCCTGAATGTTCATGCATAGTTTTGGATAAACTTTTCAGACTCTCCAGAGCCCCGGTTACAGAGCCATCTGGAGCGGTGTTGTTGGGAATGAAAGTACAACACATGTCACCAAACATGGCGCACACACCTCCCTTCTCGGCCAACAACATGTCCAGGGCCATCCGATTTTGCACTCCTACTAGCGACGTCGGCCCCAGTTGTTCTGCAAGTCCCACCACGGCGTCCCTGGTCAGGTTAGAGAGCCTCAGCACATTATAATGAACATAATTAATACGATCGACATTTTTATTTGGAGTTATCCATATGAACACACTTTCAAATCCTGCCGCTATTTGGTTAACTAATTTATATTCATCAGGAACTCCTATTGAGTCAATCCAGGTAGGCGAGTCCGTTCTTGGGTCATAACTATGTGTACCCGTTGTGCTTCGTACCCTCAACATGTGTCTCCTACGTCTGACTGTCATTGTACGTGTGTCATGTTGCGGAATGGCTTTTACCTTATTCCCTATAAGCATCAATGGTGCTCCTAACCGCACCATAGCACATGTCCCCACACTCCCCAAAGGAACACGCACCAAAAGGGTGTAATGTCCACAGTAATAACCCACCTCTAGCCCATGTACCTATTATTGTGTCTGGGTCACTCACATTATTGGTGGTCCTTCCCGTGAGCGTCCTCTTACACCAACTTGGGTCAATTTCTCCCAGGGTGTATATCACGCTGTCCGTAGAAAATTCAAAACATGTGTAATTATCTTGTTTAGGTATGAATGATCCTGTTTGCATACGTTTATCAATTGGCGGATATAAACTTGACAATGTGGTACAGTCACCTGTGGCCACAGCTTCTCTAGTTAGTCTCAGCATACAATTATAACCCCACTCATCCTCTGGATACAGAGGCGCAGGCTCAGTGAACAGACGCGGCCTAGCTGTAGCACAGGCAACACAATCATCTACATGCTGTTCCCTAGCATTTTGAGCCACCCAGTCCAGCCAGAGATTACTGTCACTGAATCCGGTGGCACGTTCAATTAAATCTTGTGGTTTCAGGCGAGTGTAGTCGACTACAACTACCTTCCTGTCTGAGTTTTGGTTAATTTTAATCAGTGATGTCCCATTGTCCCTTAATACAGGCCTTGTCGGTTTAGCTTTACTAAGGAAATTGACTTTTATTAACCTCTTTGGATCTACCCCTAGAGTTTCCACACCGAGAACTAAATATACAGAGTTTCGACGCCACCAGTTCCCCATTGACAGGGTCAGCGGATTCTGGGTCGGACTATAATCTCTCTGAAGTTTTAGCTCATTCTCCGGCCCCTGCTCCACATTAGTGCAGAGGTTATGCCAGCCTGACAGTCTTCCCGTTCCATTCTCTCCACACTGGTGAACAACACACTGAGATCCTTCCTCCACTTGGGGAAGTAATTCATTCCCTCACCAAAAGTTGATTCTGTACATCTGGACATAGCGTTTTCAGTAGGAGAAACGTTTTGTCACTCATCCATGAATTGTGGTACGTCCTGAGATTTGATTTTCACCCAGCTGTCATCCACATACCTGAACCAATGACTTGGTGGTTTTTCAGGGTAGGATAGCAAAGCCCTCTTTTCCACTTCTTCGATGTACAAATTGACCACGATGGGTGAAACTGGGGAGCCGATGGCACACCCATGTTTCTGCCTGCAGTACTGACCCTTGTATGTAAAATATGTGGAATGAAGACACAGTTAAAAACACACATGGTCTATGCTGAGAGTGGTCCTGTTGCAGAGGTTGGGGTCATCCTGTAATTTCAATTCAATTCAATTTCATTTATATAGCGCCAAATCACAACAGCAGTCGCCTCAAGGTGCTTTATATTGCACAGTATATCCTATAATAATACATACAGAGAAAAACCCAACAATCATATGACCCCTATGAACAAGCACTTTGGCAACAGTGGGAAGGAAAAACTCCTTTTTAACAGGAAGAAACCTCCGACAGAACCAGGCTCAGGGAGGGGCGGGGCCATCTGCTGTGATTGGTTGGGGTGAGAGAAGGAAGACAGGATAAAGACATGCTGTGGAAGAGAGACAGAGATTAATAACAGATATGATTTAATGCAGAGAGGTCTATTAACACATACTGAGTAAGAAAGGTGACTGGAAAGGAAAAACTCCCCGGCAGCCTAAGTCTATTGCAGCATAACTAAGGGAGGATTCAGGGTCACCTGGTCCAACCCTAACTATATGCTTTAGCAAAAAGGAAAGTTTGAAGCCTAATCTTGAAAGTAGAGATAGTGTCTGTCTCCTGAATCCAAACTGGAAGCTGGTTCCACAGAAGAGGGGCCTGAAAACTGAAGGCTCTGCCTCCCATTCTACTTTTAAATACTCTAGGAACAACAAGTAAGCCTGCAGTGTGAAAGCGAAGTGCTCTAATAGGGTGATATGGTACTACAAGGTCATTAAGATAAGATGGGGCCTGATTATTTAAGACCTTGTATATGAGGAGCAGGATTTTGAATTCAATTCTTGATTTAACAGGGAGCCAATGAAGGGAAGCCAATACAGGAGAAATATGCTCTCTCTTTCTAGTCCCTGTCAGGACTCTTGCTGCAGCATTTTGGATTAACTGAAGGCTTTTCAGGGAGTTTTTAGGACATCCTGATAATAATGAATTAGAGTAGTCCAGCCTGGAAGTAATAAATGCATCAACTAGTTTTTCAGCGTCACTCTGAGACAGGATATTTCTAACTTTAGAGATGTTGCACAAATGGAAGAAAGCAGTCTTACATATTTGTTTAATATGTGTGTTGAAGGACATGTCCTGGTCAAACATGACTCCAAGGTTCCTCACAGTGTTACTGGAGGCCAAAGTAATGCCATCCAGAGTAAGAATCTGGTTAGATACCATATGTTTTAAGATTTTTCTAAGATTTCTAAGATTACTTACGAACTACCTCCAATGTTTCTGTGACTCTGATGCAAGTGAAGAGAGATGTAACATCGTACGAGACCATGGTTTCATCTGCCTCCATAATGACATAAGATAAGATAAGATAAGATAAGATAAGATAAGATAACTCTTTGTCATTGCACAGTCATACATAGTACAATGGTACAATGAAATTGGAAAATCTCTCACCTTCTCAACAAAATCCAGGGTGTTCTGGATATGGTGTTCAGAGCTGCCTACCAGCGGGTTGAAGCCAGAAACTTGGAGATGTTATAGGTGACCGAGTTGATCATACAGACAACCGGTCTTAAAGGTGCATCCTGTTTATGTATCTTCGGTAAACCATACAGACTTGGTGTAGACTCCCCTGGGTACAGCCTGTGGTATGAGGTCCGGTCAATAGCCTTGTCTTGTTCTAACTGCTTCAGACAGTCTATCACCCTCTTCCTGTAGCCACTTCCTGGGTCTCGTTTCAGGGGCTCATAAGTATTTTCATCACTGAGCAGTAACAAAATTTTCTCATGATAGTCTTTCTGGTTTAGCAATACTGTGCACCTACCCTTGTCTGCCGGAAGGATGATAATGTTGATGTCATCACTAAGTGATGTGAGTGCCTTCCTCTCCTCCATGGTGATGTTGGATGCTGGGGGCTTTGCATTGGTGAGACAGGCCGAAACCTTCGTCCGTAGTTGCTCTGCTTCTACTTCTGCAATATTGTTGTTTCGAATTGCTTTTTCTGTGGCTGTGATCAGTTCCACTAGCTGGATTTGTCTCTGTGTCACAGCAAAATTAAACCTCTTGGCAAGCACTTTTTTCTCTGTTTGGGTGAGCTGTCTGTCAGACAAATTCTTCACCCAGTTGTCCACATCCTCGGTGTCACATCCTTCTCTCTTCTGGCTGCTGAGGACACTCTCTGTATTTTGCTGTGGTTTCCAATGAACAACAAGTAAGTCAAACTTCCTTTGTTGCCTGTCTTACGTTTCTTGTGCTGTGCTGTGCTTCTCAGTGAAGTCAAAGACCTTTTTAAGGGTATTCTCATCTCGAAGCAATGTAAGTCTCTGTCGGATCCGCTCCTCTTGAGATTTTAGCACGTCGATGGTAAAATTTGTTTGCCTCACCGGTTCATTAAGCAGCTGGTGCTGTTCCTACTGGAGGATTTTTGTTGCCCGGAAGGCTTTAACTGTAGAGCTCATTGGCAGACTTTTAGGAGTAATCCTGTTTTGTCTGCATCTGAGGCTGAATCTCAGGTGGTTCCTGTAATCCGCAATCTTACGTGCTGTTTGCTCATACTGACGTACAAGCTTTAGGCAGTCCTTGCCAAAGTAGGTTAAAATGTCTTGATGTATGCTCAATCATCCAGGTAAGTGAATCTACAAAAGTTGAAGTAAAGGAGGCCATTTACGTGAAAAGGGAAAGACCATCTCTGAATGGAGGAGGGGGCCTAAGGGTACAGCTGTCACCATCTTACAATGTTGTGATTGCAGCCATTCCCCAACTCTCTGTGAATGGTACTCATGGCTACTGATCAGTGGTCTTTGATCAGTGGTCGTTGATCAATGTGCATGAGAATTTGCATTATAAAGATTAAGGAACTGACCTCCCAGCCCATTGTTCCTTCAGTAGCCTGGTTTCAGTCATTATACAAATGTACTGTTTATAAGATTGGGGAAACCTGCAGTCAGCTGAGACAGAACAAGTCACTTGAATGAGTGATGAAATGTTTCTCCCACTGAAAACGCTATGTCGAGATGAACAGAATCAACTTTTGGAGATTTACTTAACTGGATAATTGAGCATGCATCAAGATAATTCATTCCCTGTTTTCCTGTGAGTCTTCAGAGAGTATAACGCTTCAGAGCCAGGCAGCAATTTGTAGCAGAATTTCTGCAGAAATCCTGATGGTCGTCCAGAAGGACCATGGTGTTTTACCAAAGACCCATCTGTCCAGAAAGAAGCCTGCAGAGTACCAATATGTGGCAAGTATCTGCTACAGCACCATTTTAGGCTTCCATGTCAACACCTAACATGAGCTGCTCACAAGTCACTGAATTTCTTTTGTTTATACATCACTGCTGAACTCTTCTTACATCCTGGAGTGTTTCAGTGCTCATATAAAGTCTAGGATTATATTTCTCTGTAGTATGAGCTCCAAGTTCTGCCAGCTGATCTGTCTTTTTTTTGTTAAAGGTGAAATCTTTGCCCCACCCACTGTGGCCACAAAACCACACAGACCTCTAGTGTGCTTGCCCAATTATGGTATAGAATATAATGGGGACCTAAGTGTTACTATAGGAGGTCACCCCTGCCTGCAATGGTCATTACCGGAGGTAAAAACCTTCAGTCGGGACAAAGAGTTCATCCCTGAAGTTCAGCTGCCGACCAACAAGTGCCGAAATCCTGACAGTGACTTTGAGGGCCCCTGGTGCTATGTAAGGATTGCTGGAAATATAACAATGGACTACTGTGACCTGCAGCTATGTGGTGGAGTACAAAACAACAATCCACTATTACACAAATCCTCCTGTTTACCTGCCCCTTACCTTTCCAACTGTCCACTGTTTCTTGTAGAGGATCCGCCAACTGTGACCGAAGACAGGGAGCGCTTCGTCTTAGGTCAGGCCAGGAAAAATCTTTTCAGTCCACGCACGTTTGGACAAGGAGAGGATGGTGAGTTCACTTAATGGGCAGTGACAGCAAGCATCACGTAATCACTGTACCCCAAAAAGCTGAATGAGTACTACTCAAGAAGCAATATGTCTGTGAAGGTTCTCAGTCATCCAGGTCATCGTAGTCTAAGGAGCTTGGAAAGAAAAGCGTCTGGATTTCTTAAGGTTTCTTGAAGACATTCCTCTCATCCGAGAAGCTTCTTCAGTTCTAGGGTTACATGGTGGAGAGCCCCAGATTTAAACCCCGTGGGAGTAACCCCTTCATTGACCGCCTTACAAATCACCGCCTTTACCCAGGGGATGCACACACGATCAGATTTGCACACTGTTAGACCTCTGCCTTACCACAACATACTTCAAATACAACGAAGGCTTCTACAGACAAAAACATGGCTGTGCCATGGGCTCCACGGTGTCACCTATTGTAGCCAACCTTTACATGGAGGAAGTGGAAAGGAAGGCTCTTCGCTCTTTTAAAGGGAGAGTACCCAGCCACTGGTACAGATATGTAGATGACACCTGGGTCAAAATCAAGACACGAGAAGTGGAATCCTTCACTGCTCACATTAACGCCGTGGATAAAAACATCAAGTTCACCAGGGAAGACACAAAGGACGACTGTTTGTGTTACACCCCTGAAAACAGGGGGAAAAGAATCACGAGAGTGATTATGACTTGCGTCGCTCTTGCAGTAGTTTATTGCAGTGAAAATGAACAGAAATATTTCACATTCTGTACTGCTTAATGTCACATGGTGGAAGAAAAAGACAAAATAATAAACCAAGATACTAAAGTGCTTACTATATATACCAGAACAGGTTTCCTGACAAAATGGCTGACAATAGCGGCGTTTTTAGCTCCTGCCGTTATCTTACTGGCCATTACACAGTACAAAACTGAGGCTCAAAACCGCCACGTGTATGTGCACAAAACTGTAATACAATGCTTCTAAAGCTTACAAACCAGTGAAGGGTTACCTCTTAAATATCTTAACAGTGTACAAATTGAAAATATATCAGCCTTTAAACACTTTTACCTGAAAACAGGGGGAAAAGAATCACGAGAGTGATTATGACTTGCGTCTCTCTTATCTATGTCTATTTTAGTGAGGAGAACGCGCGAAAGCCCCCTAGTGGAGAATAGAGACACTGCTAATCGATCCCAGAAAAGGCTTACTAGCCGATCACTGAGATATAGATTGCAGTTCTCTTAAGTAACATAAAAGCCATTAATATAACATGAAAAATAATAAACTCTTAACCATTTTCTTACCATATTTACATTATTTTTGTCCTTATATCAACTGATATGAATTAGTATTAACTAGACAGTTTTATATGCAGTAGTCCTTCAACAGTAGTCCTTCAACCTGTTACATTTGCCTTTCCTGGACTGCGCTGTGCACATTGAAGAGAATGGCAACCTCAACATTGAAGTTTACTGGAAGCCCACACACAGGGACCAGTACCTCCTCTTTGACTCCCATCACCCTCTGGAACACAAACTTGGAGTAATCAGGACCCTACACCACCGGGCAGAACATGTTCCCTCTAAGCCTGAAGGGAAAAAGAAGGAACACACACATTTAAAGGAAGCATTTAAAACATGCGGTAATCCTAATTGGGTGTTTATAAAGTCAGCAAAGATGCACAGAAAAGAAGATCAGACACCAGCGAGGGAGGATAAGAAAAACAGATGCAACAACATTGTCATCCCCTATGTAGCCGGTGTATCAGAGAAACTCAGGAGAGTTTTCTCCAAGCACGACATCCCAGTGCATTTCAGATCCAGCAACACACTCAGACAGAAATGGGTTCATCCCAAAGACAAAACTGGTGGTGTATGCTGTACAGTGCAGCGAGGAATGCCCAGACCTCTACATTGGAGAGACCAAACAGCCACTTCACAAGCGCATGGCACAATATAGAAGAGCCACCTCCACAGGACAAGACTCAGCGGTCCATCTGCATCTAAAGGTCAAAGGTCACTCTTTGAGGATGCCAATGTTCACATTTTGGACAGAGAAGACAGATGGCTTCAAAGAGGAGTGAAAGAAGCCATTTATGTCCACTGTGAGCGACCATCTTTGAACAACTATCTGCCATCTATAATCTAGTTTTGAAATCCTTTCCCAGACGCCTTAACGCCCACTCACATCCTGGGCCATCTGACCTCAGGAAATCACATGATAGGGTGGGGCTAGGTTTCACAATGAGCTCACCTGAAACCCTGGCTGATTGTGACCCACACCGGTTTCACACCTTGACTCATGTGATTAGGTGGGTCCTTTTGTCCCTCTTTGGGGGGTTACTCCTACAGGGTTTATACTTGGGACTCTCCACCATGTGACCCTAGAACTGAAGAAGCTTCTCGGATGAGAGGTGAAACGTCTTCAAGCAACCTAAAGAAGTCCAGGCGCTTTTCTTTCCAAGCTCCTTAGGTTACTCAAGAAGCAGGTGATTAATCTAGCCTTTTAATATTTTCATTATATTTAACCATCTTTCAAAGTTTTATTTGGCTTCTTGTGTTGTAGATTGTGGACAGCGTCCCCTGTTGGAAAAGATAAACAAAAGTGATAGAAACGAAGCAGGCTTATTTTTCAACTGGTGGTGTCGTCCCATTGGGTGTGATGACGTTGAAGAGGCCTCGGCTCCATGGTAATGTCACTAGATAAACATGATTTTAACCTCCTAGGACCTGGCATCCACATATGTGGACATCACATTTTGGGTTATTTAGACCAAAATACTCAATTTTGCTCTACAAGGGCCTGATATCCACTTACGAGGACATTATACTGCTACTGTTCTATCAAAATTTTAAACAAATATCCTCATATGTGGCTCTTATTTTTCTTAAAAACAAAAATAAGGTAAAAAAAAAAAATCTGGTAATTCTTTGTTTTTACATTCATTGGGCCGCAATATGCCCAAATATCAAAGAGGAATTAAAAATGCATGCCATGGAAGAGTTTGGGTCTTAGGAGGTTAAGGATGATTTACAAAATCGCTCTGGAGGTCTGTTAAAATAGACCAGACTCCCATCCGGAGAGTAAAAAAATAATATGAGATTTACTTAATTTATCCCTATCAGAAAACTGCAGCGCTACAGCAGCCAAAACATAAAAACAGGTAATAAATAGAATACCACAAAATGGATAAATGGCACCGGCAAAGTCGGCTGTCTGCTTCGGCCCAACTTTTTCATTCTTTGCTGATTTTTGTTACTTTCTGTTCCGTCTGCCTGAATCTTGAATGGGTATTATGGAAAACACACAAATTCGCTACAGTAGAGATACTCTTTTTTCGATTTGTTTACAATTTACAAACATTTCGTCGTGTTTAACTCCGGACCCAACCTGGCCAAGGGAGATCCTGAGAAAGAACAAAGGATGCGACCCTAAGCGACAGCAACGAGGGAAAGAAGCTGGCATCAGGATTAGGCTAGGGGCTTGCACACACCGTGCACCCATGGCCAGTATCCTGCTAGCCAATGTTCAGTCCATCGAGAACAATCTTGATAACTTCAGGGCCAGAGTCAAGTTGCAGAAAGAGTTCGGGACTGCAACATCCTCTGCTTCACCGAGACATTGCTGAACCCAGTGATACCTTCTTGGCCTTTTTACCTTCATACGCTTGCTCGCCCTATCTGGAAATTTGAATCATTAAATGTCGCTCTGTCTATCTTCCTCAGGAATTCACTGTGGTCGCTGCCTGCACTGTTTATATTCCTCAGTCTCTGGACTCTGCCTCAGACTCTGCCTCTAGATTATTGCACACTGCGTGTTCTACAGGGTGGGCCATTTATATGGATACACCGTAATAACATGGGAATGGTTGGTGATATTAGTCCTGTTTGTGGCACATTGGTATATGTGAGGGGGCAAACTCCTCAAGATGGGTGGTGACCATGGTGGCCATTTAGAAGTCGGCCATCTTGGATACAACTTTTGTTTTTTCAATAGGAAGAGGGCCATGTGACACATCAAACTTATTGGTAATGTCAAAAGAAAAACAATGGTGTGCTTGGTTTCAACATAACTTTATTCTTTCATGAGTTATTTACAAGCTTCTCTTTGTTCACAGCCATTGACATGTCGAAGAGGTTAACACGTGAGGAGCGGATCGAAATTGTGTTGATATCTGGTGAGACCACGACGAGACCACCCATCTCCCATGCTACAGTTAGCAAACTGCTTGCTAAGTTTCGTGAAACTGGTTCAGTGTTGGATTTGCCAAAATGTGGACGCAAGAAAACTGTCACTAATGAAGAAACATCAGTGGCTGTCCTAGCTTCACTCAGCAAGAGCCCACAGCGTAGCACTCGCCGCATGTCACTGGAGAGTGGCATTAGTCGAACATCCCTTCGGCGGATATTAGCTACTCACAAATGGCACAAACTCCAGCTACTGCAGCATCTCAACGAGGATGACCCAGATCGGCGCACAGAATTTGCAGAATAGGCAAAACAAAAAATTGGAACAGGACCCTCTGTTCACGCAAAAGATTTTGTTCAGTGATGAGGCAAACTTTTATGTGAATGGTGAAGTTAACAAACAAAACCACCGCTATTGGTCTGACACTAACCCACATTGGATCCCTCTGAGACTGTTGGAACAACAAAAGTGATGGTTTGATGTGTTTCCCTCTATATGCACTGAAGCTGGCACGTTCCCTGAGTTTTTCCAGCAAGATGGTGCACCACCACATTATGGGTGCCAGGTCCGAGCATTCCTAGATGAACAGTTTCCAGGAAAGTGGATTGGTCGTCGTGGGCCAGTTGAATGGCCCCCAAAGTCTCCTGATCTGACCCCCTTAGACTTTTATCTTTGGGTCATCTGAAAGCAATTGTCTATGGTGTGAAGATACGAGATGTGCAGCACCTGAAACTACGGATACTGGATGCCTGTGCTGGCATTCCTCCTGCGGTGTTGCTATCAGTGTGTGAAGAGTGGGAGAAGAGGGTTGCATTGACAATCCAACACAATGGGCAGCACATTGAACACATTTTATAAGTGGTCAGAAACTTGTGAATAACTCATGAATGAATAAAGTTACGTTGAAACCAAGCACACCATTGTTTTTCTTGTGACATTACCAATAAATTTGATGTGTCACATGGCCCTCTTCCTATTGAAAAAACAAAAGTTGTATCCAAGATGGCCGACTTCTAAATGGCCACCATGGTCACCACCCATCTTGAGGAGCTTGCCCCCTCATATATACTAATGTGCCACAAACAGGACTTTAATATCACCAACCATTCCCATGTTATTACGGTGTATCCATATAAATGGCCCACCCTGTACATGTAGCCAAGGCTCATCTAAAAAGGTCTATGGATATGTTCCACAGAGAGCAGTTAAATATTGAGGCCAAAGAAATATTCTGCTTGCAGGAACATGTCTGTGATTACACAATCTTGCCCTCACAAACAGTGCAATCCCGACACATTTTCTCTTTCTGCTCAGATTGGTGTCTCTGCTCGAAAACTCCTGAAGGGTGGTACAGTCAATGAGTGTCCTTTGTCCATGGTTTACTGGTTCTTAATCAACTCAGCGAGTTCATTAACAATAGCTGGAACTGTTCAAGTTTTTTTCCACTGTAGATCCAACAGAGTTACAGGCCTCAGTCTGCCCATTAGAACTGTTAGAGCAAACACTCAGTGAAGTTTCTCCTTTGCCAAAAATATACCGAAAAGAAGAAATATCAATGGCTTTGTCAGTGTCTTGACAATGTGCTTAGAAAACACACCAAGCAATAAAACTTGATTCCTGCCAATCAGAAATACATAAAAGAACCATTAAAATACAGACTGTTTCTGTCACCTTTTCACTCTGTTCATATCTCCAACTCATTTTCAGGCAGGTGATGATGTATAAGCGTAGCCCACAGGAGTTTTTGTGTGGAGCCAGTCTGATCAGTGATCAGTGGATCCTCACCGCAGCTCACTGTATCCTTTACCCACCCTGGAACAGGAACTTCACCGTCAATGATATACTGGTCCGCCTTGGAAAACACAACAGAGTCTAGTAAGAAGGCGTGTCTGTCTTAATTATCATTACTTTCAGTTTGAAGGCCAGTTGTTATTGTTTTACTTTTTTTTCTAGTTTTGAGCGTGGCATTGAGAAGGTTGTGGCAATTGATGAAATCATTATCCATCCAAAGTACAACTGGAAGGAAAACCTGAACCGTGACATTGCTCTGCTGCACATGAGAAGACCGGTCATGTTCACCAATCAGATCCATCCTATCTGCCTGCCCAGCAAGACAGTTGCCAAGTTGTAAGACAAACACAATGTTTGCAACAAACTACAAGTTCTCTAGTTCCGAATAAATGCTTTAATTATATTTCTCACACAAATCAAACAGGTGAAAATATGTCTTTTTCCTTTTGTCTAGCTTGTCACACATTATTGTTTTCTTTCTCTTTAGGACCGAGTCTCTGCCCAAAGTAAAGGAGTTAAATCATTACTGCGGTGAAAAACACCACCATAGATTAGTTTACAACTGACTGGTAGACCTATAGTGCCTATTGGAAAAGCTCTCAATTTATCGCTATCCGTGCGACTCATCTACACGGACTAAACACAGGCATCCAAAATTAGCTCGTCCTGAGGGTGTGAGCTTAACTTGTCTCAAAGACCAGATGAGGAGCTAAAACATTCAGACTGGGGGTTTTACCTTTAGGGTACTGCACTGACATGAGCCTTGTGTAGTACTGTCATATAAACAAAACTGAACTGAATGGAGAGTTGAATTGCCAGTTCTGTCATGTGATCTGGAGCGTTTCCATGTGGGCGAGACTCTGAGTCAGACATAGAGCTCACTGGGGAGATTATAATGTTCATATGTTGTTGAATACTGCTACTAGTGATTTGGGATGTATCAACACAGTTTTTTATTGTACCAAAGAATTTGCTTGAGATATTGAGTAAACAACAATTAGATTGAATCAGGTGAGGTCCTCAAACTTGGTCACATAGCTATTTCTACTTAGATATTGATTTTCATTTTCTCCAGTTGTACTGCTGTGGTTCAAAAGATTCTTCAGAACCCACAGATTCCTCCTGTATTATTGGAAAGTCTTAAGTAATGTAAAGGCTGCCCCCCCCTCCAAAAAAACCCCAAACAAAAACAAAACAAAAGAAAAACAAAAAAACAAAGTTTTTAAAATATGGTCAGAGACACTTTGGTTCCGTGAGGTTTATACTATAGATCGTGACAGGCCTTGTGATGTGGTTGACTGATATTTCTTCCAACAGTCTAATGTCTGGAGGATTTAAAGGCAGAGTTAGCGGGTGGGGGAAACTGAAGGAAAGCTGGAACCCATCAGTGAGAAATTTACCAACAGTCCTTCAGCAAACCCATCTACCGATAGTGGACCAGAACATCTGCTGCAGCTCCACTTCAGTCAGGATCACAGACAACATGTTCTGTGCTGGTAAGAAAGAGTTTCCACATTTGTCCAACAAGAAACAAACAACCTTGTTTATATTTGATTTTTGGCTGGTCCGACCGTGTGGTCCTGAATAAACCCATGGTGGGCTGAGATTTCACTGCTGTCTTAAGATCTCATCAGCTGTGAGCTGTACTGAATGGAATTTGGCTGTTTCTCTCAGGATGATCCTGTTTCTCCTGAAGGTGTCATAGTTTCTCTGTAATTACAGTCTCTGTGTGTTTCAGGTTACGGACCGGACGAATACAAACGTGGAGATGCCTGTGACGGAGAAAACGGGGGACCTTTTGTGATGAAGGTGAGAATCACAATATAAGAAGAATAAATGATGGGTTGTATCTTCAGCAGCTGTTGCTAAATAAATTATGAGACCTACTGGTGGGAAAACATGAAAGTGATATTATGTTTTAATTAACACATAGTAATAAAATATGTACACTCTGTATTAACTCTTAAATATAGAATTAAATTAACATTTATATTGGAAATTTAATGTTTTCTTGTTTAAAAGTTGAACAGCAATGTAATTAGACATTATTATTTCTGACATGGTAAAATTGTTAAACATTCCCTGAAAATCTGTCTGGACATTTAAAATTTAAAGGCATAAAATATTTAACCACAACCCAAATATATAAAATTACTGAAAATGCAAAAATGTTTTGATTAGGAAATGCCAATAATTGGTTTGACCGGTGCCAATGTCATACAGCCATGCTGTTTAGTCCCATATGAAACATATGGGACTAAACAGTTGTTGTTCTTTGGAATGGACATTTTTTCCTGGCAGGTTAGCTTAGCTTAGCTTAGCGATAATGTACAAACAGAAGATGTCCAGGGCGATAAAACATACAGGCTATCCTTCTTAAACAAGAAATATCCTGTAACTCACCAGTCTTATGAACGCACACTCTCAACGAACCCCACATAAACTGCCCCCAAGTATAACTTGTGATTCACACTGCCTCAGTGAACACCATTTTTCATCCCAGTCAAACATTACTCACAAAATAGCCACGCCCTCTAGTGGCGGGGTAGAAAACGGTATCATAGTCCTGCCTTCAGAACAGCTGCGCCCAAACTTGCACCCGCAAGTTTGTAGAATGCAGTTTATTGTTCATCTGGTTCTGGTACTGCAGGTAGTCGAATAAGGCGGCTCACTGGTCGTGCATAGGTATGGTCTTTTACTTTCACTTCTGCAGACCAGATCAAACCATCAGCTCCGGGGAATACCCTGCTGATGTTCCCAATAGGCCATGATGCTCTGGAAAGTTGGGGATTCACTATCATCACCACAGTGCCCAGCTGGATTGGAGAAGTGTTTCTCTGCCACTTTGACCGTGTCTGCAGTGTAGGCAGGTAGTGGCGTATTAACTGTGTCCAGAAGTGATCGGATAACACCTGACAGGTCCTCCATGGTCGTCCT
This sequence comes from Pelmatolapia mariae, assembly GCF_036321145.2. Classification (NCBI taxonomy): domain Eukaryota; kingdom Metazoa; phylum Chordata; class Actinopteri; order Cichliformes; family Cichlidae; genus Pelmatolapia; species Pelmatolapia mariae. Next base: position 38,743,859 of record NC_086235.1, read on the forward strand.
CCAATGAGCTCTGAGTCGTGGTATATCACTTGGGGCAGGGAAGGGTCTAGCCGCCCCATAAGCAACAAATTTGGGGTAATGGGGTCTGGGTCAGCCACGTCTGATGATATGTACCCCAAAGGTTTCGAGTTGAGCATGGATTTTCCTCTTTTACAACCTATGAGCCCAATGTGGAGGTCAGAGCTGCCTTTATGGACCTGATCTCTCGTTCCCAGGATCGTCCAAAGTGGGGAGAACTGGGAGGGTTAAATCGAAACTTGATCTGATGCTCTGCTAACTTGGCTTGCAAAGAGGGATGCAGGGCATTAAAAGTTTCCTGGAGATCGTAATCCCCACCTTGGAAATTTGTTCCCTGGTCACACAGTATCTCAGCTGGTTTCCCACAGCGAGAGACAAATCTTCTTAATGCCTGGGTGCTCTGGCCACTGGTCTTGATGTAGCTGCAACACAGGGGCCCACATGCCCATCGGGACTGGACTATGAGGTCTTTTTAGCCTCTTACCCCTAGCCCTTAAGAGCCCAGACCCATTTTTTACCGTCATAAAAACTATGGGAGAGTCAATTTTGAAACATTAACAGAAACTGTCCTCAATGTGTAAAGGGGCGGTGACACCTGTGTCACTGTGGGTGCTTAAGGGCTAGTTAGATCTGGGGTAATGTGACAACATATATATGTTGTCACATAACGCCAAGACTGGCTGTCTGTCAGTTCCTGGATCTCAGCTATCCGAGTTCCCAGTAACACCTTGAAATGACAGGACTCTGACTGGATCCATGTTAGGACAGTGGTGAAGTCTGTCCATAACACCATTCTGCATAGTGGTAGGGTGAGCTCTTTGGTCAGCAGGCTAGCAAGTTGAACTCCAGTCAAGGCTGCACATAGTTCCAGGCATGGCATGGATAACTGCCGTTTAGGAGCCACCCTGGAGCAGGCAGTCAGGAAAGCAACTTCCACCTTTCCAGCAGCATCTTCTGTCCGTAGGTATGCAACACTTCCATATGCCTGTTGACATGCATCGCAGAAGATGTGCAACTTGTGCCTACTGTCGGATTTGTCCAGCTCTGGGCTTACATAACAACATTGTAGACTGATGTTGTCTAGATGCTGCAGCTCACCTTCCCATTCGCTCCATGCAAAGAGCAGGTCACTTGGTAACAGGGGGTCATCCCACTCACGCTTTTTGTCCCGTAACTGCTGGACTAGTACCTTCACCCTCATTGTGAAGGGGACGAGAAACCTTAGTGGGTCATACTGACTTGCCAGAACCCGGTAGATGTTCCTCATGGTAGCAAGATTACTCTCCAACTGCCTGGACTTGTAGTGCAGAGTGTCAGAGAAGCATATCCAGCGCAGACCTAGAGCAGGTTCCTGAGGGTCCATATGAGTTTGATTTAGCCACTCTACGCTGCTCTCCAATCTTATCTCCTTTGGTAGATGGCTAATGAGATCTGGGGTGCTGCTGGCCCACTGTCAGAGCTCAAATCCTCCCTCCGATAATAGTAGTTTGTCCACAACCTCTGTGGCCACATCTGGAGAAGAGAAGCTCTGTAAATGTTAGGATGCCTGGGTCGTTGCCCCAGAGTTTTGAGTTTATTACATTATTTATCATTTCTAGTTTTTGGTTTCTTTGTCAGAGTTGTGTCTTCTGGTTTCTGTCTGTAATCCATAGTTGCTGTCTCCCCTGTCTGCTATATCCCCGTGTCCAGTCAGTGTCTGTGTCTGCCTTGGTCCCACGTCTCTGTTCCCTCTGTTGCAGTGCCTGCCTGTGAGTCTGTGTCTTTAAGTTCAGTCTGTGTTATGTTTCCTGTTTTACTTTGGAGGTGCATGTCTTATGTTAATGTATCTGGTTTTGCTTCCCCTGTTTCGTTAGGCCTGATTTGCCCCAGCTTTCCCTCCTGTTGCCCATTCCCTGATTGCTCCCTCTGTGTATATAAGCCCTGTGTTTTCATCTGTCCGTGTCGCGATATACCCTTATGCCATGCTGTGTGTTTTGTCAGTCTTCCTGTGTAAGTTTATTTTGATATATCCAGTTATGTTACATTTGAGTTTAGCATTAAAGCTGTTTTGAGTTCAAGTTTTACCTCCGAGTGTCTGCACCTTGAGTCCTCCTTGAGTCCTCCTACTACCACTCCTGCCTGCACACAGCCGTTCCATAACAGTAACCAGTTGTCAACATAAAAATTCCTCTCAATGGAGTCACGCACGTGATCTCCCTGGTCACTGTGGTCATGTACGTGTCACTGGAGTGCATAAATTGGACAGCATGGTGAACATGTTATCCCAAAGGGGAGCACCTGCCATTCATACACCTTGGGATGGGTGTCTCTTTGCAGATCACGCCAGATGAAACGTAGTAGCAGCCGGTCCTCAGGCAGTAGTCTCACCTGGTGGAACATCCCCTTGATGTCACTGCTAACTGCGATGGAGCGTTCTCGGAAGCGTAGCAGCACACCAAGAAGAGAGGCCCCCAGGTTTGGGCCTGGTAACAGCAGCTCGTTAAGGTTCTGATCCCTATAGGTGAATGAGCAATTAAACACCACACACCACATGATTCTTTGCAGGCCCTTATTTCCTCTTCACTTATTTGCCTCACATAGCCTCACAAAGCCATCTCTGCTTGATAAGCTTTAGCCTTCTCTGGGCCTCGACTGAGGCGCTTCTCCGTACCACGTAAAGTGGGGGGGTACTGCGTCTAGTGGCACCCGGAGTGTAGGCATATCACTGACATGCAGAATGGGGGTTGATTATCTGTTTACTCCCTCGACATTCAGTCTTGTTGTCTTTGCCTCCAAAAGCCTCATAGCTTGCTCTTCCCTCCGAGACCATGTCGCTAGTTTCTCACATTGATATGGGAGAGTGTCGAGTTGCCAAAGCCTCTCTACTTTACTATGAAGCTCTGATTGAGGTGATGCAGTTGCGAGGAAGAGGCATTGTTATGGTGGAGCAGAGTGCTTAAGGGAGGGGACTGGTCCCTGTACTACCCAACCAAGTCTAGTGTTGACTGCAGCTGGTCCTCCAGGTAAGCCTAGGTCAGGGGTCGGCAACCTTTCTGATGACGAGTGCCATTAAAAATTTTCTCAGAAGTCAGTGTGCCATATGACTGCATTAGCAATAAATTTAATAACGCTCTATAGTAACAGTTACACACTATATAGAACCACTTTATAGAAATATATTTGTTGTCAGCTATCAGCGAGTAGTTATCAGCTATTTTGAAACAAAAAAAGACACTTTTTATCCATAACAAGAACTCCATAACAGCAAATGAACTGTACAACAGAAAATGCAAATGCTATTTATGGTCTCCTCACAACAATGATATGAAAAATAAACTGAGCCAATATGGCATGTTTGTTAATACACATGTTAATCTGATCTCTGGTCTCCCACTCAGAGACACAGGTCTCAGAATGTCCAGTATTCAGACGGCTACCTGAGCACACTCTTCATGTGAGAGAAAATCTGCTCACACAGATATGCAGAGCCAAATACGGTCAATAAGGCCTCTGCAATGTTCTGAAGACAGTTAAACTTGTCAGGTAGTGATGTCCAGCAGGTGAAAATGCAGCTCCATGAACACGCACAGCTGTGGATTCCAGCTGCTTCGATGTCGCATTAACTGGCATTAACTCAGCCAGTTAATGCGAGACAAATCCAGCTGCTCATTAAAGCTTTCTGGTTTGATCAGAAAAGAAAACATTGGTCCATACAACTGAAAGTCCCGAAAACGCATTGTGAATTCTGTCTCGAGTCTACGGATGTATCCATGTATTTCCGTGGTGCTGATGCTGTGCTGAGCGTAAAGGTCCTGAAGCATTTGAAGTGTTGGAATGTGGAAATTTCAACATGGCTTGAAAAAACTGCCAGCTAGCAACGTTCATCTCACCAGTAGGCTAAGTTATTTTTAGCCAATTACAAGTTGAATCTAGTAGTTGGGGTTCTTAGCTAAGATACCGTCATTAAGAAGTGGCACAACTGATGTGTGTATGCGAGCTAATTTGTGATGTGCACCACTGGCCCGGCCATTAATTTTTTAATACACCTTCTCAGATTAATTCACTGAGTGTCGTGCCCAGGGCTGGACTGGGACAAAAAATCGGCATTTTGACTAGAGACCGGCCCACCAGGTATTAAAGCCATAAAGCCTTTGAATGAAAACAGACGCTGTTGTGACAGTGATGTACTGTCTTGTTGGTATATGTATGATTTCTATACATTGTACATCAGATAAAAACGTTGGTTGTAAGCTTCAGATAATTATTTTTTAAAGGCTAGATATTTTAAATGAGAATAAGAAAGAAAAGTATTTCTTTGTGCCCCCCTTTCTCTGTTAATGCCCTACCTGTCCCCCTGGCAAAACTTTGCTAGACCCGCCCCTGCACAGTTACCAGCTGTTAGCTACATAGAAAAGGATCCTGGTGTTATTTGTCTCTCAGAAACAGTTCATAACTTCCCTTCAACTCATTCATGTGACCTAAAAGGTAAACCTGTTTGTCCATCACCTGTTCAGCTCTGATGGTTCAGTAAGGACATCTCCTGGTTTCATCTTCATATTTCCCTCTCACCACATATCCAAACCGACATCATGACCAGCAGCTTTACAGCTGTGGCTCCAGCAAACATCAGCTGATACTAGAAATTAATATTAAATAAATTCTAACAACAGCTGATCAAGCTTAAACGTGCTGCTGTTGTTTAGTGTGACATCTGGCGCTTTCCTCTTTCTGGCGCAAAGTGGGCGATAAACAAACAAGAGAGAAAAGCCGATTAGCTGATCATTGATCAGTTTCATGATTGAAGTAGAAACAGGAGAGGGAGGGGGAGAGAATGAGAGAAGAAGAGGCAGCTGTCCAGCAAAGACACAGAATAAATCCAGCTTTGTGTCTGTTTTCCATTCTAGCTGAATTCCAGGACAAACTGTTCCTTTTCAGCTCAATACGAAACGCGTAATATTTTCTCTGAATACGAGATGATTCCATTTTTTACGGGACGGTTGGCAACTCTACTAACTAACCTTATGAATAAAATAAAGTTCACTATCAGTAACATCATAGCACCCACTCAGCTGTATAGAAACTCCGTCATGCTAGCTTGTTATTGTAACTGACTGTAAAAAGTCAGCAGAACGAAAATAAACTACTCCTAAACTTGGTTTATATCTGATCCAGATAGACTGCAGGTCATAACTTCTTACCTAAAGTTCAGTTCACCTGACACTCAGACTGGCAGCCGCCTCGGGTCGCTCCTCGTCCTGCCTCCCCTTTCTGTCATCCACCTGCTGGCCTCTGTGGAAGCTCCGACACAGCCACCACCAAACAACTGAGTTATTTTTACACACCGGCCAGCATCTCGCCAATCCACCACCTTTCATTGTTTATACCGTTACAAAAAAAAAAAAAAAAAATCATCCGCCCATAAAAGCGAAAAATCGCCATCGGCCCACCGGGCAAATGCCTGGCATGCCCGATGACCAGTCCAGCTATGGTCGTGCCATCAGTTAACCCTTCGCGTGCCAAGGGTTGCCAGCCCCTGGCCTAGGCGCACAGGTTTGATGGGCGTTAGTAAAGGCTGGGCATTTGTGAAGGGCTGTAAGGGAAGCCTTCTCAAGTGTCTATATTTCTGCTGAAGTGCTTTCACATGGTATGAATGTTCAGCCAAGCCTAGGTCATCAGCGGCTCTCCCAGTGGTGAATGTTCTGGATGGTTGGCTGGGAGGGGAGACTGACGGTCACTGATCTCCACTCTCTTGAATGACCAGCTCATACTGCAGCCACTCTGCAAAGTCTCTCAATGATGGTATTCCATCTTTCTGTGGGTAAAGGTAGTGGCGGAAAGCAGCTAGACATAGCTTTCGTTAGTCTAGCAACATGAGACCCACATTGCAGCTCTATGTGTCCATCTTCCCCAAGTTGCTCTAACATGCCGAACAGAGCACGGACTCTCAGTGCAAACCTTCTGAATCCAGTTGTGTCACCTGGACAGATGCTGGGCTCATCCATAAACTCTGTTATTCTCTGCAGTGACCGCTGGTGTGGCTGACCATAATGTTTAGTGAGTGAGGCCATCATGTCAGAGTAGGGGCGAGGTGAGTTACTGTAGGAGTCAGCAATTAAAAGAGCTTCTTCAAATTTTAGATGGTCACATAGGACCTGATATTTGAGCTTCTCGGTTCCATCAAAGGGGAGAATATTGTGTAGGGCAAGCCTTAATCTAGCAAACTGCCTGGGATCACCCTTTGTGAACTCTGGGATGGAGGACGATCGTCCTCTGTAGGTCTTCTCCTTTACAGCTATGGCCGTAGTGGGAGCCAACACTTGTTCTTGGGGGCAGCATGTTCGCGTCGAAACTAGGTCCAGCTAGTGATCTAGATAAGAGGGTGGACTGTGGCGCACAAGGCTGAAAATCAGGAGCTTCAGTGGCTGAGGGTTGCTGTAACTGTAGCTCTTGTAAGGGCTGGCTAAGCTCTTGTGCAATGGCTGGTGGAACAGACTGTACCTCTGGTAGATCAGGATGATCTCTCGGGAGAAAAACTGGAGGTGGTGGTACTGGCCGTTCTTCAGCTGCATCCTGTGTGGAGGATATATTGTGCTGCTCTGGTCTCAGGGGAAAAGGCTGTGTAGTTAGAGGTGTGGAGACCCAAGTGTCATCAGCTGAAATGTAGCCCCCTGGTTGCTGGGCAGAATGTAGGCGAGTGGATTCCAATGTGGTGACATTGTGATCCATCTGCCTCCTCATGTCTCCTACCATCAGCTGAACTTGCCTATTGTCCTCCTGCAGTTGCTGTACAATTTTCATGCATCTCCTGTGGGATGCTGGATGACACTGGTGTCTGTCCTGCAGCTCCAATAGAACCAGGAGTCTGGGTGAGGGGCGTTATCTTGGCGTATCCCTCTCTAGTCTGCTGCTGCTCCAATGTTGCAGTGGGTGGCAGTGTGTAGCCTTCATACTAAGTCATCCATCGTGGCGGACGCACAGCCCTCCGTGGACAAGGCACCTGCTCTCTGGGTGTCATAATCCATCTTCACTCTGTAATCACCTCATCTGGCTTGAAGGACCAATTTTGTTGTGATGATTTGTGATATGAGGTTCAGTTCTATGGTGGTGATCGCAGGGTTTGCACAGGGTCAAGTGCCACTATGACCCTCCAGAAAATGACGAGGCCAGGTGATGATCGTTCAGCTCTTTAATGGCAGATTTAGTGTGGGTGTGGGTATGTGTGTGTGTGTGTGTGTGGGGTTCTACAAAACAGAATGAACAAACAGAACACAAATTACAATCAAATATAGACAACAATAATCACTATATAACAAATTACAGCCACATATTTGTCTTATAGGCCTTACTACTAAGCTGGGGGCCTTTACTTATAGTTTGAACCATATTTGGCAACAAAGAAAATAAACATCTTTCTATCACTTAACTCTTGTGCCCCACTCACTTATGATGCTAAATAAAGAAGGCAAATACACATAATAAATCACCAAATCAATACCAAACTCAGTTTGGCCTATGCAAACTTAGCTTAGCTTAGCTTAGCGATAACTTAGCTTAGAGAAAATGTACAAACAGAAGATGTCCAAGGTGATAAAACATACAGGCTATCCTTCTTAAACAAGAAATATCCTGTAACTCACCAGTCTTATGGACGCACACTCTTAATAAACCCCAAATAAACTGCCCCCAAGCATAACTCATGATTCACACTGCCTCCATGAACACCATTTTTCATCCCAGTCAAACATTACTCACAAAACGGCTGCGCCCTCTAGCAAGGCAGAAAACTGCATCATAGTCCAGCCTTCAGAACAGCAAGCAAAATGAACAAAATGAACAAAAAAAATTCTCCTTAATTTCTGTCAAACAATGCTGTATGACATGTTTCCAGCGGTTGTTATCATGGTTGCTAGGCAACCTGAGCAGCGCCACGGAGGCTAGGCCGTCCCATTTCACAAGCCTCTCACTTACGGCCTTCTCGGTCTTCCAAGGATGCAGACCCTGGGGAGGTGTAAAACTAAGTACAGTGACCAAAATTTTTTTGTTCATTTGTTTGTTTTAACATGAGCTTTGTTTGATTTGATAAGTATCTGAGGCTGCGACCACGGGACTGTAAAAACATGATTGTTGGGCTTCATTTCTGTACTGAACAGTCATTTTAAGATTAGCTAGTAAAAAACAATTTGCTAATGTTGTTCATGAGGACCATGACAAAATAAAACAGGAAACGTAGACAAGACAATACCAACTTAACAGACTTAGCAGACGTGATAAACTAGAGAAACACAAAAACCAAGGAGCCAATGATAAATAATGGCTGACTTTAACTTCAACTAAAAGTCAAATAGGAATAATACATAAACTGTAATCACAAATCTAACATAAGTCAAATACAGAATACACTCAGAGCGCTGGGTCAGAGCCTTTGAGCAATAGCCAGCCTTTGACAATAAAGCCTCACAATTAAGAGATGTTTGGCATTTTTGCTTAAAAAAAAAAAAAAAAAAAAGTTAAAATATTTATTGATAAATACTGATGTTTTTTCTTTCTTTCAGCTCTGAAAAGTCCTTTCCACTATTTACAAAATGTTCAATCTAAGAACTTAATATAGCTACCTTTGCAAACAATGATTTTTATTTTGAAACTGTTTTCCTGTGCAGCACCCAATAGAGAACCGGTGGTATCAGATCGGCATCGTGTCGTTGGGCGAGGGCTGCGATCACGACGGGATGTACGGCTTCTACACTCACCTCTTCAGGATGACCAGGTGGATAGGCAAAGTTATCGAAAACACGAGAGGAAGCGATGATGAGTAGACACAAGCCCGTCATCGACGTCATTCACTTAACATTCAGCCCTGTTAAGCAACATGGCCAAAATAAAGCTCGTCACCGCATTGTACCCTGGCCTCTGGTGTCATACAAGCCTTGGTTTGACCTGCAGTAATAAAAGTTAGAGAGTTAAAGCTCCATCACAGCAGCTTATATACGAACAAAGATAGAAAATCAAACTGGCAGCGGGAGTTTAAAGTTCACACTCAGAGACAAACAAGACAGCATGAACGCCCATCTTTACATTTAATAATAATAATAATAACAACAACAACAACAACAACAACAACAATAATAATAATAATAATAATAATAATAGCTTTTTTAAGTGTGCCTATGCCAAGAGGCACACTTATTACTATTCCTCAGATTTATTCAGTGTGCCTACACTGTAAAATCTAATATTGTGTTTAATTGAAAATATTAAGTAGGCTGAACTCAATTTTTATTAATTTGTTATTAGAACTCAATTTAAGTAAGTTACCAGTACTTTTTATGCAAAAATTTATTTGAGTTGTCTTAATTTAGAAAAACTAAGTAAGCTGGAAGTTTTGCTTCTCACTGCGGAAGGATGAAACGATGTGGTTTGAAAATGCCAGGTCACTACCGTCCTCCTCCCTAGCACGGATCAGTCCAGATGTTCATGGTGCCAGCATTTTTTTATGGAATATGTTGAGCAAACCTGGAGAAGCTTCAGCTCAAGAGATTATTGTTGTCATTGCTGTGGATCTTTACGTGATACACTGACTTGGTGAGTAAATGTTTACTCTCGTTCAAACTGATTTTGTGGCTTCTCTTAGTTTAGTACCAGGTTTACAATCTTGCTAGCTAGTTAGTGTTAGCCTAGCGTTGCTGCTGCCGCTGGGCTCATGTTACTTAAAAATCAACACCACAGCCTTCAAAACCTTATATAAAAATATGTCTGTGAAATTTTCTGTTGATTGTTTGAAATAAAAAAGTAAGATAAGAGCCCAGACAAAGTTTTTCGGGAGGTGCAACCATTGGGGGTGGGGTGTGGGGGGTATTTTCAATCCATAGCCATAATTAACTAACTATATATATCATGTTTGACCTGAGTAGCAAAAGACCGCAGGGGGCTTTTGCACTGTTGCAAATATGTGATATTTTGATAAATTAGATATTTGAGCTTTGAACAGCTACATTCTCACCTGAAAATATCTTAAAAGGTTATTTTGTGAGCCAGAAAGGGTAGTCTGGGGAAAAGGTGGATCGCATTTGTCGGCCGCGGTTGTCGGAGCCTGTGCGTACTTGTGTGTACTTGTAAACGCAGCAATGGCGGAGGAGCACGGCTAAAAAACTTTTAAATATTACTTTTTCTGGGTCACAAAATAAACTTTTAAGATATTTTCAGGTGACATTGTAGCTGTGTAAAGTTCAAATATCTGCTCATTTATCAAGACATCACATATTTGCAAAAATAATCAGAGGTTTTCGGAGACATCTATTTTTTTCAGTTTTTGAACATCAGTGGCATCTATTAATGTGAAATCTAGCCTTTCTTTAACAACATAAGCAAACTGCTTTTATATTTAACTGACTTTTCTGTTTAATTACATTTTAAATAATCATTATAACAATAGTATTTATTTTGTTAAAAAAATTGTTTAAAAACAAGTTTTGTTGTGAAAGCTATAATCCAGATTAGTGGCCTGTTAAATGGTTAAAGTCTATGTTGGCTTTGTACTTGAGAATAAAGTAATATAGGTTGTCCTTCTAAAGAATTTAGTTAAATTCCACAGTTGAATCATAAGAAACATTATGTTACATATAAACCCTGCCATATGTTAGAGCTGGTCATTTTGCTTATTAGAAACTTTATATATTGGAAGTTAGCTTTTAACAAGCATGTAATGATTATATTTAAATTAGGTGGTCTTTTTTCAAACACATATCTCTTTGGGCCTAAACTGACAGTGCCAATACCACACATTCAGACATAGTAGTAGATGGTGTTTTTAATACTATATGTGTTAGTCTAATTTGTATGTATTGGGTCTACATTTACCCTCTGTGTTGTAAGTTACAATGATTGCACAGCCATTAAGGATCAAATCAGCTTCTAAAAAAAATTCTATTTTTTCTCCCTCTGCTTGTTTCTTACTGTCTTTGAGGCTCGGGACCAGCACTCCTGCTGTTGGACAGAAAGACATCAACTCAGTGGTAAGTATTTTGGTTTTCCAATATATTAACAATTGTCAGTAACATTCATACTAATTAGGCTGAACTTTCATCATACTTTAGATCAGCCTGTTTTATTGTTTTATTTGTGCTTTGGTTTGGGCACAGTGATCGTGTGATTTATGGACCTGCAGCGGAGTTTGAGCCCAGACACGGCTAGTGATGTCAGACTTAAAGACTGGATAAAGAGTGATATGAACATATCTATAACTTACCGGAATGAAAATGTTTGGAGCAATATATGTCTGTACAATTAGCTTGTTCCAGTACACCATAAATTAAAGCTTACCTGCGCCGCAGAAGGGCCACCGCCGTCCTCCATCTTCAAACTGTGTTACCCTTCCAGGACCTGAAGGTCCGTAAAGCAACCCCCCCACAGCCAAACCCATCTGTTCTCTGATTGGATTGTTTAATTTGTGATTGACATGACATTGACCAATCAGCTTAAAGGAAGAAAAATAGGGTCAAAATTCGTACTTGTAACTTGGCAGGGGTTTTTTGGCTAAGTCCACACACAAATCTTTTTTACACACACAAATCTTTTTTACACACACAAATCTTTTTTACACATACAAATCTTTTTTACGCACACACAAATTCGTTTTACACATACAAATCTTTTTTACGCACACACAAATTTTTTTTACACATACAAATCTTTTTTACGCACACACAAATTTTTTTTACACATACAAATCTTTTTTACGCACACACAAATTTTTTTTACACATACAAATCTTTTTTACACACACACAAATTTTTTTTACACATACAAATCCTGATTTACAAGTACAAAACCGATTTACAAGTACAAAATATTTATGACCACATTTTGAGCCCATAGGTTGTGTTAATGTGCTCGGCATGTGCGAGCAAACGTAACAGTCTTCTTCTGTGGTTCTGTGAAACACGTATCCGTATCAAGCATTGTTCATCTCTTTTCTCGGCTCGTGTATTGTTTTCTTCCGTCTTCCAGGGTGGATAGCGTGATGAGCAGAGCCGTTGCCAGTAGTGAGACGCCAGTTACCACCTGAGAACACTACATTTTTACTTAAGGCATTTAGGTCATTTCTATTTTTTCAAAGAACTCACACATCTTGCACATTTCAAACTTTTAAGTTAGGAAAAAACTTTGCATTGCTTACAGCTCATAGCTCACAGCTCTAAAACTAGACATTAGTAAATCCTAATCATTATGTGTCATTGTGATCCACAAGTATGATCACAAATTTGTTTTTCAAGCCAACAAAACAAACAAAAACAAAAACAAATTGCCTATGGCCTGAAGGCTTTACACACATGAGTCAGGACACAAAAAGAAAAACTGCTGCCAGAAACAAAGCAGAAGTGTGAGGAAAAAACTGAGCCCACAGACAGACATAGTGCAACATATGTTATGTTATATGTTAACATATGTGAGGCTGTTTGTTGTTGTTGCCATGGAGCTTTTCACTGTTTCCGTCAGCAGGTCATTTGATCAGGTTTGTTCTGTGAAAGCTGGACGATGGTTCAGTGTCAGGGTTTGTTTGCATTCATCAATAAATATCTAAATAAATCAAACACTCCATGTTTTTACTTTCATCATGTGACCTCTGCTCATCCATCTCTGTGTGTATCAGGATACATTTAGTTCATAATACACAGAAAAATCAGAGTTATTACCTGTAATAAATGTGAAAGTAAAGATTCCTTCAGTGATAACCAGGCAGGACTGAAACACATCCAAGCTCACAGCTGTCACCACGGTAACAGCACCGTCCATCCACAGGTGAGGGGAGGAGCAAAAAGAGGGACTTTCACCATTTTATACTAAAAACACTCAACTAATATTTCTAATATGAAAACAAATAAGCCCACATTAATGTGAGCATTTATTAAATAATAATAATAATGATTTCCTCCTGATCTCATTTCCATAGCAGAGAAAACTGTGGTGTATATTGAGGTGGAGGGTGTGGTCTATGGCTCAGGTGTAGAGTGAGGGTGGGGTCCTGTGTGCACCACAGCAGCATGCTGGGACTGCTGAGGGTGGAGGAGGGAGTGATGATGACATCAGAGCTGCAGCAAAGCAGTCAGCAGCACAGAGACCAGTGAATACACAGTCTATTCATCTTTGCATAGATACAATATATAGCACAATATTGAATGACAGAGACACGCTGTGTGAGCTTCCACAGATACACTGACGTCAGCATCCAGAGTCCTCCTGCTGCTTCCCCCTCAGAGCCCCGTGATCAGCACCAACACATTCAGTTAGATGACAGAGTCCAGCTGCAGCTAGAATCAGCTCTGTGAACAACAGCACAGCGTCAGTGTTTCACACTCAGTGAAAGGAGGAAACACCAGAAGAACACCATGTGTGCTACGTTTCCCAGGACAGACTACAAACTGCACAAATACAGAGCAGCACGTGGAAGGACCTGGAGCTGCATTTAAAGAGAAAAGACAGCGTGATGTCCTGTATGGACAGGTGGAAGGAACCAAGTCCTCAGCTGAAACACTCGTGTTTGTCCACAGACAGGAAACACAGCAGGAAACAAAGAAGCTCATGGATAACACACTTCCTGTCAGTCACAATGAGGCTGGAGCCAAACACAGAAAGGTGTTTTTGTCCAGATGAGCCCAGAGAAGAAACACGAGTGTTCACAGACATCAGAACCTCAGAGAGGTGAAACATGAGGTTGGAGTCCTCGTCAGCATCCAGAAGAGCTGCTGTGAAACCCTGAGTACTCATGACAGACTCTGATGGCACAAACACATCATGATTCAAACATGAAGACAAACATGGAGCTCCTGATCCTCCTGCATGAGAACAAGCTGACATGAGCGCTGTGTCTGAGAGTGTCTCCCTGTCACAGTAACAATAACACAGCTGCTGCTCACAGTCATTAAACTGACCTGAGGTCAGCTGCTAGGACGTCTCTGTGCTCCTTACATATGAACCATGTGACCTCACATCAGTGCTGTGGATGACTGTAGTCATAGAAGAGTAGAGCTGTAGCAGGTGGTGTGAGGAGAAGGAGGAGGTGGTGTATTCTAGTTAACGCAGTACTGAAACACTCCACCAGAGGGCGCTGTTAAGTCCTTATTGTAACACAGTTACTGTGTGCAGTTATACTTCATACATAATCTGCACTTATTTACATCAGACATGCTGTCAGTCAATGATTGGTTTCTATTTATTCTACTTCCTGTTGACTAGTTTTATTAAAATGAACCAGTAAAGCTGATGGTGTGACTGGATGTAAACTGGTGCTGGAGTTTACCTCCATGTAGCAGCTTCACTGTTACATGGAGACATCAACCATTCGCGCTGTAAACTTGTCATTTCAGCTGCTGAAGGAAATCTTTTTAAATCTTTTTCTCCTGAATTCCTCCTGAAACAATCTGAACACAACAAATTGGTGACCCGACGGGATTTTTTAGTTGGAAAGGAGAAATTGAGGATTGGAGAGGCTCCTGATGGAGCTGCTGTCAGACGCCAGAACTGGAGGAAACTGATTCACCCTCACAGAAGGCCTTCAAAATAAAGGTACGCACAGCCTGTTATATCAAAAGCTGCAAAACTGGCCATAAAGCAAATTAAAATGTGAGCGGTTACAGTTCTCTCAGTCACACTGATCGAGTGTTTATATGATAAGATACATGTTTAATGCATAAAGCTGGAATTACAAGTTGGTAAGAAGGTTTTTAACAAAGGTTTGATTTAAGCCTGAAGTTTAAAGGTGAAAGAAATTTCAAGGTTTGATCAAGGAAGATCAAGGTTTATCAAGGCTAACAAGGACAAAGGTCAAAGGTTACAATAAGGTGATAATATATAATAGATAAATAAGGTGAAAATATAAGAAAAGGTTTTTTTGGTTATAAGGAATAAATAGGTCAAAGGTCAGATTAAACAGGTTAAACAGGGTCGGCAAAAATTAAACAAGGATAAAGAAATAAAACATTAAACAAGGAAATAAATTAAAAGTTTGAGTTACTGAGAAACAAGTTTAAATAAGGTGTAATGTTCTTATTCCTCTATGAATAAAACATCAAGAGTTGCTCCTGGTGCTAGCTTCAGCTAGCTGTTTATTGTTTTTCTACACAAACACTTTCTTCTTCTTCTGTATATCTTATTGATTACAGAGCGCCCCCTGTGGGTAGCTTCAACAATAGCATCTATCATTACATCCCGTTTCCAAACAGGTTGGTGTTATAATAACCACAATTCCAAAGAGCACTGTTACTCTGTAACATCTGAACATTCTTGTCTAACATTCAACATGTTATAAATTGTGCAACAAACTACATTCAGTAGTGGTTTCTTTCATAACCAAAAGTTGTAGCACACGTCAAACAAAATAAATCCAAATGTATACCTTACATTTTCCAGACTGAACCAAATGAGTCCCATACAGCCCTCAAGCACATTATAACTCTTCACATTTGACAACTTGAACAGTCAGTGACACATTATAACTCAGCAGGTCTCAAGTAAGTGTGAACAATTACTATTCTAAATTAATTATTATTTTTTTTAACAATTCTTTACCACAACACTTCACACTTGTTCTATGAGCCTCTCTGTAGGTTTCTTAGGTCTGGTAGACCTTCTCAGTATCTCAGACATTGGGGAAGGTGAAGGAGGCTCACTGTGGTGCTCAACAGGGTTAGCACCTCGTTGTTCAGTTCCAGTCTCTGTGTCCTGATGTTTAACATCCTGTGTTTTCAACAGACTTCTCCGGTTTCTTCTTAACACTTGTCCATTCTCTGTCTGAACAGCAAACGATCTGGGCCCTACTTCGCTGAGAACTGTTGCTTTTTTGTCCCAGAAATCTGGACCTGCAATCCTCACAACATCTCTTTCCTGAAGCGTTCCAGACGCCTTGCTGTTTTGTCGTAGTTCCTTTTCTGTCTGTGCTTGAGTTTCATCCTTCTGTCAGTCAGCTTGTTGTCATGTGCATTCTCATTTTCCTTGGAAATGTGTGGAAGTGTGGTGCGTAGCTTGCGATGCATGAGCAGCTCAGCAGGTGATGCCCCACACTCCAGAGATGAAGCTCTGTAGCTTAGCAGAGCCAGGTAAGGGTCAGTCTTACTGTCTCTTGCTTTTCTGAACAGTCTCTTTACTATTTGGCCCCTTTTTTCTGCCTGTCCATTCGCTTGGGGATACAAGGGACTAGAGGTGATATGTTGAAATCCATATTGCTTTGCAAAGTCACTAAATTCTCTACAGTCATATTGTGGACCATTGTCACTGATGACACACTGTGGAATTCCATGTCTGGCAAAAAAGCCCTTCATGTGTGTGATGACTGACTGTGCTGATGTACTGGAAAGCTGTGCCACTTCTGGATAATTAGAATAGTAGTCAATCACCAAAACATAGTCCTTGCCATCCAGATGAAATAAATCCGTGCCTACCTTTTGCCATGGTGCAGTGTGTAGATCTGCTGCCAGCATTGGCTCTTTTGTTTGTTTGTAGTGATGTTTGAGACATGTTTCACATTCCTGTATCATCTCTTCAATATCCCTGTTGATGCCTGGCCAGTAAACTGCTTCTCGCGCTCTCCTTTTACATTTCTCCACGCCAAGATGTCCTTCATGGATACGCTGAAGCATGTCCTTCCGCATGGATTGAGGGATGACAATCCGGTTTTGTCTCAGCACCAGCCCATTAGCCATGCATAAATCTGCTCGCACAGAGTAGAACCCTGGACAGACTCCCTTCGACCACCCATTTTGTATATGGTGGGATACTTTCTGCAGCATTGGATCTTTTGTCGTCTCCTGTACAATTTGCTGCAACATGACATCTGATGCTGGGAGTGAAGCAGTTACCATGTTTACATGTGTTTCAGCCTCCGCGGCTGTAGTGCTGACTAACCTGTCACCACTTGGTGCTGGCGCTCGGGATAATGCATCCGCGAGTACGATATATTTCCCAGGCATGTAGATCAGCTCAAAATCATAGCACTGCAACACCATCATCATGCGCTGAATTCTGGGTGACATGTCGTTGAGGTTCTTTTTTCTGATCGATATGAGAGGTTTGTGATCAGTCTCTGCTGTAAAGGTTGGTAATCCATATACATAGCTGTGAAATTTTCCACACCCAAACACTAAGCCCAAAGTCTCTTTTTCAATTTGAGCATAGCGTTGTTCAGTTTCTGTCACTGATCTGGACGCATATGCTACAGGTTGCCACTTGTCTTTGTTCTTTTGGAGCAGAACTGCTCCCAAGCCATCTTTTGAGGCATCTGTTGAAATTTTTGTTGGCTTTGATGGATCAAAGAATGTCAGGACCGGCTCTGTAGTTACAGTTTCCTTTAATTTTTTCCACTCTTTCTCATGCCGGGCTGTCCACTCGAACACTGTGTTGTGCTGTAGCAGCTCCCTTAAGCATGCTGTCTTGGAGGTAAGATTAAGAATGAACTTACCCAGAAAGTTGATCATCCCCATTGCTCGCAAGACGCCTTTTTTGTCAGTGGGTGCAGGCATATCCAATATGGCTTGTACCTTTGACTGATCAGGTTCCACCCCTTCACTTGTGACCTTATCTCCCAAGAAGGTCATCTCTGAAACACCAAAGAGGCACTTGTCTCTATTCAGTTTAAGTCCATTTTTGTTAACTCTCCACAAAAGTTTCTCCAGCCTTTCATCATGTTGTTGCCTTGTATTTCCCCAGACTACGAGGTCATCTATGTAGACTCTGGTGCCTTCCAGTCCTTCGATCAGGGACTCCATTGCCCTGTGGAAGATCTCTGGTGCTGATTTAATTCCAAATGGGAGCCTCAAGAAACAGTAACGCCCAAATGGTGTGTTAAAGGTAGTGTACCTGCTGCTTTCTGGGTCTACCTCAGCTGCCAAAATCCATGTGATGCATCCAGTTTACTAAAAAACTTAGCTCCTGCCATTTCACTCATTATTTCCTCTCTCTTAGGGATCTGATAATGCTCTCTTTTAATGTTTTCATTTAGATCTTTGGGATCAAGGCAGACTCTTAAGGCACCTGTATTCTTTTTCTTGACACAAGTGATAGAGTTCACCCAGTCTGTGGGCTCTTCCACTCGTTCAATGACACCCATCTGAGTCATTCTTTCAAGCTCTTTTTTCAAACTTGACCGTAATGGAGCAGGCACTCTCCTCGGGGCATGCACCACAGGCACGGCATCATCCTTGAGCTGGATTTTGTAGGTGTAAGGCAATGTTCCATGTCCTTTGAAGACTGAAGGAAACTTATTAATAATGTCTGAACTTCCTTCATGCCCTTGGTGTTCCAGTCTTTTGCCTTGTTTGGCTTCTTTCATGGCGTCAGTATTAATCTGGTAGATTCTCTTTACTAGTCCCAAGTCCTCAGATGTTTTATCTCCTAAAAGTGACTCGTGTCCATCAGGCACAATGGTGAACAAAATGTTATGCTGTTTGCCTTTTGTTGTCACTTTAAGTCTGCATCCACCTTTTGTTTGTATTGGCTGGTTATTGTAGGCCTTCAGCGGCGTGACTTTCTCTGTAAATCTTCTAGGCTTCTCAGTCAGTGCCTTGAAATCCTTCTCGTTGATCAAGTTAGCTTTGGCCCCTGTGTCAATTTTAAATATTACCAATGTCCCATTGACTAACAGTGGAGCAGTCCATTTATCATCTGTGACTGAACTAACACTTTGGCCAGTATTAATTCTTGAAGACTGAGCATTGACATCTTCTTCGTGTGACACCATCTTAATGAAAAAGGTTTCACTTAGATCATCACTGTCATCTGTGTCTTCCTGCACAGTGTGTACTTTTTGTCCCTTTTGCTTGGAGAGACACATTTTTGCATAATGGTTTTGTCCTTTACATTTTGCACATTTTTTTCCATATGCGGGACATTATTTTGGTCTGTGTTTCTCTCCACATCTCTTGCAAGTGAACATTTCATTGTCACACGTTCTGTTTTTGTTGTCGTTGTTTTTGAATTTACTCCATGGCTTTCTTTTAATCAACACTGCGTTCACTGCCTCATTTTCTTGTTGCACTGCTCCTTGAACAGGCTCTCTAAAAGTCAGTACATGTTGTCGTGCTAGCTCACTGGCTTGACTTATCTTTATAGCACTTTCCAGCGTTAGTTCTGTTTCTCTCAACAGTTTCTCTCGGAGCTTCTTCTCATTAGTTCCAAACACTATTTGATCTCGTATCATAGAGTCTCTGAGATCACCAAAATTACAGGACTGTGCTTTGATCTTGAGGTCTGTGAGAAAAGTATCAAATGACTCACCCTGATGCTGTAAGCGTGAGCGAAAGACGTATCTCTCGTACGTTTCATTTTTCTTTGACAGACAGTGCTCGTCAAATTTCTTCATGACTTCATCAAAGTTATCTTTGTCCTCGGGTTGAGCAAACACAAAAGTGTTGAAGACCTCTATTGCTTCTGTGCCGGCGATGGTGAGCAGCATGGCTATTTTTCTTTCCTCTGCCCGTCGATCCACTCCGACAGCCGCAATATACAGTTTGAACTGCTGTTTGAAAGTCCTCCAACTTGCATCCACGTTTCCAGTCAGTTTCAACGGACTTGGCGGTTTTATTGCATCCATCTTGTTGCGTTGCTTCTTATTCTTTACCCCACTCCTGGTACCATGTAATGTTCTTATTCCTCTATGAATAAAACATCAAGAGTTGCTCCTGGTGCTAGCTTCAGCTAGCTGTTTATTGTTTTTCTACACAAACACTTTCTTCTTCTTCTGTATATCTTATTGATTACAGAGCGCCCCCTGTGGGTAGCTTCAACAATAGCAACTATCATTACATAAGGTTAAGAGTTAAATGTTAAGCCTTTGTTAGTTAGTTGCCACACACACTTTATATGGTTCAAATCCAAATGACACTGATACATGTTTAATGACAGCTCAGCTTCAGCATCTTCTTCATGCTGTGATTGCAGCCGTTCAACTCTGTGTTTATCTTTTACCCAAATCATCACAACATGGAAATATAATCATCACAATGATGTGACTGGAAGGATGCAGCAGTCTGTGCTCCACCTTTCTCCTCCACACCTGCAGGTGGAGAACATGGATGTATGAATCTCTACAGAGTTCTTTGAATATTATCCGTCTTATCAGTTTCAGTGAACAAACATCCTCACAGAGCTAAAATAAGCAGTTTGTATCCAACATAACTCAGCTGGACTCTAAATGCTCCATATAACAGCCACACATGAGTCTGGATTCACTCAAAGCATTGAACAAACTTTATTCTGACATTTATTCTCTGATATTTGCTCTTCAGCTCGAGTCTCCATCAGTGGGAACATTTCAACTTTTCTTCTGTTCAAATCAAACTCCATGAGAATCAAAGTGTGAATCAGAGTCCTGATAATCAGATTCTATAGAAACATGGAGACTGTAGAGGATTTACACTCAATATGTTCATTTGTTCCCTTCAATAAAAATCAATCAGGTCATCAAATAAAATCAGTCGTTGATCAGTTTGACTGACAAGACAGATGATCAGAGGTGCAGAGTTTTTACCACCATCATTGTTACAGGGACTGAAGTATGGGTGGAGTTTGTGAGTGAAGGAGCAGCCAGTAAAGGAGTCGATCAGAGCTGCAGCACCTACATCATAAAAGGAGACCAGACCCTCCTCATAATCCACAAACACCCCCACCTTCTCAGGACCAGGATGAAGGCAGAGGGGGACTGAAGGACCAGCAAGAGCTTCGTACTCATTTCCATTTCTCAGCCTCACAGTCCAGAAACCATCCTGAGGACTCAGTGCGATTATTCCCTTCCTGTTGATCGACTCTGTGGCCACTCCTAAAGTCCACTCAGTCTTTCCTTTAACCTGAACCTCAAAGTAAAACCTGCCTGAAGAGAAACTCTGCTCTCCTAAAACACAAACACACAGAGAAAATCTCTCTGGGTTGTCTGGAAGTTTCTTCCTCACATCACTATGATACACTTGTTTTCCATCATCAGACAGGATGAGTTCAGGATGAGCTGCATCAGGATCCAGAGTCACATCCACTGCATCCTGCTGGACCCTCTGCAGCTCTGCCTCAACAGCTTCTTCTTCATGGGTCTCCTCAAGCTGATCCACAGCTCTCCCCACAGTACCCTCATATGATGGTGGACGGACTCTGACCTCTGTCCAGTCCTTGGTGGGTGGAGCAGCTTTCAGGGAGGAGAAGCTTTGGAGGAAGTGGAGGTGGTCTTCAGAGCGTGAGAGCTGCTCCACCTCAGAGCTTCTCTTCATCAGCTCAGAGATTTCCTGTTCCAGATCTTTGATGAGACCTTCAGCCTGTTTCTCTGTAGCTTCCTGTTTGTCTTCGATCTCCTTCATGAGCTCCTTCAGGTGTCTCTCAACAGACTCCATCAGAGCTGTGAGGACCTGAACACCTTCTGCTTTCTGTCTGTCTGCAGCATCTTTACTCATCTTCACCGACTCTTTGATCTCCTGAATCTTCAGTCGTCTCTTCTGGATCATCTGCTGAATCTCAGCCTCTGTCTTCCCCAGCTCTTCCTTCTTTCCTTCATATTCTTCTCTCAGAGAAACAAACTCGTGGTTCTTGTGGTCTAAAACAGAGCAGAGCATGCAGACACATGTCTGGTCGGTGTTACAGAACAGCTGCAGAAGTTTATCGTGCTTCGTACACATCCTGCCTTCCAGGTTCTCCACAGCATCAATCAGCTGATGTCTTTTCAGAGCTTCCTTTGTCAGATGAGGCTCCAGGTGAGTCTGACAGTAGGAGGTCTGACACACCAGGCAGGACTTCAGGGCCTTCAGTCTGGTTCCAGTGCAGACGTCACAGGAACTTCTCCCGGTTTGGCAGCTTGTTGCTCTGAGCTGCTGCTGCTGGCTTTCTGCTGAGCTTCACGTCTGAACTGAGCAACCATCTCAGAGATGAAGGTGTTGACCTTCAGCTGAGGTCTAGTGTCGAAAGTCTCTTTACACATTGGACACTGACAGCTCTGATTCATGTCCCATTGCTGACTGATGCAGGTTTGGCAGAAGTTGTGTCCACATGGTGCAGAGACTGGATCAGTGAACACATCCAGACAGATGGAGCAGAGAAACTGATCTTCAGATCGCAGATTGCTGGCAGCAGACATGTCTGCACTCTGAGGGAGAAAGAAAAGAAACACTTTTTATTCAAAATTCACTTTAAATTTCATTTTTAAAAAGATACAAACAAGCGTCAGTAATCTGAGGAGCTTGGAAAGAAAAGTGTCTGGACTTCTTTAAGTTTCTTGAAGATGTTTCATCAGAGAAGCTTCTTCAGTTCTAAGAGTAACTGGTGGAGACCCAGCTGTAGCGGTAGACTACTGTACCCATAAGGCTGTGTGGGGGGGTGACTTCCGGGGTTACTAAGTAAAGTTGGAAAACATCACGTGAATGCGCTGCATCCGGTGTCATCAGTGTCACAACTGGTTCATCCCAAACACAAACCTAACAACGTAGTGTCTGCTGTACAGTGCAGCGTCCAGATGAACAGGATCAACTTTGGGGGATGAACATAAATACAGTCGTTAAAAAGATGTGAAACTGTTTCTCTGTTTTACAAAAGGTCCAAGATTCATCCAGATCATTTCTATATTTGAATAAATCGCTTTGTTGGATATATTCCATGAATTACTGTGAAGTAAACTTCGACCTTGTTGGTGACTAAATACTAACCAAACAGGTGCACCTAAAGGCAGCACAATTTGTACCATAAAGGTACACCTACATGTAGGTGCGCAATCATTTTCAAGCGTCACAGCGTCAAATGAGCCGACTTACATTTGTTGCGCTTCTACACTAAGTTTTACGCCAGCGTTTCTTCTTTGCTGATTTTTGTTCCACAAACCAAAAGAAAAAAGAATCAACCTTTAATATATTTTCATGTGTGTTTCAAGCACTATGACATATCACACATACACATCTGGATGCTGAGTGTGTCACTGATAAAGCTGTGACACAGCAGCTCACTCAGTCCAGTCCAGGTAACAGACTCACCTGTTAGCAGGAGCTCTGCCCTCAGAGAGCTTAGCTGCTTTATTTTAGTCAGCAGGACAATGATCTGTTAATATTCTGGCCTACAGCGGTCTGTCAGGGCCGTTCAAAGGCACAACGTCACACACAGGTTTAAACTGTTAGACTCATGAATATCCACAAAGTTCGATGCACATTTATCTTTAACAGGAGCAAACGGCCTGATCAGATAATATAAGAACTCATTAAAGCTCATTTATATAAATCTCTGCTTGAACCAGTGAAACAGTCACACACTGATTAAACACCATCACTACTTCAGTAATGACAGAGGGGCGTAGGCGTGCTCGTGGGACAGTCCTCCTTCCTCCAGCTGTGGAAACCAGATGTGGAAGCAGACTCCCTGAGGTCTGCAGTCCAACACCAGTGTGAGCAGAGAGGACTCAGCTGCTGGGCGGAGCTTATCTTCCTGTTCTTTTCACTGTTCACCTCCTCCTCCCTCTGTGACTCCTTCATGCCCACTTTACTCCTCAGTAAGTCTCCACAGCTCCAAATCAGCTCTGCATTCAGAGTTAGTCCATGTTCTCACCTCCATCTTCAACTTTTCCCTCAGCCAGAGTACAGAAAAGCCCAGCCACCTGCCTAAACAACTACAGACCAGTTGCACTCACTCCAAAGTGCTGTGAGAGAGTGGTGCTGGTCTACATCCAGACTAACATCCCAGACACTCTGGATCCCCTGCAGTCTGCCTACCAGCCCAATAGGTCCACGTCAGATGCCATTCCCAAGATCCTCAGCAGGTTCTACAGCTGCCCTGTGGAGAGCACACTGACCAGCTGCGTCACTGCATGGTATGGCAGCACCACTGCTATGGAGCGCTCATCAGTTTATTTCTACATCAGACACAAACCATGTGACCATGTGCAAGACTCTCAGCTGTGGTTTAGATCATTCCAGGCAACAGAGAACAAATCCACCTTGAGACTTGGGAGGAAGGTGTGCTGGGCACAGAAGAGATGAAGATTATCTGAGATGATGAGAAATCCATCTTCCTCCAAGCTGTGTAGTACATCATGATAAATGTGCGTCACGCCTGTCCAAACCTCCCTCCATAGGCGCTCAATTCTACATTTGAAAAATACACAAAAGTTCTCAAAGGTCAGTCGAAGACTGACAAAGAACAGCCAAACAGCAATTCAACGGGAGCCATCCATGATGAAATAACAATAATGTTATGCCAGTTTGATCTTAAGAGCTTCAGCACCTCTGGTTGTGCTTTTTCCACTAATAAAGCTTCCACATCCTGAGCCTCTTATATTCAGCTCATTGATTGATGATGTCAGCAGCCAGTGAAGCCCACAGCTCAGATGTAACAGGACACAATCATTTAAAGTAAAAGCTGAGCAGAAACCACACACAGACCCAAAGACCTTTAACAAAAGACAAATAAACACAGTGAAGCTGAACACGTTACATGAAATCCATCATTGGGTTTGAACACTGGTGTGTTTGTTTATGGAACACTGAGACACAACCACGTTTTTATGCAATAACTGCCAACCAGCAGAGGGCGTCTGTGAGCCAGTCCTGTCTGAGGAGTCACTGTTTCCAGCTTTTGTTCTCCTGTCAGCAGCTTTCCTTGGTTCAGGGCTGCCAGTGGGCACATTTTAGGGCCGGCCCGGGGCCGTCGTCATTTACCCAAAAAAATCTTTTATAAGTCATTTTATCGACCGCGATGTCACCTTAGTTGATTTTATTGAAGACTGATGAAGAGGTCAGATTAGCTAAAATAAATGTTCATGAAGAGGGATGTTTCTTATGTGTGTGTGTGTGTGTGTGAGGGCAACGCTGCACACAGTCAGACTTAACAATGGACATGTTTTGTATGTGTGTAACAACAATAATAATAATAGTTTGATTTCACTGCCTTGCTACATATTTGTTCCTGAGGATTATCGGAGGGCCAGTCAACATTTTCTCCACCAGATTGTTGTGTAATCTTTATGTTAGTCATTAGTCCTGTTGTAGTACAGCTGGTGTGTATCACTCACTTTGTGAGGCTGCCCTGTCCCAGTCATGATGTGCCTTTCATTCATTCTTCACATCTGTAGGTTTACTGTATGCTGTTGTTTTGTGTTGCTGCTGACGTCCACCTGGAGGATCATAAAGCCTCCTACCTGTACAGAGTGGCTATAATGAATGCAACCATCCATTATTGCTTTATTTTAAAGACATTATTTAAACTACATGCTAACTGATCCCTGCCCTTCTTTTGTCTGCTGTCTCTGCATCTCTGCTCTCACATTGTAAGCTTTGATGACGAGCTCTGTTCTCTATATGTCGTCTTACTCATGTGAATAAACAGTACATTTCATAAAACACTGTACAGACATCTCTAGCAGTGTTTCTGTGACACCCACTTTCACCTCAGGGTGGGAACTGTGACACTGTGGCCATCTCATGATGAATCCCTGAGTAGTGACAGATCAGTTTTTAACATGGTTCCTCTCTTTATCGTAGGCTGCTGCGCTTTACTTTGAGTTTTGAAATCACACAATGTGCATGTATATCCTCTGCACAGCAAACATTGGAGTGTTAAAATGTGCTGGGGTAAATGTCTAAGAGTTGATGTTAACCCTCAAAGTGTGATTTAAACACTTTCTGATTTAAATTTCAATGTTGGAGTTATTTGACAAAATGTTTTCCATCAGTGTTGATTTAACTCTTAATAGAGAAAATTCTAAATACTGTAACTCTGCACAGAGGCTGGTTAAAAATGTTAACTCTGTCATCAGTTAATTTATTAACTTTAACTCTGTATAGAGTTCAATTGTAACTCCAGTTAAGCCCAGCCCTGCCAGACACCCCCAATGCGGGCATTTTACTTCGTCGGTTGAAGCCTCATGGAAGAACGGCACTGATGGTGCACCTGCATGCACCTCTACAGGTAAGTGGAATTAAGTCAAACTTACTAAGATAGTTAGAGAGCGGTGCTATAAAATGTATTTTGTGCATGTAAACGATTTAAACGAAGAAAATATGCTAGCCTTTGTTGCTAGCAAGAAAGAGTTAATGTTAGCTAGCGGTCCATGCAAACTGTTAATAGCCGCTAACTATATCAATGTTACAGATCACATTCAAGCTGTTAGTGATGAAAAAAACAAACTGCTGAGGCTGGCATTAATGCTCCTCTATTGTTTCAGTTTTTGTGGAATTTGACATCAAAAGAACTGCAAAACAAGTCTTCAAACATGCGCTGTTTCATACATCGTCTGAATGACTCGGGGTAGGTTTATTTAGTCCTCTTCAAATTTTAAACAGAAAAATGTTGGTCCAGGTTAAATATAATCAACAACAGAAGTATGTGAAGCTAAATGAGGATGAAGGACAGTATGACTTTCTGCAATTTCATGGAAAAGGTGTGCAGGTTATTTCTACTTTATCTTGGATAAGATAATATTTTAATACCTATTGCAGGAGCATCTTACATTGATGTAGATTCGGATTTGTGTTATTAGCTAAGGTGTTGTTTG
The DNA here is from genome assembly GCF_036321145.2 of Pelmatolapia mariae. Classification (NCBI taxonomy): domain Eukaryota; kingdom Metazoa; phylum Chordata; class Actinopteri; order Cichliformes; family Cichlidae; genus Pelmatolapia; species Pelmatolapia mariae. Next base: position 38,770,347 of record NC_086235.1, read on the forward strand.
TATTAACAAACTGTTAGACACCATATAAAGTAAGTAAGAAGCAGTGCTGACACCAGAAGCACGTTAAGTTTCTTTGTACCACCTTTCCCACTCATTAAGAGATTTTGCTTGCTGCCTGATGCAAACATTACTTACAAGGATGCGACAGGGACAGAGGTTGATGCGGAAATATTCAGTGACCTTGTTGGACAGGTCAAATCTGGGAGTGGGGGGGTGTAATCATGTGAAGGCACTAGAAGTAGGTGAGAAGACATAAGATTAACACTTATGATTAAAGATCATCTAAACCATGTGTTCAGGTGTAAAATGTAGAAAATGAAATATCTGGAAACATCAGATAATGAGCTGTTTTTTAATCATAATAAAGTTAAGTAATGAGAGAGTGTGAAAGCAACGTTATCCATCTGTCAGTCAGTCTGCATCTCCACCTCCACCTGTGGTCATGAGCCAATGAGAGGTGCTAAACAGCTGCACTCCAACTACATCACCAGTGTTCAGCTGAACCAGGTCTGTCTTAAAAATGAGACACTGAGTCTCTACGGGACTACCTGTAGAAATAAAGGTTAAATAATAAAAGTTAACGGCTCTCCTTCAGTCTGCAAAGGCTCATGGGAGTTCTACCTCTGCTTCTTCTCTATAAGCAAAGCTGCATGCTAACCACACAGCTTTCTGAGAGACACCCTGTTTCCTGCGCTGTAACTTGAGGTGAACGTCCCTCGTGTTGACGCAGTTTCAAGTGTTGTGATTGGTCTGTTCTATACAGTCGACTCCTTTTTAATGGATCAGTGGGAGAATAACTTCAAGGATGAGGAATAATAATCAGATTATGAATATAAAGACTCACAGATGACAGGAACTTCCAGGAGGCAGAAAGTGTTGGAATGAATGTGAGCAACTGTGGAAGAACCAGAGGGACGAGTATGTTTCAGGCTCTACAGAGACACAGATACTGAATCCATCAGACACTGAAGTCTTTATGAACCGTCGCCTCCAGGATCCAGAGAGACCGCTATCATCAGAGCCCTCATCATGAAGGCACAGCAGACGATGAACTTCCTGTGGTCCAGTGGTTCCCAAACTTTTTTTGCTAGGCCCCCCTTGTTTTACAAGAAAAATGTAAGCGCCCCCCCACCCCCGCGCGTGCACGCGCACACACATCCTCCAATCACACACCCATATTTTGCTCCATTCCGATTTATTTCACACCTCAAACATCTATTAAACAATTAAGCATATACGAGTAATCTGCAATAAATTACAGGTAGTAATAAAATAAACTACTAACTCTTTTACGCTATGTCCGCACCTACAAGGGGATTTTTGAAAACGCAGCTGTTTCGTCCACATGTAAACGGCGTTTCGAATCACCGAAAACGGAGATTTTTTAAAACTCCTTTTTTGCGTTTACGTGTGGACGAGGAATACAGAGTTCGTCACACAACGTCAAAGGTATGTGCCTTTTTTCATGTCACGTTATTGTTTACATGAGATGAATTGCAGAATGGCAGATAGAGACGAAATACTGTTACTGTTAATCTGACTATCTGCAGGTTTTACACGCTTACATACACATGCAGTTACTGTCCCTCCATTTAGAAAGGCAGAGACGTCATGGTGTGATTATTTTACGTGTAGTTGTTTTTTCCTGTGTAATAATATTCAACATTGCTGTCAATACATTTTTCAAAAAATGCCTCTCTGTGCAAAATGGGTTTAAAAACATAAACAACTGTTGGATGCTGTTTGTCCGTGATTTAGACAGGGGGAACAAATCGTGGCAGGATCAGCCTGATATTATTTGTACTCTAACTTTACTGTATAAAGAGCTAACATCTCCAACATGTCAGGAGTAGTTAGTCATTACAACAAGTGTTTGTGAACTAAAAATCAAGAATGTGGGATCCTGTTTGTCCGTGATTTGGAGAGCCCAGCGCGTGCTCCCGAGGAAGGGAAAAGCAATTCTGCAGGGGAGACCTACCTCGGCACTTGTGCAGGTGAAACCAAAGGGAAGATTTGCTTCACCATATTTTCTAGTCTTTGGCTTAGAATGAAGTTGGTTTGGAAACATATTCAGCCATGTTTCATCTCCTGCTTTGCGTTTCTGTGGGTGCACCATGCTAGCAGTGTCCAGTGTTTTTTTTGTTTTGTTTTTTTTTCCCTTTTCATCCCGCGCCCCCCCTGCCATGGCTCTCACACTTTGGGAAGGTCTGCTGTGGTCAGTGATACCATTACTCCTTCATCAGTGAATCCACCCTCACCACCTGCAGACTGAAAGGTGATCACCTGCAGTCTGCTCTCCCTCCATGTGTGCTTCAAGGACCCTGGTACAGGTAGGAAACCTCCCTCAAAGAGAAACTTCCTGAGTTGCTCCCCTCAGGCAGGAGGCTGCGGTCCATCAGGGTCAGAACCTCTCGGCACCAGAGTAGTTTCTGTCCACGTGAAGTTGAACTACTGAACATGAGCTTTATTTCTCCAGCCCGTCCCCTGGTCACTTTACAGTTAATGATTTACAATAACACACTCTTACTATGAACACATTGGACTCCCTGGCAGGGCCACATTTCTCCTAATCTGTTGTTAGATCCCAGTTACCCCTGTACAGGTGGTCTGGACCGGCTCTCCATCCTTCGGGTCAGAGTCCCTTAATTCCTACGGGTATTACCCTGTTAGGTGATGTTGAGACTAGTTTAAGCCGGTGGCGAGGAGACTCGCTCAGCCTCTAACTGCCTTCGTCTAAGCGCCCGCCCTGCACTACCTCTGACTCTATGCTCTCATTGGCAACCTTAATGAAAGATATTGCTCAGCCACACTTATTAACGGCAGCTCTCCTCTAATGATCTATGGCACTTGTTACTGTGCTGAGTAAAATTTAGTGACCTGGACAGTAGGTCCCAAGGACGTGTTATAATGATTGACTAGAATAACCTATAAGAACCCTAAATCTGATGTTAGGAGTTAACACACATAAAGTCTTACCGTTTACTGTTTTAAGGAAGTAATAGAATGAATGTCCACAATTCTGACCTTTGAATGCAGATAGATAATTTTTATTAAAGCAAGATTTCAGCAGGGGTTAGCAAACAGCTTAATTGCAATTTAATCAATTTAATCAATCAAATCCAAATAATCAATTTATCACACTATAAACCCTAACTATTCTGTTGCTAAATGACTACAACTGTTGTTGAGGTGGGTCTTCTTTTAGGAGGGAAGGAAGATCATCGTGTGCACCGATCAAATCCAGCTCCCCCATGTGTTGGAAGAAGTTCAAAGAAAAGATAAAGTGTAGCCCAGTACAAGGCTCCCCGACTTCACCCTCTTGACTCTAATCCTAACTCAGCATACAATGAGTAGGCAGTTCAAACTTCATGATTCAATCAGTCGATCCCCAGTGAAGGGTTATGACTTCTCCTCTTGCCGTCCCTCGCTCATCTTCTCACCGTGGATCTTCAGTCTCTTCTCAACCTACTCACCGGCTCGGGACAAGAGGAAAAAGCCCTTCTCCGCTTTTGCCTCCCCTCTTTATACACCTCTACGGACCTGTCCAGACATGTCTAGACATCTTCCGGATGGAAACACCATCTATGGACATGTCATGTTCCTCCTTTGGCCCCTTTGACGCACTGGCATGACTTGCAGTTTCGGTGCATTTCTTATCTTCCACTCCACCCAACAAAGCTGCAGCTCAACTTCCCCAAATAACTCTTAAGTTTCATACAGACAGAAATTACTCCTCCTTTTTCTCATGTCTTAAGGACCGTTTAATTCATACACAGACATTATGATTTTTTATTAATCTTTTAGCAATGCAATGCATATATAACTCTTTTTATTTATTTGATTCTACGCTTTAACAAACATAACAACTTCCCTTATTTCCATTTGTGACAAACATGCCGGAGACTCTCACATTCTTCTGACACTGTGCATGGATCAATAAATAAATGTCAGAAGGTTGCCACCCATCTGTGTGCAGCACTAAAATCTCCCAGTCCCTACCTTTTTACATGCATCATGTTTCAGTTTATACCATGAAAACTCATCTGCCCCCTCACTGATTCCTCATTTTTGTGCATATTTGTCACACTTATTGTTTCCGATTATTAAACAAATGTAATATTAGACAAATACAACCTGAGTAAATACACAATGCAGTTTTAAGTGATGATTTCATTTATTAAGGCAAACCTACAGGGAGCTGTGTGGGTGTGCTCCTCATCAGTGGAGTGTTTGCTCAGACAGTGAAAGTGTTAACAGGGAAGTAGTGAAGTTGAAGACGTCTAACATTCAGTCGCCATTCAGATGCCATGAATGGATGACGTCAGTGCGCACACTGTGTCTGAGGAGGATGTGCGGAAGTGCTTCAGGAGGGTGAACGCACGCAAAGCTACTGGTCCGGACGGGATTCCCGGCCGCGTCCTCAAGTCATGCGCGGCTCAGCTGGCTGGAGTGTTTACACACATCTTCAACCTTTCCCTCTCTCTGTCTGTAGTCCCAGCCTGCTTCAAAATGGCCACCATCGTCCCTGTACCCAAATCCTCCACCATCTCCTCATTGAACGACTGGCGACCCGTAGCCCTGACCCCCATCGTGAGCAAATGCTTCGAGAAGCTGGTCAGGGACTTCATCTGCTCTGCACTACCCGACTCACTGGACCCTCTACAGTTCGCATACCGCCACAACAGGTCCACTGATGATGCCATAGCCCTGACACTCCATGCTGCCCTGTCACACCTGGAGAAGAGAGACACGTATGTGAGAATGCTGTTTGTAGATTACAGCTCAGCATTCAACACCATCGTTCCCTCGAAGCTGGACAGGAAACTGCAGGATCTAGGACTGAGCAGCTCCCTCGGCAGCTGGATCCTTAACTTCCTGTCTGACAGACGCCAAGTGGTCAGGCTGGGCAGCACCACCTCATCCCCCATCACACTGAACACTGGTGCTCCACAGGGGTGTGTACTGAGCCCTCTCCTGTACTCACTCTACACCTACGACTGCACGGCCACTAGAAACTCCAACATCATTGTGAAGTTTGCGGACGACACTACAGTGGTGGGTCTTATTACCAACGGTGATGAGACGGCCTACAGGGAGGAGGTCAGCGCCCTGACCCACTGGTGTCAAGACAACCATCTCACCCTCAACGTCGCAAAGACAAAGGAGTTGATAGTGGACTTCCGGAGGTGCAGAGAAGTACACACCCCCATCACCATCAACGGCGCTGCTGTGGAGAGAGTGAGCAGCTTCCGCTTCCTTGGTGTACATCTGGCTGAGGATCTTACGTGGTCAGTACACATAAACAAAACAGTGAAGAAGGCGCAGCAGCGCCTCTTCTTTCTCAGGAGACTGAAGAGATTCGGCATGAGCCCCCGCATCCTCAGGACCTTCTATCGCTGTGCCATTGAGAGCATCCTCACTGGATGCATCACCACCTGGTACGGAAACAGCACCGCTCACAACCGCAAAGCTCTCCAGAGAGTAGTGCGGTGTGCTGAACGGATAATTGGAGGTGAGCTTCCCTCCCTCCAAGACATCTACAGGAAGCGGTGCCTGAGGAAAGCGGGGAGGATCATCAAGGACTCCAGTCACCCCAGCCATAAACTGTTCAGACTACTACCATCAGGAAGGAGGTTCTGCAGCATCCGGTCCCGTACCAGCAGACTGAGAGACAGCTTTTTCCACCAGGCCATCAGACTGCTGAACACTTCATAGACACCTCACCCTCACTACTGGAACTTCAACATTATGCACTCCATACTGTATATAAATACCACTGTTTTGCACATACCAACCTCTGTATATTTTATATATCTTATTTTATTGTTTACTTTATTTCATTTGTAAAACATGTATATACATACTATATACACACTCAAACACACACACGTAGAAAAACATATTTAGTATACACATTCAGTAATGTATATACCTTTACATATTGTACATATATTTATTACTTTTTAGATTAGCCATTTTTATATTTTACTTGTTTTACATTATTGTATTTTGCACAACTCTGTTGCTTGTGAAGCTCGCACACAAGAATTTCACTCACATGTACTGTACCAGTGTACCTGCACATGTGATGTGACAATAAAAGTGATTTGATTTGATTTGATTTGAAGACCCCATCTGCCTCTCTGCTCCTCGGTGAGTCAAACGTTCATCTACTCATTGATTCATGATCTGAGCTTCAGCACACACTCACAGAGGAAAACACACATTTCCAGTAGAAACAGAGGCAGGATTCACCCTGGACCGAACACCAGGCTATCATCAGACTCAACCACATCAATTAGAGACTGTATTCATCAGAAAATACCAGAAACCAGAGAAACCGTGGGCCACAGCTAATAATCACTGAAATATGGTGTTTTTAATCTCATGACCACAGCAGCAGCCATGCAGGCTGACTTTAGAAACATTATTGAAAGAATGGATCTTTCTAAAGAGAAAGAGTTTCTAGCTTGATATAAAAAGTACAAACTGCACAATAAGCTGTCATCCAACCTGACTGAGCTTGAAAGAAGAATGGCTCATGCAAGCACCAATTTCCCTTTGGGAGACCCGACAACTAGAATTTTGGATCACTCACTTGTAATGACCTCTGACCTTTAGTGACCTCTGCCCTCCTGTTGCAGGTGTGTGTGTGCTGCTGCTGTCTGCACTGACTGTTTCTGCAGGTGAGTTGATGGAATTCAATTCAATTCAATTCAATTTTATTTATATAGCGCCAAGTCACAACAAAAGTCGCCTCAAGGCGCTTCATAGGTACAGAGAAAAATGCAACAATCATATGACCCCCAGTGAGCAAGCACTTTGGCGAAAGTGGGAAGGAAAAACTCCCTTTTAACAGGAAGAAACCTCCAGCAGAACCAGGCTCAGGGAGGGGCGGGGCCATCTGCTGCGACCGGTTGGGGTGAGAGAAGGAAGACAGGATAAAGACATGCTGTGGAAGAGAGACAGAGGTTAATAACAGATATGATTCAATGCAGAGAGGTCTATTAACACATACTGAGTGAGAAAGGTGACTGGAAAGGAAAAACTCAATGCATCATGGGAATCCCCGGCAGCCTACGTCTATTGCAGCATAACTAAGGGAGGATTCAGGGTCACCTGGTCCAGCCCTAACTATATGCTTTAGCAAAAAGGAAAGTTTGAAGCCTAATCTTAAAAGTAGAGATAGTGTCTGTCTCCCGAATCCAAACTGGAAGCTGGTTTCACAGAAGAGGGGCCTGAAAACTGAAGGCTCTGCCTCCCATTCTACTTTTAAATACTCTAGGAACAACAAGTAAGCCTGCAGTGTGAGAGCGAAGTGCTCTAATAGGGTGATATGGTACTACAAGGTCATTAAGATAAGATGGGGCCTGATTATTTAAGACCTTGTATGTGAGGAGCAGGATTTTGAATTCTGGATTTAACAGGAAGCCAATGAAGGGAAGCCAATATAGGAGAAATATGCTCTCTCTTTCTAGTCCCTGTCAGGACTCTTGCTGCAGCATTTTGGATCAGCTGAAGGCTTTTCAGCGAGTTTTTAGGACATCCTGATAATAGTGAATTACAGTAGTCCAGCCTGGAAGTAATAAATGCATGAACTAGTTTTTCAGCATCACTCTGAGACAGGATATTTCTAATTTTAGAGATGTTGCGCAAATGGAAGAAAGCTGTCTTACATATTTGTTTAATGGAAGTGAAAACAATCAGTAAGACTCCAACAAGAACACAAATACATTTACTCTGTGTGTTTACATGTTTGAACCAAAAGTTCAGACTTTCAGAATCTGGATCTGTGTCATCTGTTAACACCAGCAGTAGAAATGTGTCACAGAGGATTAAATCAGACACACACTCTCAAAAAAATGAAACGTTGACTTTAATTAAAATCATTTTGTCAACAGGTTCCACGAAATTGTTTTCTGTTAGTTTAAAGCAAAAATCTTTAGGTCATCTAATTTAAAAACTACTTACAATTAACAAGAGATATTCAACACTAGCTAAATCAAATTATGTTGTATAGACATAAACGATATAGTTACAGGTTAGATAGTTTAGATTAGTTTTTAAAACACATTTCTTATTTGTGGCAGTAAAATGTTAAATTTAAGTTAGATTAATTCAAATATTATATTTTGAGCCACCTTGTGCTTTACTAATTATTTTTACATAAATCTATTTTGTCAACAGGTTCCACACACATGAATTAAGTACATACAACTTTTTATTTTTTTCATTTCCTTTATTGCCAACACATTCAGTGAGCATTTGTGTAAACCCGGTCCAAAACAAAACACAACAGCTCATTAGGGTTAGTATGTAGACAGATGCAACATCAAAGTAATGATTTTAAATTAAATGTCTGTATCTGCCAGAAATAGAAGAAAAAACATTGAAGATCACATAGCACATTGATAAGACACTTGAGCTATGCACACGTGATGCTAGTAAGGTCTGTGGAGTGCTTTTCCTTTAAGTGTCTAAAATGGATAGCAAAGTTGCTATTTGCAATGATTGCTTAGGGCAGGGGTCGGCAACCTCCGCATGCGGCTCTTTAGTCCTTATAGTGCGGCTCTGCGTGGTTTGGGAAAAAAAAAATTGTTTTTTTAAGTATTTAGCTGAAGTGTGTTTTATTTATGTTTATGTTCTTTTTTAACTTGTAGTTCTAAATTGGAAGAGTGATATTGAAATATAAAATTATATTCTATTATTTTTTGATCGCTCAAAATAAGCGTCACACTCACTGAAGCCGGCATACCCGCTGAAACGCCATGCCTTTATCGAGACTTTCAACCCCAGGTAGGCCAATTATGGATCTTCGGATCCACATTATGTCAGCAGCTGTTCTCCACCGTGAACTATGTTAAAAACAAACACCGCTCACGCCTCACAGATGACAGCTTACAGTCCTGTGTAAAGATGAAAGTGACTTCGTACAGCCCCGATTTGCAGACACTGTGCGCAGAGGTTCAGGAGCAGAAGTCCCATTGTAAACATATCACGGCAGACCCGACGATGTTTCCATGAACACGCTTTTCAGCATCTCTTTATTGACCACTTTTCACACACGTATGTACGCATACAGCCGGCTGCAGCTTTTCAGCTCACAGCCCGACACACGAAGTCTCTTGACGAAGGCGGTCGCACTTTTCTCCTCTCCTCCTCTCCCTTATCTTTCCTGCTTAGCCTCTTATGTCCTTGTCTAGTCTCGTGTTATTTGTATTACTTTTCCCTGGAACACTCTCTCACAGTCTGTTCTCTAAAACCTAAAAGAGAATTATGGATTTGATCAACTGGTCCCTGAATGCAATTGACACCCTTTTCTCAACGAGAAGTCTGGGCTTGGGTGAGCCTGAGTGTCCGGGAGGTACTTTCCCTGCCGGATACACGATGGATGGGTGGCAGAAATGGAGAATCGTGTGTCTGTCGGGACTGTCGTTTGAAGACGCTGAAGATATCTACCTATTCGGAACCATGATACCAGGGTTCTTGCTGATAGGAGCTGGCTTGGCCCTGGCTTATCGAAGAATCAAGAAAGCGGAACCGGCTGTTCAAACCCCCACAAGGCTGCCCGCTGGGATTGAAACGACGGGACGAGGCGTGAGTTCTCAAAATGGGCTCATTGAGTGCAGCACAGATAAGATCTTGGAGAAGCTTATGGCTGCCGTGAACACTCAGAATAAGAACTCAGCGCAAATTGGATTACATCTTGGAGAAGTTCATTCAGAATAACACCTCTGAGCGCAAGTTGGATCACATCTTGGAGAAGCTCACTGCGGTTGTGAATTCTCAGAATCTGCTCTTTGAGCACAAGAATGACATCACGGAGCGCAAGGTTGATAACATCATGGAGAAGCTCACGGCTCTCCAACGGGAGATTGAGAGACCAGTGTCGGACTGTTAAGAACAGCTTTGAAATTCTCATGAGTTGTTCGCACTAAAGAAAAAAAAAACACCATCATAATGCGGCTATCCCTTCGGCACCAGCTGCGGGCTCAAGGCTGGAGCTGAACAAAAACACCCTGATAACGACTGTGTTCAGACTGTTCTTCCCATTCCATGCAAGGCCACCTGGGTTGGCTGGCAGACTGTATACTTAGCCTGGCAGGGCGAAGGACACTGTCTCAGCTGAACTCTGGACACGCACACACATACACTGATATGCACTCACTCATCCCACCTCCCTTTCCAAACGCCTTCGATGCATGTTCCCTCCTGGAGAACACGGCGGGTCTGGCCCCGCGCTGGAATAATAGCGCAGGGCAGGATGGCTGCTGTGTTTGCCTCGGATTACTCCTCACCCCCTACCCACCCCTGTTGCTTGTCACGTCCTCCATAATGTTGTGCTGTGGACATTTATGTGCTTTTTGTGCAGAGGAGTTTTTTTGTTTCCTGCTCTCATGCTGTCCTCCTATAGCCCAGCATGAGTAGAGGTGTCTTTTTTTCCTCTTGTACTTTCCCATTGTAGTGTACATTTCAGTGTTTTTCTGTAACGCTACTGATCTCCGACCTGCATGTGATGTCTGTGTTGTGTGTATAAGGTCGGGGGGGGGGGGTCCCATTTCACTGCAGGGCAACCTGCATGTGGAGAATAAAGCCTTGATTGATTGATTGATTGACACATACCAACACAACAGCATAGACAGCACAGACGTTAAGGCGGCGAGGCGTGATTGCGGGTGCCGCTCAGGTGCGTCCGCCTCCCCTGCACTGGCGCTGCAGGCCACACCCCGCCACACACATTAACCAGGTAAAATATTTAGGCAGAATTTTGCAAATATCTATTTTTTATTTTTTAGCAGCATAGTGCTTTTTTTCCCAATTATTTTGTTAAAAGTCAGGTCAAGGCTCCAAAAGCCCAAAGGTGATATAAGGGTGGCGGCTCACAACAGTTTTTGTTTGCTGGATCATTTTAGTTCAGCTGGGTGTCTTTGCTTTTGTTATATTTCTTTAAGAGTTCAAAATATGTTAATTACATAAATAAAATGTAATTTTTTCTGTAGCACTTCGTGGATTTCATAAGCAACACACCTTAGTTGTTCACACAAAGCATAAAGGTAAAAAACAATATATACAGTGTTATCTAAGTAACCACCTATACATTAAATTACATTTTCTACAAATAACCATTGATATTCAAAAATAAACCGCTAACGTCCTATAAATACAGGCCAGGCCATTTATCTTCATTTTAGATGTCAAAAACTATTTGCGGCCCCCAGTGTTTTCTTTTGCGTGGAAATCGCGTTCTAATGGCTCTTTGGGTGTTAAAGGTTGCTGACCCCTGGCTTAGGTTCAGTCCAGTAACACAACGGTAATGAAGTCCTTTCATTTAACAATGCAAACTGAAGTGTCCACCTCAACAGACACAATAAAAAATATTAATGTAATAATAATATAAAAATTATTCCACTGATATTAGCAATCCAACAAAATGATATCACTATCCCAAATAAAACTTTAATAAAACAGCTTGTCACCTTTCAGGTTTTTTGTTTTGCAACAGCACAGCAGTAACCATTTGACACTTGCCACTGTCAACATTTATTTTACCACTGTTTGGAAGAAAAACTCGAGTTGGAGACATTTTAACATGGAAACAATTGTTCGTCTTTAAAAGTCTGCAAAATATACATTAATCCTACATTGCTAACTTACCCTTTCTCTTGGTATGTATTGCAATTACCTTTACAATGCACACAATGTAGCACACAGCACAATATGAACATACTTCCACCTCATAACAATAAGCCTTGAACGTTAATATAAATTAACGTTCAATTAAATCCTTTAAATCTCAATACTTCTGATTGTCTCTTAGTCCCAACAAGAGTTAAATCTCTCTAATTGTAGTAGTTTACAAATTTTTCCAAGAGACGAAAACAGGGCGTTGTTGGAATGCTACTACGCAAGTAACCCTGGCGGAAGGGGTTACATGAATAGGATGAGGGACCTATGGATTCTTCGATACCCAACATCCACAATGACGGCGAAACAACTAGTAGCTCAGTGTTCCAACATTCGAAAGAAAGGACTGCTCTCACAGCTAGAGATTGACGAGGTACAACATAAATGCTACGGCAAGGAGGAGTCAGGACGCCAGGTCAGGGGGGAGATATCATCACCCCCACCCGAGATTGGGTACATAGCCCCAAGTGCGATAGGAGAAGGATCGTTGAGTGCGAGAGGAACTGACCTGAAAGATAGGATCATGGCCAAGCTTGAAACCTGGATCCCCCGTAGCCGGTTACCAAGATTACGTGAAGTACCCTCAGAAGGTCTGCTAGATGATGTTAATGCAGCACTACGGACAATACCTACGACCACGATTACCGACACTAACAAGCTGATCTACACTATGGCAGCAGTGATCAGTGAGATGCTTGGCTACAAGTTGAACAGCCACAAGGGGCAGTACCCTCCATGGAGAAGGAGGCTAGAGGGCAAGATCAAAGTAGCACGGAGGGAGGTTAGCCAACTAATGGAGTTGCAGAAAGGCGCGACAAAGAAGGTGCATAAGAAATACAGCAAGCTGTCCATATCTGAGGCCTTGGAAACTGCCAAACAATGACTCACAGCCTTGGCCAGCCGCTTGAGGAGGTACACCAGAGAGATAGAAGGCAGGAGAATAAACCAGCTGTTCTCCACAGAACCAGCAAAGGTGTACTCTCAGTGGCAAGGGAACAATAACAGAACAGCACCACCAAGGCTGGAGACGGAGCAATACTGGAAGAGCATATGGGAGAAGGACGCAACCCATAACGGCAATGCTCAGTGGCTAGTGGATCTGAGGGCAGACCATAGCGACCTCCCTGAACAGGGTCCAGTAACCATCACAGTGGCAGACATCCAAGAAAGGGTCTCCAGTATGAAGAGTTGGACAGCACCAGGGCCCGACATGGTTCACGCCTACTGGCTGAAGAAGCTGACTGCACTCCACGAGCGTCTGGCAGCACAAATGAACCAGCTGCTAGTTAACGAGAGACACCCGGAATGGCTAACCGAAGGTCGGACGGTCCTGATCCCCAAGGACCCCAAGAAGGGACCGGTCCCATCCAACTACCGACCAATAACCTGCCTCAGTACTACATGGAAGCTCCTGTCAGGCATCATATCGGCTAAGATGAACAGGCACATGGGTCAATACATGAGCGGGGCACAGAAAGGGATTGGCAAGAATACCAGAGGCGCAAAACACCAGCTACTGGTAGACAGAACAGTCAGCCGAGACTGCAAGACCAGACTGACCAACCTGTGCACTGCCTGGATTGATTACAAGAAGGCCTATGACTCAATGCCCCACAGCTGGATACTGGAATGCCTAGAATTGTACAAGATCAACAGGACCCTAAGAGCCTTCATCAGGAACTCAATGGGGATGTGGCGTACAACACTAGAGGCCAACTCCAAGCCCATAGCACAAGTCACCATCAAGTGCGGGATCTACCAAGGAGATGCTCTGTCCCCACTGCTGTTCTGCATAGGCCTGAACCCCCTCAGTGAGATCATTAACAAGACTGGCTACGGATACCGACTACGAAACGGAGCGGTTGTCAGCCACCTCCTGTATATGGATGACCAGTGTTGGGACTAACGCGTTATTAAGTAACGCGTTACAGTAACTACGTTATTATTGTGGTAACGAGCACGGTAACTAGTTATTATGCCAAAACCAGGAACGCGTTACTCGTTACTGGGATTTAGATAGGCTCGTTACTCGTTACTTCGTGTGGTGGCTATCGCGGAGCTTCCACAGATTCAATAACATTAGCAAGTGGTGGAAGCCAGCAGGTGGATGAAGGAAAAGGGAGGCAAGAGGAGAGACCCGAAGCGGCCGCCGGTCCGAGTGTCAGGTGAACTGAACTTCAGGTAAGAAGTTATGACCTGCAGTCTATCGGAGTCAGATATAAACCAAGTTTAGGTGGAGTTTATTTTCGTTGTGCTGACATTTTCGTACTGTGTGCTAGCTAGCATGACGGAGTTTCTATACAGCTGGGTGGGTGCTATGTTACTGATGTTGAACTTTATTTTGTTCATACGGTTAATTATTAGAGTTGCCAACCATCCCCTAAAAAACAGAATCGTCTGGTATTCAGAGAAAATATTACGCATTTCGTATTGAGGTGAAAAGGAACACAGTTTGTCCCGAACTTCAGCTACAATGAAAAAGACACAAAGCTGGAGCTGCACAGCTGCCTCTTCTTCTCTCATTCTCTCCCGTTTCTACTTCAATCACGAAACTGATCAATGATCAGCTGATCGGCTTTTCTCTCTTTGTTTATCGCCCACTTTGTGCCAGAAAGAGAAAACCAGCGGATGTTGTGCTAAACAACAGCAGCACATTTAAGCTTGAGCAGCTGTTGTTAGAATTTATTTATTATTACTTTCTAGTATCAGCTGATGTTTGCTGGAGCCACAGCTGTAAGCTGCTGGTCATGATGTTGGTTTGTATATCTGGTGAGAGGGAAACATGCAGATGAAACCAGGAGATGTCCTTACTGAATCATCAGAGCTGAACAGGTGATGGAGAAACAGGTTTACCTTTTAGGTGACATGAATGAGTTGAAGGGAAGTTATGAGCTGTTTCTGAGAGACAAATAACACCAGGATCCTTTTCTAAGTAGCTGACAGCTGGTAACTGTGCAGGGGCGGGTCTAGCAAAGTGTTGCCAGGGGGCCAGGTAGGGCATTAACAGGGAAAGGGGGGGACAAGGAAATACTTTTCTTTATTATTCTCATTTAAAATGTCTCGCTTTAAAAAAAAAAAATTATCTGAGTCTTACAACAAACGATTGATAGATTGATACATATATACCATCAGAACAGTGTACATCACTGTCACAACAGTGTTTGTTTTCATTCAAAGGCTTTATGGTTTTTCCTATAATGGTGGGCCAGTCTCTAGTCAAAATGCCCGGGACGATTTTTTTGTCCCAGTCCAGCCCTGTATGCAGCTCATCTGCAGTCTGCTGTTACCTACATCTTCCTATTCAGAAGGCAGAATTTCCAAGTTCTGAGTACAATCAAAAGCACCATGACTGCAGTTTTTGTGTTGGATGTAAAAAGCAGGCTAGAATCATGGCGGCGGTCAACGACGGTCCAGGCGTGGGATTTCTCTCGTGGAAATGTGCACATTATTTTTTCCTTTCTATTGGTAGGTGGCACAGTGCACTGTGGCAAGTAAGCAAGATAGAAGACTGGCAATCTTGCTGGGTATCCAGTTACGGAAGCAACACATTAACAAGAGAATTCTGAGTAAAACCAAAGTTACTTTCCCTAGTAACTAGTTACTTTGAAAGTAACGAGTAACTTGAAGTAACTGAGTTACTTTTTTAGAGAAGTAACTAGTGATGTAACTAAGTTACTAATTTAAAGTAACTTACCCAACACTGTGGATGACAGCAAGCTGTATGCCAAGAGTGAACGAGACATCGATTCACTGATACACACTACCAGGCTATACAGCAATGACATTGGGATGTCATTCGGGCTGGAGAAGTGTAGTCGGATGGTAACAAAGAGAGGGAAGGTAGTCAGAACTGAGGGGATTGAACTACCAGAAGGCAACATTGCAGACATAGAGGACAGTTACAAGTACCTGGGGATCCCGCAGGCAAATGGGAACCATGAAGAGGCCGCTAGGAAAGCTGCAACCACCAAGTACCTGCAGAGGGTCAGGCAAGTCCTGAGGAGTCAGCTGAACGGTAAGAACAAGATCCGGGCTATCAACACCTACGCCCTGCCCGTGATCAGGTACCCTGCTGGGGTAATAGGCTGGCCAAAGGAGGAGATAGAAGCCACTGACATAAAGACAAGAAAGCTCCTGACCATGCATGGAGGGTTTCACCCCAAGTCCAGCACCCTGAGGCTGTACGCTAAGCGGAAGGAAGACTGGTGAGTGTCAGCACCACAGTCCAGGATGAGACAAGAAACATCCACGAATACATCACGAAGATGGCCCCAACTGACCGAGTGCTCAGTGAATACCTCAGGCAGCAGAAACCCAAGAAAGAGGAGGAAGGCGAGGAACCATCATGGAAGGACAGGCCCCTGCACGGTATGTACCACCGGCAGATAGAGGAGGTGGCTGATATCCAGAAATCCTACCAGTGGCTGGACAAAGCTGGACTGAAAGACAGCACAGAGGCACTAATCATGGCAGCACAAGAACAAGCACTGAGCACAAGATCCATAGAGGCTGGGGTCTATCACACCAGGCAAGACCCCAGGTGCAGGCTGTGTAAAGATGCCCCAGAAACAATCCAGCACATAACAGCAGGGTGCAAGATGCTAGCAGGCAAGGCATACATGGAACGCCATAACCAAGTGGCCGGCATAGTATACAGGAACATCTGTGCCGAGTATAACCTGGAAGTCCCGAGGTCAAAATGGGAGACGCCCCCAAGGGTGATGGAGAATGACCGAGCTAAGATCCTGTGGGACTTCCAGATACAGACGAACAAAATGGTGGTGGCTAACCAACCGGACATAGTGGTGGTAGACAAACAGGAGAAGACGGCCGTAGTGATCGATGTAGTGGTTCCGAATGACAGCAATATCAGGAAGAAGGAACACGAGAAGCTGGAGAAATACCAAGGGCTCAGAGAAGAGCTCGAGAGGATGTGGAGGATGAAGGTAACGGTGGTCCCCGTGGTAATCGGAGCACTAGGTGCGGTGACTCCCAAGCTAGGCGAGTGGCTCCAGCAGATCCCGGGAACAACATCGGAGATCTCTGTCCAGAAGAGCGCAGTCCTGGGAACAGCTAAGATACTGCGCAGGACCCTCAAGCTCCCAGGCCTCTGGTAGAGGACCCGAGCTTGAAGGATAAACCACCCGCAGGGGCGAGATGGGTGTTTTTTATATATATATATATATATAAGGACAAACTAATACATCATCTTTTTTTGCATTCAAAAATTGATCTTTAACATAGAAACATTTACCCATGGTTTAACCCCAAATTGAGGGATCAAATTTTACTTATGATTAGCAAATTTTATTTTTCCAAAGTTTTGAGTACCAAGCTTTGTCTTGCTTAATATAAATGTAAGTACAATGAACACTGTGCAGCTACCATACACTAGCTGTTTAAATGTGAAAGTGATCTTATAACGCCATAATATTTTGCTATCAACAGAATAACGCACCTGTGTGGCAGGGGCCAAAGTTTGTCTAATTTTCTTCACTGCAGCGCCTCCTTTTTTCTTGAAGACTTTTATGGGTTGGTCAGTGTATTGGTCAAGTTGTGCAAGAAGCCTTGGAACAAGTGAAGCAGCAGTAATCCTCACAAATTCTGCTTCCACCTGAAAACATGTCAACAAACACAACATACTGTACTGTAAATATACATACTCTATGTACACATATACATACTTTACTACTAAAAATAATGTAGAAAGACCTCATTAAAGCTATAATTTCACACAAACATTTACACAAAATGCTAATGGAGCCATTACAGCTTTTATTGTTATTCATCAAGATCCAAAAAATATTGATCACAGCTGATCTGAAAAGAATTTCATACCTCAGGCCCTTGAACTGCAACCTTTATACTGGTTCAGATCTGGAGAAGAAATAAAAGGGGAATGGGATGGGTCAGTAAAGAAAACTTAACTTATAAAACAGTTTTCTTTTGAAAAGTATAACAGTTCACATACCAGATACACCACCTCGGTATAGGAGGGAGCAGGTAAAGGCCAGGATCTGAAATTTAGAAAGCAAAACAAGAAATTCATTACTTAATTTCAAGAACTGATTGAATTACAGCTAAATAAAACACTACTCAGAGGAAAAGCAAGAGACTGACACTGCCATGTGCTAACTTTCTATAGAAATAATTATCACCAGGTCTGTTGACCTCCATTGTCTGTCCACTCATATGTCGTGAATAATTTCATTAAAAAAATTAAGTGTGTTATTTAACAAAATGTAATTTATAACTATGCTGATATGTATAATTCTGCTAGGAAACTCGCTGTATTTACAGACCATTTTTACATAACACAGATTACTGACAGAGAATAACAATGGTGTCACGGTGGCTTTCGCCCTCAACTTTTTGGATTTTAAATGTCACTTCATGCTATCCTTGCTATTCTATTCGATATTTGTGACTCTAGGATTACAGTAAAGGAATCCCAAGAAAGCAAATGAAAAAATAACCCCATTGACCCCTGTAGCTAATCCCTTAATAAAACAAAAAACAATAAAAATGTTTCTTAGACATTCCACAAAATAAGCATGTTAACATGTAAGCAGTTAATACAGTTGTTTGCAATAGCCTGAGATAAACAGGCACACTAAATTTCATCCCTCGTAGTGTTATATTTCATCTTAAACCCAGATTTGCTCTGTGAGGGTCAAACTTCATCTGTTACCAAAAATCTTCTACACGATGTATACCTATACACACCACCTGTCCAGTGGGCTCACGGTTCCCGTGTTACGATGGCAGGGTGAAAGCAAACATATCTAACTTATCCAGGACCCAGTAAAACTAATGTAGCACAGGCGCACGCAAACGATATCACATGTGTTGTAAGACAAACGCAAAATATAATCATAATCAACATGTAGATACTCAAAGAAAAAAAGTGGTCTTACCTCTCAAAGAAACAGCAGCTTGGCGCCAAAAACAACATTTTTAAGTTAAATTTGAAGTCTTGCACATGATCAGGCCCAAGCCATGAAATCTTGTTGTTCTTCACGGTTTTATTACAACTGTTGTTGCATTACTGCCACCTTGTGGATATACAAAGTATATCAATTCTAATTAACTTAAATGTTATGCCATCAAGTAACACATTAGTATTCTGTACAGACAATAATAGACACAATTATGTAGACTTTATTAGAAAAACATATTTTAACTTAACGAAAACATATTTTAAGTAAAATGAAAATAAATAATTAATATACAATCCACCTCATTCATTTTTTTGAGTGTGTTTGCTGTCTCTGAACGAAAAGTGCTGGAAGTCACATTATCCATGTTCTCAGCCAGTGGTGTGACTGGTGTGGGGACAGGTGAACCAGTCTGACTGAAGCTGGGAGGTGACGACTTCATTTGTAGATATGTAACAGCACCACTGATGGTTTTCACTATTATTTTTATCTTGTTTGTCCTGAAGCGGACGCCGTTCTTCAGTTTGGCCAAGATACTAAGAAGGAGAAGGAAAAAAGACAAACAGACTAAACCTGGAGACTTTTGGTCTGGAAAGCATCAAACTTTAGGAGAAAGCCACTAGTTTAATACAGTACATGCTTTACTAGCTACAACCAACTGTACAGCAGCCATTTTAACATGAAATTGTGGATAAATAAAATAATAGAAGAACGCTGCCATCATTTATATCATTGGCTAAATCTTTGGTCAAATACAAAGTCATGTCAAAATGGCTACACGTTCATTTTTTAGCAGGTCCACCCACACATTTACACAGGTTACAGCAATATGAGTCAAATATGGATGTTAACTTTATCCAGCTGACTTCAATATATGACCAAAAACCACAAAGTGGAATGAATTGGTTGGACTATATGAATAACCTGCTGATTTTTAATTGCGAATTATTAAAAGGTCAAAATAAATCATTTTAGAAAATACCTTTAAACGGCACGTTGGAGCGTAGCTCCTTTAAAACAAAAATTAAATCATAATATAAATTACTGTAGTCATTTTCCACACAATTAAGATGTTTAATGTTTAGACACACCTGTAATGCTGTCCTCTAGCCGGATATCGTTAAGGAGCAGCCATGTGTATAAAGCAAACAGATAAAACAGCTTCTGGTTTGTATCAAACTGGAGTCTGTCTGTACTGGATCTGGATTCATCGTCGTCCCTCCAACAGCGACACAGCAATCCGGCTCACCAGTTGGTGATAAGGACCTACTGAGCCTGCTAGCAGGTGCAGGAGGGCCAATCTGAGCCATAGTTATGGGGCTGATAACTGCTAATAACATCCATTAATGGACTGATAACATCCGAAGCGGGTGGATTTTCCTACAGTTGTGCTACAAACAGTGTTGGGAAGGTTACTTTTAAAATGTATTCCATTACAGAATACTGAATACATGCCCCAAAATGTATTCTGTAACGTATTCCGTTACGTTACTCAATGAGAGTAACATATTCTGAATACTTTGGATTACTTAATATATTATCATGCTGTTTACAACTACGTGAATGTACTATTGCTGTGATTTATTGCTGTTACTGAAGGTCCGCGGCTCCGAACCGTAGTAAAGGGACCTCTGGCTAATATGGTGGGTTCCGTGTCGGGCTGGTAGCCGAAAAATAGCTTTACTTTGTTGTCTGGGTCAACTTTGCTTGCCAGAGACAGAGAGAGGCGTTGAAAGGCTGCTCCAACTGAACTTATTTTTTCCGGAGGAAAACACGAACACAGTGTACAGTTGAATCTTAATAGCTTACTTACAAATGGGCTCGTCAGGCACTCTTCTTGGCTGCAGTGGTTATTATTATATTTACATGCTTCCAGCTCCCGTTTTTTTCTCCGTGACAGCTCGGACTTTTCCTTTCTCTCCCTCCCTCGCTCACAGACACATAATGTGTATGGTAGTCCATTCTCGCTGCAGCACGGACTACACTGCCCATGAGGCTACATTCTTTAGGGCCATGCCTGTAGCATTCTGCCTTTTAGCTTAGCACAACAACAACAAAAAAGCGCTCTCTCACCCAGGAAACACGCAGAGAGCGAGCGCGTCACCCTGTAACCATGGCAACCGTAACGCTGCAGCCTGGAATAACAGAGCGTAGCTGTCAAACAAACCCAAACAGTCCTGACTCGCGACAATATGAAACAGGAAAGTACCGCCGTGTAATCCATTTATTTCAACAAAGTAACTGTATTCTGAATACCACCTTTTTAAACGGTAACTGTAACGGAATACAGTTACTCATATTTTGTATTCTAAATACGTAACGGCGGTACATGTATTCCGTTACTCCCCAACACTGGCTACAAATCAGATGCACTTTGCTCTTTTGTGTCTTCTTGTACTTGTGCTGCTTGCTCTTCAGAAACTTGAATGCATGCCTGATGTTTTTTCTCACTGTCAATACTCAATATTTAACATCATTACATTAACAAAAGCACTACAGTGTCTGTTTATATTAGGGGGTCAGTGTCCTGCATGTTACAGATATGACCCTGTGTCAATACACCTGAATCACATCTAAACCACTGAAATAAAAAGACTGGCAAGATCACCCATATTTTCCATTTCATATTAACAGTCAGTTGCTTTTTGATGCAGAAATATACATCCACAGTCTAATTTTTTTCAAAGTAGTGTGTGTGTGTGTGTGTGTGTGTGTCTGTATACTACACTCTAATAAATAAAACATTGGTTCAAATAAAAAAAACATGTTAACGTTTTCCACTAGAATTTTTGAGTTAAGCCAACTTCTGGCAGAATAACATTAATTCAAAGCAATATTTTTGAGTATGGTGAAGTAGCTTTTTTGGCCACAATTAAACACATTCTTAAGTAAAATTAACTTAATAATTTTCGACTAGAATACAAAAATTTAAGTTGATCCAACGTGAATTTTACGTATAGTGAAGTTACTTTTTGGCCACAAAAAAAAACACATTCTGAGTAACATGAACTTAATAATTGTCAACAAATACACAGGAATTTAAGTTGATCCAAGATTATATTTATGTATGGTGAAGTAACTTTTTGATCAAAATAAAACACATTTATAATTAAAATGAACTTAACTGTCGGCATAAATAGTATTTATGTTGGTCAAATATGATATTTTGGTTACAGTGTAGTAATTTTTTGGTCCTACAGGAGATTCTATAAGGGCATTTACCTGTTTCCCAGCAGGCTAAGTCGCTCCAAAATACAACCTTGATCATTTGGCTGTGTCTTATAACCATGACTACCGCGTGGGCAGGCTCATGCATGGTGGTGCCTGCCCACAAAGAAGTCAAGGTTCTAAGACCTTATAAACTTGTCGATCACTTTTTTCCCCAAACGAAGGTCAGCCTTAACATGCGCTGTGTGTGCTCTTGTGTCATGACCTTCAGAAAAAGAAATGGATGTTGTGTGTATTTGTTTGAATGCGGCAGATGTGATGCCAAATACCTGGACATCAGCTAAGGGACTCGTACCTGGTGCTCAGAAAGAATAGAAATTCAGACAGATGTATTCAAATGAGTTAGACCCATTTAATTACAATAACAAACATCACAATTCTTTAACGTGCATGCGAAGTGCAAGATTTGTGGGCTTCAGTTTCCTAGAACACAAATTGCCCGCTGAAACTTAAGGAACTGTGTATTAAAATTGTAATACAACCTACTACTTGAATCCTCTTTTTTTTACATGTGACAGTGAATCAAAACAAAAGATGACAGGCTGCTATACATTAAATGCACTAATTTAAACATAAAATGAGCAAAGCTTCTTTCATTCAACTTTGTCAGCACTCTTACAAAGTATTCTTGATTCTCTTCTATATTTGACTTTTCACCCTCAAGATTAAGGCCAGCTAAAGAGGGCATTACACAAACTTTAAAACACACCAGTACCCTCAGAACACAGGTCATGGGAGAAATTAAACGCATTCCTTAAAAATGTGCAAATAACAGTATTTAAGACACGGCAAAACATTAACTCAGAAGACTTAAGAACAGCGCTTTAAAATTTAGTAAAACACAATGAAGTAGTGCCAGAACTGCAGGAATAAGGTTTTTGTGAAACTCACTCACGAATGGTCTATCAAGTCTGCTAACTTAAGATTCATTACTTTAGAGCTGGCTTTTTGTCCATCAAGCTCAAGGCATAGCTTTTGAAATACCTCAAAGGTAAATTTCAGCTGCTTGGGATAGGTAAGGTTCAGAGCGTAGATTACTCCCATCATCAAAGCACAGGATCTGGCAACATCAATCCTCTCCAGGATCTTGGATCCCTCAACGATGATGGTTGCAGGCCCATCACCAATGATAGCAATCTTCATGATTTGCATTGCAAGGTCTGCGCTGAGCTCCTCCTCATCCTTGTAGGAGAAATTAAATGTTAGGATGTATAAAATACATAGCTCAAGCACTTCAGGATGACGTGCATAAGGGAATGAACTACTACAGGAAAGCTAAAACAGGTTGTCTTTTGTGTTTTTTAGTGATTTTACTTTGTCATTCTGTAATTTTTAAAAGCTAAATTAAACCATAATCCAACGTTTAAAATAAAAAATGTCTTGTTTTTCACAGTTTTGTTTTTCCACTTTGAAAAGAAAATCTAATGAATCATTTTTAAGGGTTATTCCACTTCTAAGTGAAATTTTATCTATTGCCATATTGCCACAGTTAGAAAGTGAGAAACAAGCCTTTTGTAAACAGCACACTAATTCTCCTGATCCGGAAGCAATCCATTTGCTTTAGCATAGCATAAACAAGTGAATAGCAGGTGCTAGCATGTTGTGTGCAAAAGTGATTAAAATGACTCAGTAATGAAAACAAATATTTCTTGGGAGCTTAGTAATCATGTTCACAGCAAATGAAAAGTGCAAAAGTAACACGGAAGATTTGCAGAAGCTGATTTAGACTTGAGACTACATTGCAGTTACGACAAACACCGCTGTAAACATCCACTGCATGGTGCATGGATATAACGCAACAGTTGAAAAAGCCTCCAGCTTCCATAAACAAACACACACAGCCACTACTATACAAGCATTGTAAGCTGCAGTAACAATGGATGGGTCTTTGATTTGTTGAAGAAATATTGCACAAATAGCATGTTGGTTTATAGACACTGGTCGGCAGTGGCTTCAACTGCTGTGTTATAACCATGTGGAGGCTTACAGCAGTGCTTTGTCGTAATGTAGTCCCAAGTCTAAATCGGCTCCTGAAAATCCTTCATGTCAATTCATACTTTTCATTTGCAGTCAGCATGATTGTTGAGCTCCCCAGGAATACTTGGTATCATTATTGAGTGATTTTAATCACTTTTGCACACAAAATGCTAGTACCTGCCATTCACTTCCATTGTTTATGCTCTGCTAAAGCTGCTGCCAGATCAGGAAAATGACTGCGCTGGCTACAAAATTTTTTATCCTGTGTGTTTATGTTGCACCTTATCACAGAAACAGGTTTCTATTCAGCAAATTATGTTCAATGACAATGGCAATAAACATCTTTGGATTGTAATTCTGAAATGCTTTTTTCTCACTTATACATGGCAATAGACATATCTTCACTTAGGGTTGGAATGTCCCTTAACTCATTCAGTGCCAGCCACTCTCAGATTTCATACCCCCCTCAGTGCCAGAGATATTTAGCTTTTTCACTGATTTTGAAGGCTCACAGAATATTTTGTTCTATGACTATGTGAATTCTGAAACCACCATGACAAAAATGAGTCTCTCTTCTTTCAGCAGCAAAAAAAAAAAATGTTTCTACCTCTGTTATTTAGAAATCTGCAGTAGAAAAGAGAAATTTTCATGACAAAACACCTGTTTCTGGATCAAAAGCGCTTTGTGTAAATAGGTTTTTCTAGCAGATCAGTGACTTTGATGTAAATATTTCGTGTTTCAATGATTCATGCAACATCTCAACTATGTTTTACTACTATGAAAGTAAAAAAATCACCTGTAAAAATGTACTTTTGGCAGATTATTTTGTGTATAAAAATAGTTGTTTCTAGACAATTTCAACATTTGAAAAATATATAAGAAAAAAGCGACTGATTTATGATTCAGAGAGTCTGTGTGTGTGTGTTACTCCCGCATGTGCACAAGTGAGTGCGCGACTTAGTCTGTTCACCCCCCACCCGGCCATCGGTTCGTCTATCAACAATTTCTGTGTGTTTTATGCAGCAAATCGTTCATTATTCTGGTCCCTGCTGCCTTCAGAAGTTTCTAACAGGAGATACTGGTCAGATAAATCCGGTTCATGTTCACTGGAATCGCTAGAAAAACCATGACGGCAGGCTGCAGACACCTCAAGCTCGAAATGACGAGCTGGATCAAAAATCGCGCCACAATACTCATTCTCAGTAGAGCCGACTGTCACGCTGGTGGGATTTTATCCATGTAATCAACTCCAGCACCTTCTCAATTCAATAAAAAGCTCAAGAGGCGTCTATGGCACTGAGCGTTCGGATTCATTTTGACGTCTAAAGACGTCTATGGCACTGAATGACTTAAATACTCAACCCTGAACAGAAAATCCAATGAACAAAACACAAAGACCCTACAGAGACATGCATTCAAAACTAAACAAAAAATTAAAAACCAACTCAAGTACTTACGCTGTATTGTTTGAAAAGATCCTCCTCCTTCTCTCCAAGATAGACTATGAGGCAGCGAATAGCAATTTCTCTGCGCTTTTCAACTGTGTTGTCCTGATTGATAGAAAAAAATACATGTGTTAAAAAAAATCAGATGTAAGTAGCTTACTTCATATACTGAAAATGATATCCATAATGATATAGCATTTTTTAAATTAAATAATAAAAAAGTTCATTTGGAATAAGGTGGAAAAGGTGATCTGGCTATTCTCCTGAGTTTCTTATTGTTTGGGACCTGCTTACTCCGCACACAGTGGGGGGCATGGCTGTCTCACTCTGCGGAGATCTGACAAACGCTGCGCTTGTCACCTGGACATTCCTTCTTCATAAGTAAAAACACTAAAATAAAGATACATTTTGTTGTACTTGTGCTCTGAACTTGTATAATAACAATAAATATCCATTCATTCAATTACAATGTAACTGGCACAGATACAGTCTTCCTCCATGTTATGTATTGTTAACGTGCTTGCGCGTGTGAAACACTTTATGTAAATCATAGAGCTTTATTTAAAAATAATAAACAGTGTATATTGTACAGACGACATATTTTCTTCTTTTGCCCTGCCCTAGATGCAAGTGTAACCAAAATATGAACAATTTTGGAAAAAAATAGTGTTAGTATACAATGGACCTTGTTCAAAGCAGCCATATCAACATTTGACATGAAAAAAGTAAGGCAGATGCAAATAAAGGTCTATTCATAAAGTTATTCATTATACCTGCAGAAGCATGTCCTTAATCTGCCTCATCCTCAGACCTGCAGCTCCTCCTTTTGACAGGGTCAAGGCCATCAGTTTTGGGGTGCATTGGTCAAGCCTGGCCAGAAAGGTTGATTCAAGGCTGACTGTTGTTATCAGTGGCGGTCCTAGCCTGTTTGGCGCCCCGGGCGAACACGCCCTCTAACCCCCCCCCCCCCCCCCCCCCCCCCCCACACACACACACACACGCACGCACACACGCATATATGACCCTATATATGAAGAGAGAGAGAGTATGCATAGTATGCAAACGGCTACCAAACAGACATCATAATTCGTCATACAATGAGAACAGGACAAATCAACAATTGACACTGACTAATTAATATTATATTATTGTATATATTGTTTGGAGTTTAGTCTGTTACTGTTACTATTTTTACCATTTCTTCTTGGAGGAACTGTAACCCACATAATTTCCTTAGGGATTAAGAAAGTATTCTGATTCTTAATGTTTTAGGATACATGACCTGCCATTATCCAATGACACATCTGCTTACCTGTATCTTTTGCTGGTTTCTCCTTCTACGAGCCATAATTAAATGTATTGAATTTTAATGATCACTGGGTTTTCATTTGTTTGGTTGCTATGGTGATGTGTAACGGGAGTCACGTGGGTGGTAGCGGCGACATTAAGAGGGCGTTGTCAGTCTGTCTTTCACTGGTTTGATTTTGACAGAGAGCAGGGCTGGGTAGCCGTAGTTTTTGTTGACCGCAGCACAACGAGTTTCCCCTTGTTGCATTAGAGCTGTGATGTTTTAAGAGTTTGAATCGCGAGCCGATCACATTGCTCTGTAAACTTTTCAAGCACTTTAATAAACAAGCAAGCAATTCCACCTCTCGCATTATTGCGTACAGTTGACAGCGCGTCAGGCAAATAGGCAGGCTCCATCCCCGGCCTCTAGCGACTGTGGAAGTCGCTACACTCCTCCTCTTCTTTTCTCTTTTTTTTAAACTTTAAAAACGGGTTGTGTGTGAGACTTTAAATCAACAAAATATAAAATATACATTTTAAATTGTTATTGATCCCTTTACCCCTGGTCCTAAAGTGTATATTTATTTTCTTACTCTTCTTATATTTATTGTTTGTTTACTTGCACTGCTGTAACTGGAGCCTCGTCGTCTCGTCTCTCTATATACTGGACTGTATGTAGCAGAGATGACAATAAAGTTTACTTTACTTCAGCAGCGACCAGGCGCACCGAGGGCTCTCGCGCTCACTTTTCGCATATAGAATTTAGAAAAAACATCGGTGCAAATTATAAGTCTGTATCATAATGTCTGCTGTTTTCGTTTTGTTGGTTTGTTTTTATTTTGTTTTATTTTGCAAGTTGGTTATTAGATGCTGCTCCAGCCACCCAGAGAATCCCCCGCCACCCCACCCTCTCCTCCCTGTGCCGCAAGCAGCAGGCGCACCTCGCAAACGGAGGGTGCCCTTACTCCCAGCAAATGGGCGATAGAAAACCGATCGGTGCCTATGCCATTCCCAATATGCGCTGGCATGATGTCGGGGCAGCATGAGGACGAGCATTTTTTTTTTTTTTTTTGCCGATGCCCGTGATGCCGCCCCCCACCACGATGCCGCCCCGGGCAACCGCCCGTGTCGCCCGTATCTAAAACCGCTACTGGTTGTTATCCTCTTAAATTCTTCACATATCTGCAGGGCACACCAGAATAAAATACAACAAGAGACATAAGTATAAATAATTCATAAATGAAAATCCAAATGTGCATTTGTAAACATTTAAATGTATTAGGTGTAAATATATGCATTTCTAAATTTTTTATTTATCTGACTTCAATTTGTAATTTCATCAATCCACAACACAAAAACACTGGTTTAATAAACATTTTATCTCACCTGTACCTCGCTAAAAAGAGCAGGCCAGCGCTTCATGAAGTCACTGATGGCAGGGGCCTCTTTCACTATTTCCTCCCGACGAAGGCTGAACGTCTTGTCCATTTTCTGAGCTACCACTCTGGAGTTGTCCCTTTTCATCACTTCACTCAGTAGCTCGATTCTCTCTTTTTCCAAACTTTCACTAGTTTCACCTTGAGCATGAGGGGGTAGGTAGTTCACCTCAGCCTTCTTTGGTTTTTTGACATTCTTTGCCGGGTATTGGTCACATGTCATTTTCCTCTTAAGTGAGTGTACTTCAACTTCAGGGCAGCCGAGACCTCTAAGCTTGCTTCTGAAATTGTTCATCTTGTACTTTAGGCGCTGCGCCCACCCATAGCATCCATTGAAGGACCCTGGTTCTTTCAGGCAGGGATGCTTTAGAGTCAGGGCCTCTGCAACCTCACTGATCTGCAGACTGGATGGATAAGCAGTATACTTATAAATAGCTTCTGCTAGTTTTCTAAGGATGTCAGGAAGCAGTGGAATTAAATCTTTTGTAGGGAGAAGAGTCCCATCTTTTCGGAAGCGCTCGTTGGCTGACCGAATTTGGATCTCTGTGAGGTCAGAAAAGCTGGGAATCTGAAACTGAACAGGCCAGCGCTGGTAACGGTGCCCTGGACTATCTTCAGATGCGGAAAGAATCAGAGTGTCATTAGTTGACACAGATGAGGTGTCAACAGAGTCCTCCTCAGATGGATTATCAGTCACGTTGGTCACATCACTTAAGGTCAAGGTTATTGTAGGCTCCTGGTCCTGGAGAAACACAATCTTGATTGTGTCCTTGTCCTTAAGGTCAGTTGTCGAAACAAGGGTAAAAAACTCATCACCAAAATCAGCATCTTTATAGTGAAGACAGAAGTCTCTTGTAATGGAAAAGGTATCACGGATGGCTGAATAAAGGTCATCCACCGTTTCTGGGATTCCAGATGGTAGTACAACTTTACGGACATCATGATCTGCAAGGATCACTCGAAGTTGAGACGGTTGTGACATTAGGTAACCTGTAGACCAAATTTTTGACATGTTTCTGTAATTCTTAGTAACAGCTAAATAGTGCATAATATAATAAAATTTGATCTCCATGTATGGAAACTAGGAGCCAATTAACTATATGCCATCTCTGAAAATAGTAGAAAGACTGAGATTTGGGTTTGTCTTGTTTCAGCTGAAAATCTCCACACAAAGTATGGAAATCATTTATGGAACATAAATGCTGCACTTAAGGGTCATAATGGTTGTTCCGCCACAAATGTAAGAAATCAAGGGGACCGTGTCTGATAACTCAGCTGCCTCTATGACTTTCACTGTACCAGTTTTCTCAAGCACATAGCTCCTCAGATGTTCAATTGACCAAGCAGTTACACCTTTCACTATGAATCCCACATTGCCTTTCAAAACCACAATCTGGATCAACTCCCCAAAATCTGGTAGACCACCAGTGGAACCATAAGCCAGGATCATTCCACCAGTGTACTTGGTGCCTCTGTAACACACACTTTTGGCTATCTGGACACATGTCTCACCAGGAAACTTAGCCTGCAGTGCTTCTTGGATATCCTCTCGCAGCACACTAACATCCATTGTAGACAGTGTTGTAGCCTGTAGTAATGGTCTGACAGCTCTGGAATCATGTTGGTTATAAGCAAGCAACAACTGATGCTATATGGCCAGTGACAGCAGAATATTTCTAAAACTACGAGTATGTCTGACAACACGCTTGAAAAAGCTGTGCTTTGCCTCAAACCGCATTGTCCACAGTGACACCAGAGGACCATAAGCCCTGATAAGTTCTGGATAATGTTCTAGGAAATGGTGTTTTGGAATGAGGCGTTGCTCTGGAAAAACCATGAGAATCCTGTGTTTATGCTCAGATATCTTACTGTCCAGGAAGCAAATGGTCTCCTCTGTGTGCACTTGATTCACAACAAGCTCAACAATGTCTCGAAGCACAAGAAGTAATTCCCATGCTGGGTCAGCCTCAGGGATTTTTGATCCAACCATGAGTGGCAAGAGACGAAGCAAAGCCCAGTTCTCGTGGGCATTGCCCCCCACACTTTTCCGTTGGGCGAAGTTCACAGGAACAAGCTGTGGTGCATTGGTTTTGTCCGACCATTTATAGGGGAACTCTTTGATGCATTTGTTCAGCTCTTCAAGAGTGAAGTATTTGTTGTGAATGAATAGTCTTAGGCACAGTGCTATTTCTAGGGGCACTACACCTTCAAAGAGATCATGCAACACATCAGGTGGATATCCAGACAAAACATGAAAATATTTAAGTTTTGCCGTCAGTGCACACTGTCTCTTCACTCCATAAACATGCATCAAACTGTTATTTTCCTGTAAAGCCTGGACATGCAGTGTGTGTTGTTCCGCTGTTCTGGGTGGGAATGCCTTATTTCTCACTTCACCATCTTGAAATTGTGACTTTTCACCAAGACAAAACCTACAGACATATGAACTGGAAAAGCTCTCAACAACTCCCCCCATAGAATGGGCACCAAGGTTGTCTGCAACTACACTAAACACTGTGCCTTTGACTCTTCTACCCAGTGATGGAACATACAGTCCTTCCTCCTCTAAGACCACAAGATCTTTGAGCAGTGGCTCTAACACAGCACTGTAACCAAATCTCTTCACATCCTCAGCCTTGCAAAGAATTGCTAAGAAGATTGAGTTTAGCTCAGATCTGAGCAATGAAGGGACATCAGCTAACACCCAATATACAGATGTGATTTTGTGTTTTTTTCCTGGATGTACCGAGAGGATTGCAAATCTCAAAGTCATCCACATAGAGATTCAGCGCAATTGTAAGGTCATTTTTTGAGAACAACTCGTTGGTTTTGTTAAAGGTGCCGTCATGAAATGAGTTGTACACAGTTCTCTGCGCCTCTGCTTCACTCAAGATCAGGTCTAGTATATCTTTCCTGCTAAGAACCTGAAGTAAAGACTTTAGAATGGGAACATACTGGAAGCTACTCTCTCCAGTAAGAATATACTCAATCGGCTCCACGACAGAAAAGTGTTCATTAAAATACTTTCTTCTTTTGAAGGCAGAAGAGAGAGGACCACCATCACAAAGGGCAGCGCTAACAGGGTTAGCAACACATATGTTGTTCACCATTTCAGACACAATGGCTTCATCAACTTCACAGTTGTGTCTCTTCAAGCAGGACTGTAAAATGTCTTTCATGATGGGAGCGGAAGCTGAATGACAAATAAAATGCAACGACTCTACAAGCTCATCAATGCATTGGTTGGGAACATGAAATGAACTCTCTAATTTCAACATCAAATGAGCCAAGCTTCTTTCAATCAACTTTGGCAGTACATTCACATCATCATCTCTAAACTCCTCAATGTCAGATTGTTCACCCTCCTGATTAACTACATCGCTGCACTGATCTGTTTGTAAAGGCTTTTCAAACCTCTTTAAAACGTCTTCTTTAAACTCATCTAAAGAGTGGGGAGTGTGCTTGCGATGTTTATGTGACGCAAATGTTCCATAAATGTTAGTTTTGAAACTACAATCTTTGAAAACACAGGACACAGTTTCTTGCTTTTTCAAATGTTGACGAAGGTGTTCAAAATACTCTTTTTCAGTGGAAAATGTGCCCACATTACAGAACTGGCAACAGAAACTGAGTATTTCAGAGGTTCTCACTGTTGAGTGAGTTGAGTGTTTCCTTGATATGTGTGATTTTAGGCTACCCCATGACTTAAATGAACAAAAACAATCTAGGTAAGGACATGGCAGAGGCTGTACACTGGGGATATGGCGTAACCTATAATGTTTCATCAGCTCTTCCTTAGTGGAGGTTGCAAATTTACAGATTTTGCAAGGCCAATCCATACTTCATGATTCTGAATTACTCAATTCAAGCTTACTTGTTAAAGCTTACTTCAGAAGGTCCCTTGGTATTCGATACCAGGAGAAGATGATGGTTTGAGCCTTTGTCCTGGCAAGAAACACAGCAAAGTAACTGAATATTTCGGTGAGATTCCCACTTTCTTTAGAAGGCTGACCACGTCTTAACTGGAACCCCTAGATCTGCAACACCAGGACAGTGTATAACACCAGAAAGTCGTGCCTGCACAAAAATACAAAAGATGGTATTTTCAACTTCACCTGTGAGTCTTCAATACAGTGAATAAGTTTCACCTGTCAAAGCTGTGTGAGCTAGAACCAAACATTCAAAACTACATAGACCTGAATACACTGGGTGCTGGAAAGCCTAACGTGGCTTTCCATAGATCAAATATACATAGAGGTGACATGGACTGGGCCAGTCTGTTGGAGCGTGTATCCCCACCGACCGCGATCTTGGAGGGGTCTCCACTCACCCCCAGTGCATGTATTTCTACTGAGGAATGTGTTAACAGAAAAAAATAAATAAATAAATAAAATTATATATATATATATATATATATATATATATATATATATATATATATATAGTTTTTTTTAATCAACAAAAGCAAACATAAGGTGTGGCATGACAGGACAGAATCATTTCTGACAGTAAATACGAAAAAAAACCCAAACTTTTTTATACACAAGCTACA
Source organism: Pelmatolapia mariae (assembly GCF_036321145.2). Taxonomy (NCBI): domain Eukaryota; kingdom Metazoa; phylum Chordata; class Actinopteri; order Cichliformes; family Cichlidae; genus Pelmatolapia; species Pelmatolapia mariae. The sequence goes on from NC_086235.1 coordinate 38,802,895, forward strand.
ATGTCAATAATCCCACTTGATCTGTTTTCATTTCATTCTCCAAAACCAAATTGGAATCAATGCTGAGTCAACAGCTATGGTCATTTTTGTGCACCCTAGTGTTGCAAAAACTGGCATACTACTGAAACCATATGTGGGATTATTGACCTTTAATGCCTTATGTGTCTGGAAAAATATTTAAACATTTTCCTTATTTACCATGGGTGAACACATTCCTCAGTAGAAAAAATGCACTGGCGGTGAATGGGGACCCAACCAAGATGGCGGCCCGCTATTGATTTTTTCTTACTTTCAAACTTTATTGAGGCATATCAATGTTACAGCCAGTGCCAATGCACGTCGCCTCTACGTCTCTACAAAACACGGAAAGTCTCCAAAAATTAGGGACAGCTAACTACCCTACCATATGCGGCACAGTGCACTTAAGTCTGGTCTTTTACCTGTGAAAATAGGCCGAGCAGCCGGTGAAGAACCGCTCTTAGCGGTCAACAGACACACCGGACTAATGGCGATCGCACTTCCTGCGCAGAAGCCAATGGGGTTGAACTTCACCCCGTAACGTTACGAAAATTTAGAAGCGTTTCTTAACAATTACTAACATAAAATGCTTCCCTTCAAAAAATAAATTTCACATTTCAAAAATAAACTCACAGTGAACACAACTTAGCTTGGCTAGCTACGTTAGCATAGTAGTTTGCGCCGGGGCTAACAACGTCCGCTATCTTTTAAAAATTATAAGACAATTACAGTGGTCTGCATTAGAGTAACGTCAGTGTTAAATTTTCCAAAAAGAGCCCAACAATTTATGCTATCGCGGAATTAGCTGCTGTGTGTATATTAAAACACACAAACGCGGGGGCAAGCTAAGATGTATGTTATGTATGTTACGTCGTTGTTTTAAAGTAAACTAACAAAATCCAGAGCGACTGCAAATATGTGTAATTTCGCATAAAATTACTCACCGTTCGCGACGAACACAGCTCTTGATAAACCTTGAACACGTGCTGTTGAATATGTCCGCTTGAGTAGAAGAAGGGAACTGTGAGCTGTTTACACGTCATCAAGTTGTATTTTACATCGACAGAACTTAAAATTATATTGTTTTTTGATTAAAAGAAGATTTTAAATTCAGACAAATCACAATTATATATTGAGTAAAGAGGCATAATTTATGTGTCACCCGAACTCAATAAAATAAAAATTTTAATTAGGAAGTCTAACAGTATTTATGAACTTGATTTTTCATTTCACAACAACATATATATGTAAGTAATGACTAAAGGTCCCATTAATTACTTTTTAGAGTGTACCCTGTGTCACATCTTCCTATAACTGTTTTTTTCTTCTTGTCTTGTAAATTTGCCCTCAATGTAAAGTCTTTTATTTTTTTAATATTATTTTAACCTTTGCGTGATTGTACAGCATACAGCCCACACACAGTTAACAAGTGGCTTTCACATGTAAACAGTAAACAGTGCTGCATGTAATACTTGGCTAGATGGCAGTAGCGTGACTCCCCAATCACAGCCTTTGGCCAGTCCAGTGTTTCTGTTTCAGTCATTTAAACATTGTGATATCCAGATAAGTGAAATACCTTCCATAGAACAGCAGCATGACTACATGATTTCCCTAATCTGGTGATATAGGAAGGTAGGATGGATTCCCAGAACACCGGCAATAACAGCCGACTGTCTCCACTACTCCACTTTCTCTTAGCATTAGCCATGCTAAGTATTTAGCTTGATTAGTGCTCTGGCTCGGCTCTACAGCTGCTTTAAGAAAAATAAAGTCGCCTTGTTTGTTGAGCAGTACTTTATCAATATTGTTGCTGTGCAGATAATTATACGCCTCGGTGCTCTTCTAATTACCAAATCCTCGCCATCAACGCCTTCGGAAAATACAAGTTAGTTAATAATGTGGATGTAGCTAATCATAGTTTCATATCATCTACCCATTCAGTGAGAAGTGATGGGTGAGGCGCTGCTACTGAACTGTCCTCACCGATTTTTAAAACATCTCTACTGTGTATCCACTTGCGATGCGTTGACATTTATGCCAGGTAAAAGAAACTGCATTGAGAAAAATCTTTGTCCACAGTGAAGGTGTAACCCACAACTGTCAACAACAGAACAAGCAGAAGTAAAAAAACATCTTCCGCAATGAATCAGGGGTAATGGTGCAAACTCAGAAATACTGTGGATAACTTTAAATATTTGAACACATTTTAAATTGTTTCTCTCTGTATTTGAACCATTAATGCGCATTTTTGAACATTTAAACACATCATGAACTCTGATGAATTATTCAGTTATCAAAACAAATGAGTGACTTTAGCGAGGGCTACACATGGATAGTTCAGCAGCAATGAGTCAAAGCTGTCAAACCAATGAAACGCACCACCGTGAAAGAGCTCAAAGCTTCAAACGAGCTCAAAGCTTCAAACGAGCTCAAAGCTTCAAACGAGCACACAGGCATTTTGAACAGGACGAGTGACGCCAGCTTCAAAGCTTCCATATCGTTTGGTCGTCTCTGTTGTTTGGCTGAAAAAGAAAGTGCATCCAGCCTGTGGCTCCAAACTAGATGCTTCAAAGCAGCTAGTGGAGAACAAAAGGACTCAGAGTTGTGTCAGTGTGACATGTGTCAGCTCCATGGCAGTAAAGACAGGACTGATCTGTTCATCACTTCAATCATTTCCACTTCAAAGCTGTGAAAATGTGTCAGGTGAAGTTCCCTCTTTACAAAGTGATGATGAAACTGTCACACTTGGCCACAACAAGAATTTCTCAGACTAGTGACTGAACTGTGATCCAAACTGAGCTTTAGTTTAAGAAGCATTCAAATCCACATGTGCATCATCCAGGAGCACAGCAGCAGCAGCAGCACAGGAAGCAAAGCTGCCTTTGAATCAGAGACATAAATGTGTTGTTTTCATTTAGCAGCAGGTTAAAGTGACATGTCACTGACACTGAGGGCAAAGCTGAGAGTTTCTGCTCCCAAACATTTGGACCAAACAGTCCCTCGAGCTGACGCGCTACTTCTATATAACCTTTGACATCAAACACTGCAGCATTCATTTGATGCTGCTGATGTCTGCTGCTTTGTATTGATGAGGATTTTTCATTGATATCCAAGTAAAGACGTATCTTTAAAGCCCTCCATGGTCAGGCTCCTGCCTGTATCAGAGACGCTGACTCCATGAGCCGCTCGCTGCCTCAGATCTTCTGGCGTGGCCTCGTTAGCGCTCCCAAAGACTCATTTAGTCACTAAAGGTGATCCGGCCTTTGCACTCCACACATCATGACTGGAATTCCCAGCCTGAGAATCCCAGAAGATTTGAAAGCTCTCAACTTCCATTTGTTTGGCTTTTTCTAAGTGCTAATGCCTTTTTTCTGTTTGAAGATCCAGGATTGTTTGTGTGCTGGATTCTGGATTCATACTGTGTACATATGTATAAACTGGGACAGCTTCATTCAGAGCACAGGCTGTCCTGTTATTGGCTGGAGCACACAGTTGGGGGAGTGGCTAATGCCCTCTTTAACCTCCTAGGACCTGGCGTCCACATATGTGGACATCACATTTTGGGTTATTTAGACCAAAATACTCAATTTTGCTCGAAAGGGCCTGATATCCACTTACGATGACATTATACTGCTACCGTTCTATCGAATTTTTAAATGAATATCCTCATATGTGGCTCTTATTTTTCTTAGAAACAAAAATTAGGTTAAAAAAAAATCTGGTAATTCTTTGTTTTTACATTCATCAGGTCCCAATCAGCCCAAATATCAAAGAGAAATTAAAAATGCATGCCGTGGAAGAGTTTGGGTCTTAGGAGGTTAAAGCTGGAGTTTGAGAACAGGTGGAGGAATAAACAGCACCTTCTTCCTCTCTCCTGGGACTCGATGTTGGCCGATGCTTTCTGGACACATTTGTCACTTTGAGCTTTTTGACTGTGCAACCTGGATCTGCTCCAGCATCTGCTTGGAGAATGAAAGTCACGCGGATGATCCGATTGGCTGTGAGCAGCATGTGGGAGCAAAGCTGGAACACCTGAGGACAGGTTTGAAGAAGCAGGGAGGGAGTGCAGACAGAAAGCCTCAGAGCTTTGAAGGAGAGGCTGCAGGAGCCCAGAGCATAGACTGTATGTCAAAGATGGCCTGTTTGGAGTGAGTGTATTTGGAGCGGATGGTGGAGCGCTCAGTTTCCACCACTTTCATTTTTCAGTAGATATTGACAGTTAACCACATCACACACTGTTCACATCTTTTAATCCACCTGATTTGTGTTGTTTATATTAATATAAATAATATTTTAATATTTTGCAAAGTTATGGTCCCCACAAGACAGCCACTACAAATATATGGGGTGTCTGTGGCTCAGTAGGTAGAGTAGATCAGCTGATGGTCAGAGGATTGGTGTGATGGAAATGTGATTATTTTTTGTATTGATCACGTTTTAACAATATCACTTTTTCTCACTTAGTTACATACATATAGGATAGCAGCACAAATGTGTTTTATGCTTTATCACACGTACACAGGGAGGCCATTGTGAGTAGGTCAGAGACATTCAGGCGCCGCGTGCCTTGAGGTTGGCCTTCTGCTCGTCTCTGGAAGGAGGGAGGTGATGGCTAAATGAAAAACATGGTCGTAATTCTCTTTCCGGGAAGGGTTCAAGGACGAGCTGAACTGGAGGTATAGACCTGCATGATGTGCTGTGGTATGTCTTTGTCTCTGTGTGTGTATATAAGACATGAGGGCGGCGGCCATCGTTAAAGACCACTTTGGCGCGTGACCAGAGTGCTCTCTCCATGCTGCAGCATGTGATTAAACCCACTTCAAAAGACTCTTATCAAGTGTTTGTAGTTTGATCCCTGGCAGCTCCAGTCTGCATGTCCTTGGGCAAGATCCTTACCCTGAGTTCCACTCCGATGCTTCTATCAGAGGATGATATTTAGCTAGTGCCACAAGGCGGCCCGGAGGCCAACACGGGGAAAAGGACCCAAATGCAGCCTCAGTAAACTCAGCAATCAGATTTTAACATATATTTATTCAGCTCGGTATAGAACCATTTATAAACACAAATCACTATAATCTGATAAGACTTTTCACAACTATTTAACATGCTATATACAACAATGAGGAATGTGCACAGGGGAAACTTCTCAGGGAGACAGTGACACACGAGAGGGGCACGGGAAACTGGTTTGTCCAGAGCTGGAGCAGAGCCTCTGGAGCACAGGGAGAACAGGATTAGTGACGAAGTCAGAGGCAGAGAATCCAAGGGCAGATTTTGCATGTGCAGCAGCTTACTTGTAATGAGGCTGTTTTTCAGCTAGAGGTGCGAGTCGTGGACCAAGTGTCAAAGTATTATCCGACCTCGGAGTCCGAGGTTCCAAAGCAGGCGACAGTCAAGGGGGAGCCAGGGGAGGTGAAGGGAATCCAAATTGCCAGTGGAGAGAGGAGAGATTTTCTGGCTAGAAGCTGCTTGACAGGGTAAGTAATGTGACAAAACTGTAAACATGAGGAGAAGCAGGTAAGACAAACCACTGACCCGAAGGAAACACTGACATATGCAGCCTGTTACCACCATTAGTAGCTGACGGACTGGTGAAGGAGAGATAATGAAGCCGGGTTTAAATGCAGCCTCTTGATTGCAGCTGACGAGTCACAGGTGAAGGAGATTGGTTCAGCTCCGCCCCAGGGCGGACCCAGAAAAACACAACCAGCCCCGAAGACACACCCACCACTCACTCAGATCATGATAGGAAGAATCACTTACATAGAAGGAAAGTGCTTGTGTGAATGAAGGATGTTGTATAAAACACTTTGAGTATTATTATACAATATTCATTACTTTAACACTGATGGGCAACAGTTTCTGCAAAATAATCATTTCTACTTTTGATACTTTATTCTCAGTTTTCCACAAATACAGTTTTATGTGCGCTGAGGTGTTTTCATGGTGTTTTATTTCTTCTTTATCTAAAGTAATAGCATGAAAACTTCCTCAACCACTTGTCACTGTCAGCTAAGGGTAAATATTGTTGGTAATAAGCAGGTATTCATTTAACTATAGAAGTAAGAATATTTTACAATTCTTCAGTGAGGTGAAGGTGAAGACGTCCATGTAGAGAGCAGACAGGCAGCACTAACAGTGTTTTAGTCAGATCTTGATAAATTGCTCAATAGTAGAGCAGGATGTTTATTTTTGTGAGTGTATTGGGGGTGGGGTGGGCATCATCACAGTTTGCCTTTCCTCAGAAGTTACCACACACCACTGCTGCGATGTTGGTCTGTGGACATCTCTCTGGGTGTTTCCTTCCTGCTCAAAGTTCCTCTTTCCTGAACTTGGTGTTTGTGACAGATGCTGATCGTCTCCATGTGAAGGTAACAAAACAGCACAAATCTGCCGCTCCATAGTTCACGGTAACGGACTCACAGCTGGACCAACGAGGCCGAGTATTAAAAACTCTTTTTAAGGTTTGTGTGTGTGTTGGTTAACATTAAATGTCTCTAAGCAGGTGTAAATACTTATTTCCACTGTAGATGATCTATAGTCTGTATATAAAAGATGGCAACAGACCCAGGGTTCATAGTTTGGTTTCTTGAAGCTTTGAGTTGAGTGGTTTTTTTCTTCAGTTTCTGGGAGTTTCAGCTGCTGTTTACAGACATGTTTGTTGTCCTGGATGTTTGAAGGAAAAAAGACTCTGTTATGAGTCAGTTTGCATGTTTTCAAACGGACTCTGTAATAAATCTCCTTGCCTTGATTGTAAAGTTGGAGTACCCTGAGGTTCCATACTGGGACCACTTTTATTTTCTTTTTACATTCATGATTTTGCCAAATGTCTGTCAGAACATCAATAACCAGCTGTGTGCAGATAATGCTGTTATTTTTACACAGGCAGCGTTTCTCCAGATTATAAACCAGAGAAACCTCAGGCTCTTCTTCCTGCTCAGGTCAAAGGTCCTCATCCTAGTCTGTGTGACATCAAAAACATAGTAACGGCTTAGCAACCCCACTTCCTGTTTTTAACATCTCTCTGAGTCACTAACAGTCACATGACCACACACAGGAAGTTGACAAACTAGATGAAACTAGTAACTACTTCCTGTGCTTAAACAGGCAGATGTACAGACACGGCATTGCTTTCAGCTCTGTGGGTCTGCAGGTTTATATCTGATTGGTCTGATTCTGACTTCCTGTACAACATGTTTAGTCCCAAAATAAAAGAACTTCAGATCTTACTCTCTACAACAGAAAAAGTACCAAGCAGGTAGCAGTAACAATAACAAAGATATGTTTTCAAACAGTAAATCATCCTGTTAAAACTGTTACTGCCACAAGTCTAGTGGCAACGTCGTTGCGGCTCAGGCAGCCTGCCATGTGTCTGGTGGCGGAGACGGTGTTGCGGCTCTGGCGGCCTGCTACGGGTCTGGTGGCGGCGGCGCAGCTCCGGTGAGCCACAGTGTAGAATGGCACATGATCCCCGATGTGCTGGCCGTGCTGGCTGTGGATGCGCTGGATGCGCTGGATGTGCTGGATGTGGAGGGCGCGCTGGACGTGGGCAACGTGGAGGGCGCGCTGGACGTGGAGGCCGTGCTGGATGTGGAGGCCGTGCGGGTCCCTCTGGCACAATGACCTCCCTCCTGGGTTGAGCAGGTCCACATAGCGCCGTAGCTGCAGGTGGTGGAGAGAATGGTGGTGTAGCGGTTGCAGGCAGGTGAAAGGGTGGTGGTGTAGCAGCTGCAGACAGATGAGATGATGACAGCATAGCAGATGCAGATGGTGAAGCAGATGACGGCTGAAGCAGCCCCTCGGACCCTCCAGAGGCGACTGATGTGGGACCAGCAGGTGTATCGACCTCTGGCTGAGGGTGTAGATGAGTGGCTGACTGGACTAAAGACTGAGCTACAGGTAGCATTCACACAGTCCATGGTTGAATATACAGATGAGTTGAGTGAAGAAGAATTGTCCATATTACTCACCACAGCTGGCTGTTGAAAAGTCCAGGAATCCGGCTGCGGTGAGGAGCGCCGGCGACGCGAGCGTCGCTTTTTTGGTGATGCCGGGGCCGGCGTGTCAGGCTGAGGATCCACCAGCTGGTCGGGCTGGAGAGCAGCCTGACTTGGAGAGTGGAGGTGCACTTTCAGCACTACTTCTTAGCCAACAGGCTTCAGTTTATCTCAGGATGGCAAAAACATACCCTCTTAGATGAACCTTGGCTAGATGTAGAGAATCTAGAGATTTCAGATCTACCATTTATCAGCTCAAACATCCAACGACATGAATGCTTCAAAAGCATCAACATTAGCTCTTCTCTGACAGCATGGTGGGAGTTTCTGAAGTTGACAGAGTCTTCATTAATCCCATGCAAACGTACACCTATCTGGAACAACCCTGACATATTACAAAACAATAATATGATAAACTTTTCAGATTGGAGTGGTAAAGGAATCAAATATTTAGAACATATACTAGAAGGAACAGAATTTATTTCATTTGACAGACTAGTTACACAATATGGGATCAACAAGAAAAGATCTTTAGAATATCAACAAATTAAATCCATAATAAAAAACAGATTTAAACCGGGTCAAGTTGAACTACAAACACCACCAAGTGTGGTTCAATTTCTTACTCTTAAAACCCCCAAATTACTATCCAAAATATACAGAATGCTTTCTAAAATAGATGAATCAATATCACTTCCTATTGCAAAATGGGAAGCGGATTTATCAGTTAACTTAGACCAAAACTTCTGGTCTCAGATTTGCTTAAAAACCTTTAATCTAATTAGAAATCCCAGTCTTCAATTAATTCAATACAAAATACTACATAGAGTGCACTATACAGGTCATCGGATGTTCAAGATGGGCTTTACGTCTACCAACAACTGCTCACACTGCCAAACCAATTCACCGGACAATTATATCCACGCTCTTTGGTTCTGTCCACTAGTTCAGAAGTTTTGGCGTGAGATATGTGAAGACTTATCGAAGTGTCTGAAATGTAACATTCCAACTTCTCCTTTAGTATGTTTGTTGGGCAGCTTAGATAATGTCACTTCAGAAAAGAATATAGCCCACATGGTTTTCACTGCCCTATGCATAGCCAAGAAAACAGTCCTCATGAACTGGAAAAATAAAAATAATCTTAATTCAAACCAATATAGAAATTATCTATTAGATTACATTAGTCTTGATACAGCCTCTGCCACCACATCAGATCAATTGCTCTGGGCTCCTTTGATCAGCTCCATCACCTAGTGGGGGTGGGGGGTCATAGTTTGGTCCCACCTTCACTGTTGTGATTGGTGTGGGGGTAGGGACAGGCTTAGGGCGTCGGGGGGGTTCCCCAGGAGCATCTTCCTTGGGGGGCTCAACCCGGGGTAGCGGTCATGGCCAATTAGGGGTTCTGTCGGCTCTTAGGTGACGGTTTCCTCGTGGCTGTGTGCAGCGGGGCTAGGGGAGGGTCTGTACTGACGGACGTGGGTTACTGACCTGGTAGCCTGGCTGCCCCTGGGTGGGTCCGGGATGGGCGTGAGGTTCTGGGGGCGCTCTGTCTCTGGGCTGCGGTCCTGGCCAGGCCTCAGGGGCTTGGGTCCTGGTTGGTGTGTTGCCGGGGTTGTGGGCGGGTGGGTGTATGGGGGCCCAGCCCTGGCGCAGGGTGCTGCCGATGCATCGAGCCACCTGGGAGGCTCTTCAGCTGGTGTGGGAGGTTGTCACATCTTGCAGGAGCTTTCCTCTCTTCGGGAACTCTCTCTGCAGGAGGGGGAGATACAGGAGAGGTGGAGGAAGATCTCAGCCTGGGCGTCTATTGTCTTGTGTAGTCTGGAAGATGAGTGGATGATGGGGTGGGTGCAATTTTCTCTGTGGTGGGGTCAGGTGGACTGTCCCGGGCTCTGTGGGGCCGGGCGGCGCTGCTGCACTGGGCCCCGGTCCGGATGGGCCTGGGCCCCCTTTCCCTGGCGGGTTGCGGAGTATGGGGGTGCCTACTGGGGTCAGCGGGGGAGCTGGCCCCAGGGAGGGGTCACTTGCCCCTCCCTTCCTTCCCTCCCCATCTCCAGCTGCCTCCCTCTTCCCGCTCCACCACAATCATCCACACATGCAGGGCCTTGGGGTAGGGGTGTGTCACCAGGGTGCAGAGGAGGCATCCCCCCCCTCTGTCCCCTTCTGGCTGCCTCTGCCTCAATTTTATCCCACAACTTAGACATTCACATTACTCACACTCTCATAACACATACATATAGGATCTTGGGGGTGGGCACGCTACACGGACTCCAAATTACCATCAGGGTGTACACCTCACCCCTGGTGTCGTTGCCCACCTCTCAATTTTAAATACACGTAGACATTGAGGGCTAGCAGGAGGGGCTATGCGCTTACCTGCTGCTCTGGCAGGTAGCTCCATGCCCTCCTGGGTTTTAAATGCACCTTAGAACACACATACATCAACACTACATATGAGCGGGTGGAGGGAGGTTTGGAGTCTTCTCACACCCCCGGTCTCTGCGGCCTGTTGGAGCGGGGGGGCTAGGAGGAGGAGTTGGCCGCCCGACTGGGGTCTGGTGTGTGGGGCCTCCCTGCTGCTGCGGAGTCGGGGCGGTCTGCTTCTCCCCACTGCAGGGAAAAGGGTAACACCACCTGGGTCTGGGTGCAGTTTCCCCCTCCAGGGGCAAGGGTACCTAGACCCGGTTCTTAGAGTGTGATTGTGTGTACAGCGTCTCTTTATGTCTGTCTCCACGTTGGTTGAGTGTGGAGTAATTGCTTATGAGAGCATGAGGGTGGGAATGGATGTTTGTATCTGTGTGTGCCTGTATGTCTGTGTCTATATGTCAGGTTGGGTATCAGACGCCACCTCTCTGGGGACATCTCAGGCCCTCCAAGGTTTGGAGGCCTATCTCCCCCCACCACTTCCCCTGCCGGTGGCGGACGCCCTCGGACATCGGTGCGTTGGTGGTTCTTTGTGTCCGGGGATGGGCGCCTAGGTACACACCGGCTCACTCCTTGGCGGCTGCTTATTGGAGCCTGGAGCCTGGAGCTCGCTCGGGCCACTTCGGAGGTGGGGTGCCCTCGGCCTCTCGGCCCGGGGCTCGGTCATTCAGGCACAGCTGGCTGCCGGCGGAGCTCACGGGCACGTCACTGCAACCCCCCCGGCTTCTGCTCCGTGGCTGCTGAGTGACCCCTCATCTGGGACTCTCCTCAGCTCTTTCTGGGATAGTGGCGCGGCTGCCCCTCTGTTGGTTTTCCTTGGTCTTTTGTGTTCTGGGGGCCTCTGGATGTCTGGAGTTTTGATCTCCTCCATACCTGCTTCATGTCCTGGAGGACGGGGCAGTGGCCCCCCCACACCCTCTAGCAGATCATTACATGAAGGAACCTTTTAAAAAAACAAGCGCGTCCATGTCCACAGGTGTACAGACGGGTGATCACACACACAAACTACACCCTTTTTGGCTCCTACCTCAAAGCACACTGTGCGCTGTCGATCTCACGTGCTGCACAATAATGTTTAATATTGAGTATTTAGTGTTATATTCCCATATATCATTGTGATGTTGTTTATTACTCTCGTTTTCTTCTGCTTGCTTTCTTTTTTCTTTCTCAACAGGTGATCCAGGTGATCGATATATGTATTTTTTGTCTGCTTATTCTGTTGGTTTTTGTTTTTTGTCCTTTTTCCCCGTCCCTCTTCTCAGCTGTTTTTCTTTCCCACTTTCTTTCTCCCCTTTCTTTCCCCCAGTCAAGTCTGTCCCGTATTCAGCAAGTGAAAATAAAATAAACAATAAAAGGTGAATCAAATGGACCATTACGGCAAGGCATTACGTCAATTTGGTAAAGTAAATCCGCTGGGCATCTTTCTTCGCCTTTAGACAATAATTCTGATGGCAAAAGAACCAAACGGGACAGGTAAAAAAAAAAAAAAAAAAAAAAAAAAAGGAGAGTGGAGGTGGAGCGTGTTAACTAGAAAGTCCGCGACGATCAGGTAGAGCGTATCCAATACCCAGGGGAAGCAAGACAGCATCTCTTTCAGCCGCTTTTCCACAGCGCAACGAAATTCTTCCCTGTGCGCCTCCAGCCATAGGTCACGGAGTCTATTAACTTTGTCCTTAACTTTCCTCCTCAACCTCTCCTCTGAGTCCGCTGGGTCCATGTCTGGCGGGATTATTCTGTCACGGTCTGCCACGCATGTGGGGAAAGGAGGACCCAAATGCTGGACTCTGTGCAGTAAACAGTGCGTTTATTTACAGTGCAGTAAATATTCACACAAACAATCCCCGTGCGTTTCCCTGACTCCCGTGCCGTGTCTCCCTCCCCAATCAGTCCGTGCCTTGTGCTCTCCGCTCCCGTGTGTCTGCACTCTCCGTGCTCGCTGCTCTGGCTTCCCACGCTCTTCCTGCAGGAAATAATAGAAGCCGTTGTCAGGACACTCAACTACTACGGGCATGCACTCACTGGAATTGGCACTAACGTGGAGTCTTACGCAATAATCCCACGTCGAGGAGCTCTCAGCTACACCCCTATGTAGCTCCCCCGACGAGCCAGATCAGCTGCAGGTGTGTGTAATTTTCCTCTGCAGGTGTGGCCAGGCTCTTGACACATACACCCACCTAGAGACAAGAACATGGAAACAGGGGACAGCAGCACCAAAAACACACATGACCACGTCTTGTGGGCCCTGGGTCACCCAGACCCAGGTCCCATGACAATTATTGTCTGAAGGCCAAAAAAGATGCCCAACAGATTTATTTAATCCACGTGGATTGTTATGGCTTTGCCATATTGGTCCACTTGATTGATCTTTCTTATTATTATGAATTTATTTTATTTTAAGTTATTACAAAATGGACAGACATGACAGAGAGATAGGAGAGAGAGAAAGAAAGAAAGAAAGAAAGAAAGGGGGGGAAAGAAAACAGAGGGGAAGAGGGACAGTGAGAAAAGGCACAGAAAAAATCTGCTGGATCACCTGTTGAAAGAAAAAAAAAGAAAACAAGCAAAAAAGAGAGCAACACAGTACGGAGACCACAGCAACAACCATGGTAAGTATAAGTAACAGTAAATATTAAATGTTATTCGGCAACACACAAGACCGACAGCACAGAATATGATCTGAGGTAGCAGCCAAGAAAGGTATAGTTTGTGTCTGTGTGCACACACCTGTGTGGATGAGCCCGCTTGTATTCAAAAGGTTTCTCTATTAAACTATCTACTAGAGGGTGTGGGGAACCATAGCCCCGCCCCCCAGGGAATGAATCAGGCATCGAGGAGATCCAGGCCCCAGACATCCAGAGGCCCCCCAGAGCACGAGAGCCCAAGGAGGACCACCAGAGGGGCAGCTTCGCCACCCTCCCAGAAAGAGCCAACGAGAGCTGAGGGGTCACCCAGCAGCCACGGTGCAGAAGAAACCAAGCACACCATTGTTTTTCTTGTGACATTACCAATAAGTTTGATGTGTCACATGGCCCTCTTCCTATTGAAAAAACAAAAGTTGTATCCAAGATGGCCGACTTCTAAATGGCCACCATGGTCACCACCCATCTTGAGGAGTTTGCCCCCTCACATATACTAATGTGCCACAAACAGGACTTTAAAATCACCAACCATTCCCATTTTATTACGGTGTATCCATATAAATGGCCCACCCTGTACTTTAGCAGCAAAGGGCATGATGACCATCATTGATAAAGTGACAGTGTCAGTAAGTGTTAGTAGTGATTAAGGTACTACAATAGCAGTTCTTGTCCATTACGTAATGAGAAGTCTCACACCTTCTGCTTGAAATCATTGTTCTTCCATTGTTAACCATGGTGACCTGCAAAGAAACACGTGCAGCCATCATTGCGTTGCATAAAAATGGCTTCACAGGCAAGGATATTGTGGCTACTAAGATTGCACCTAAATCAACAATTTATAGGATCATCAAGAACTTCAAGGAAAGAGGTTCAACTCTTGTTAAGAAGGCTTCAGGGCGTCCAAGATAGTCCAGCAAGCGCCAGGATCGTCTCCTAAAGAGGATTCAGCTGTGGGATCGGAGTGCCACCAGTGCAGAGCTTGCTCAGGGATGGCAGCAGGCAGGTATGAGCGCATCTACACGCACAGTGAGGCGAAGACTTTTGGAAGATGGCCTGGTGTCAAGAAGGGCAGCAAAGAAGCCACTTCTCTCCAAAAAAACCCATCAGGGACTGATTGATCTTCACAGAAAGTATGGTGAATGGACTGCTGAGGACTGGGGCAAAGTCATATTCTCCGATGAAGCCTCTTTACGATTGTTTGGGGCATCTGGAAAAAGGCTTGTCCGGAGAAGAACAGGTGAGCACTACCATCAGTCCTGTGTCATGCCAACAGTGAAACATCCTGAGACCATTCATGTGTGGGGTTGCTTCTCATCCAAGGGAGTGGGCTCACTCACAATTTTGCCCAAAAATACAGCCATGAATAAAGCCAAAACACCCTCCAACAGCAACTTCTTCCAACAATACAACAACAGTTTGGTGAAGAACAATGCATTTTCCAGCACGATGGAGCACCGTGCCATAAGGCAAAAGTGATAATTAAGTGGCTCGGGGACCACAACGGTGAAATTTTGACTCCATGGCCTGGACACTCCCCAGATCTTAATCCCATCGAGAACTGTGGTAAATCCTCAAGAGGCGGGTGGACAAACAAAAACCCACTAATTCTGACAAACTCCAAGAAGTGATTATGATAGAATGGGTTGCTATCAGTCAGGATTTAGCCCAGAAGTTGATTGAGAGCATGCCCAGTCGAAATGCAGAGGTCCTGAAAAAGAAGGGCCAACACTGCAAATACTGACTCTTTGCATAAATGTCTTGTAATTGTCGATAAAAGCCTTTGAAGTGTTTGTCATTATATTTCAGTACATCACAGAAACAACTGAAACAAAGATCTAAAAGCAGTTTAGCAGTTGACCCAGAGTTCTAAGTTTTCATTATAATTGTACTTTGATTTTTGTCTTTATTTATCATTTCTAGTCTTTTGGTTTCTTTGTCAGAGTTGTGCCTTCTGGTTTCTGTTCTGTGTTCCATAGTTGCTGTCTCCCCTGTCTGCTGTATCCCCGTGTCAAGTCTGCGTCTGTGT
Source organism: Pelmatolapia mariae (assembly GCF_036321145.2). NCBI lineage: Eukaryota > Metazoa > Chordata > Actinopteri > Cichliformes > Cichlidae > Pelmatolapia > Pelmatolapia mariae. The sequence goes on from NC_086235.1 coordinate 38,817,996, forward strand.
TATGTTTCCTGTTTTATGTTGAAAGTCCGTGTCTCATGTTAATGTGTCTGGTTTTGCTTCCTTTGTCTCTTTAGGCCTGAGTTGCCCCAGCTGTGTTTCTGTCCTGTTTCTCATTCCCTGATTGCTCCCTCTGTGTATTTAAGCCCTTTGTTTTCATCCGTCTGGGTCGCGATTTACCCTTATCCACCCTCATTCATGCTGTGTGTTCTGTCTGCCTGCCTGAGTTTATTTTTTGGATTCTCAGTTTTGTAACTTTTGAGTTCAGCATTAAAGCTGTATTTAAGTTGCCTTTTATTTCCGTGAGTCTGCATTTTGGGTCCACCACTCCTGTATGCACACAGCCGTTTCATAACAGAGGCTTGTGAAATGGGACGGTCTAGCCCCGTCGTGGTGCTCAGGTTGCCTAGCAACCATGATACTCTCAGCTAGAAACGTTTCATACAGCATTGTTTGACAGAAATGAAGGAGAAAATATTTTGTTCGTTTGTTTGTTTTTACTCTCTGATTAGTTGAGTATCTGAGGCTGACAGTGTATATATAGATGTATTATATATATAAGAGACAAATATTGTTCCTTCAGTATGTTGGCATTACTAAATTTGGCTCAACGCTTACATATATGTATAAAAAGAAAATGTACAAGCTGTGATAACTGTTTCTGATAGAATGAAGAGTAGACTAATATATGAAATATTCCTTTATTGGGTGAGAAAATCAGACCATGTCATAACTGCTTTAAGTCATACAGAATAGATATCAGAGCCTTAAACAGGCTGACTTCTGCTAAATGGGTCAAACTGGGCAGAAAGTATACAAACACATAACATCCTTATAGAATATGATGTAACACTATAGATCAACTTACCTCAGAATATATAAAGCATATAAACAATTACAGCAATATGATGCAACAAACACAGCAGTGCTACTAATCCAAAATACTCCAAGCTTCATAGAACTGAAACAAACATTTATTTTTAGCTCCATTCTGCTGCTGATACATACTTTAGGTTTCTGAATATTAAACTTGTTTCTGTCTTTCATAGTGTTTAAGCTGTGACGTAATTGGCCTTAAAATGTGGCCTTCAAGGCTGCAGAACCTGAATTGGGACACAGCCCAGGTGTGGAGTGGAGCTTGTTGTTGGTGTGTTAAGAAACTGTAAGTTTGCTTTGTTTCCTCCTTTAACAGTTTGTCTTTAGGAACTTTACTGTTTGTTCAGCTCATGTTTGATTTCTTCACACAACAAACTGTGTGTTTGTATTTCCGGTCTCTCCATTAAAGTTAGTGTGTAATGGTTTCCTGACTAACATCAGCTGTGTGCAGCTTAGTTCCAGCACAAATCCACAGAGGACGCAGCGTACATGATGACGTCACAGCTCGCCTTTACCTGCTTTACTGTCACTGTGATGAATATACCAGCTTAGTCCTGGTGGTTACCTGGTTTCATGTTTCCTGCCAGAGCAAATATACGTTTTTAAAATATGTGCTAAAGCAGATATTTGAAGTTTACACATCCATGTGTTCCCCTAAAAACTTTATTTAGTGACACAGAAACAGAATTATTTAAAAACTTTACTCTAGTACTTTACATCTAGTGGACTGATAGTAGAGCAGCTGATGGCAGCTTCCTCTACCTCACACTGCTGTCTGACTGCATTCAGCTGACACTGAGATGAAGCAGGAAAGAAGCAGCTGATATTTGGACAGCACACATGATGGAAAGGAGGATTTCAGTTGATGTGCACATGAATGATTTGTGTTTCCTCTGCAGGTGAAGGTAGAAAGTGTGTGTGAGCTGATGTGGATGTGAATTCTTTGGGTGAATTCTGAGCTTTTTGTGGATACCATACATGTCCATATTTGCATAAAAGACCTGACAGTTGGAGGGTTAAACTGCAGTTCACCCTCTTTGCCCCTGGTACTGGGGGCGCTGGGGCTCATGAGGTAAAAAGAGACATTATGGCTCTGAGAACAAAACCTGAACTCAAACTGCTCAAACTCAAAATATTCCAAATAAGTAAATACATTGGACATGTGATGAGATTCATGTTCTCTCTCATGTTTTACAGATCAAAGATGGAAAAATCTGTTGAGGAGCAGTTGCTGAACATGCTGGATAATTTGGGAGAAGAGGAGCTGAAACGTTTCCACTGGTACCTGGAAAAAGGACCTCTAGGTGATTTCACAACCATCAAAAAGAGCCGACTGGAGAACGCAAGGAAGGATGGACGTCATGAAACGGTGGATCTTATGGTGGAGACATACACTACTCACCATGTAATGGAGGTGGCGGAGTTGATATTAAAGAAGATGAATGAAGGTCAGTCAGAGAAAAAAGACATGAAACACTCAGTGCAGTATCAGGACAACACTGTCACAGTTTATGGATTGAAAACTGAGGCTGTTTCAGTCTGAATGTTCAATTGTGTGTCTTTTCTCTTCTAATTTTGTTTGAGTACAAATATTGTATTTAGACGTCTTGATGCATGCTCAATCATGCAGGTAAGTAAATCTCCAAAAGTTGATTCTGTTCATCTGGACGTAGCGTTTCGTGGGAGAAATGTTTCGTCACTCATCCAGGTGACTTCTTCAGTCTCAGCTGACTGCAGGTTTCAATCTTATAAACAGTACATTTGCATAATGACTGAAACCAGCCCACTGAAGGAACAATGGGCTGGGAGGTCAGTTCCTTCATTGTAATTATGCAAATTCTCATGACCATTGATCAACAACCACTGATCAATGGCCATGAGTACCATTCACAGAGAGCTGGGGAATGGCTGCAATCACAGCATTGTAAGATGGTGACAGATGTACCCTTAGGCCCCCTCCTCCATTCAGAGATGGTCTTTCCCTTTTCACGTAAATGGCCTCCTTGACACCGCCCTCAAACCAGCGTTCCTCCCTGTCCAGGATGTGTACATCCTCATCATTGAAAGAGTGTCCACTGGCCTGTAGGTGTAAATAGACTGCAGAGTCCTGACGAGGTAGCTCTTCTGTGTTGTAGCCAGAGGTTGTTTGGTTTCCCCGATGTATAAAGCCTGGCAATCCTCCTGGCACTTAACAGCGTACACTATGTTACTCTGTTTGTGTCGGGGGACCCGATCCTTGGGGTGGACCAGTTTTTGGCGCAGCATGTTTTGGGGTTTAAAAGCCACAGAGACCCGGTGTTTAGAAAAAATGCGTCTCAACTGTTCCGATACTCCTGACACATATGGGATCACTACAGGTTTTCGCTTGCGCAGCGGTTGTCCTTCTCTCCTGGATCGGCTGGAGCTTTCTTTAGGTGCCTTTCCAGCTTTAACAAAAGTCCAGCTGGGATAACCACATTTACTCAGGGCCTTCTTGATGTTCTTCTGCCTCCCTGGCTGCTGTGTCTGTGGGGATGGTGTTCGCTCTGTGTTGTAGAGTCCTGATGACACCCAGTTTGTGCTCCAGTGGATGATGAGAGTCAAACCTTAGATACTGATCCGTATGTGTAGGTTTACGGTACACGTCAGCTTTTAGATGTCCCCCATTACTGATGGAAATCTTACAGTCTAGTGAGATTTCCATTAGTAATTTTCATTTACGTGAAAAGGGAAAGCCCATCTCTGTGTCGAGGAGGGGGCCCAAGGGTACATTTGTCACCATCTTACAATGCTGCACCATCTTACAACCTCTGGCGAAGAGGATGGCACAACACAGAAGAGCTACCTCGTCAGGCCAGGACTCTGCAGTCTATTTACACCTACAGGCCAGTGGACACTCTTTCAATGATGAGGATGTACACATCCTGGACAGGGAGGAACGCTGGTTTGAGGGCGGAGTCAAGGAGGCCATTTACATGAAAAGGGAAAGGCCATCTCTGAATCGAAGAGGGGGCCTAAGGGTACATCTGTCACCATCTTACAATGCTGTGATTGCAGCCATTCCCCAACTCTCTGTGAATGGGACTCATGGCCATTGATCAGTGGGCTTTGATCAGTGGTTGTTGATCAATGGTCATGAGAATTTGCATAATTACAATGAAGAAACTGACCTCCCAGCCCATTGTTCCTTCAGTGGGCTGGTTTCAGTCATTATGCAAATGTACTGTTTATAAGGTTGGGTAAACCTGCAGTCAGCTGAGACTGAAGAAGTCACTTGGATGAGTGACGAAATGTTTCTCCCACTGATAACGCTACGTCCAGATGAACAGAATCAACTTTTGGAGATTATATTTAGAGTATTTTGAAGCCATGCAGGTCTTCATTGTTAAACAAACAGTTCCTGATTCATGATGCACTTTACTCCAACAGGGAAACCCTCAGCCCAGGCATCTTCATCCTGTTTATCACAAGGTAATAATTCCTTAGTTTGTGTCAGGAGCCATTGCTAAGGTAGAAACACATGAAGCCTGAACTGAACAATAAGAACTCAGGTTGTTTCCATGTGGTATCTCTGTATTCTCAGCTCTGCAGAGTAACTAAGCTCTGACCCCCAATTAATGAACAGCTGCCAATAAGTATAACAGCAGTTACCTACCATAGTATCTTTATTTATAATACACTTTAAAACAGCCATAGGTGACACAAAGTAGTCCAGATGGGATGAAATAAAAGTATGGATCACTGTTTCAAAGTGCTGCCTAGAAACCACATGTTGTACTGTGTGTGTATGGTTGTGTGTGTGACAAATAAAAAATATTGAACTTGAAAGAAAACATTTCACTGCTGCCTGTTGCCTAAAATGCCTAAAATGATAAAAACCCAAGGTCAGTAATAATAGGTTTAAAATATACTTCCCAAACCAACAGAGAAGACTCATATGGGCCTCTAGGCCCAAACATTTTCATCTCTATTTACTTTACATTAAATTATATAGATATATAGGATGTAGAGCTGAATTGAACAGCAGAAAACTGAGTGTCACTCGAAGGGTTAATAATCCGACAGTGCCAAACAGGAGTGCTTCGAGTGTTCTGGGAGAGTATAGAAGCAGTATATATAAATCAGTCCATTACAAATGAAGGAAAAAAACCCACGTTTCAGAGAGAAAGTTCTCTCTACCAGATAATACCTAAACCACTTAAGTTCAGTGCCACTAATGCCCACTAGGCCATTTAATCGAGATATTAGAATATTGTGGTCTAATGTTTCAAAGGCAGCGGACAAGTCAATTAAAACCAAAACAATGTGGTTCTGGTTTTGCACTTCTAGGTACTTGTTTCATTAAGCTTTAGGCTATCCCCCTGTCTCATACTTTCTATATTAGTTAATTTGTTTTAACTTCTGTCTACTTGCTACCGACTTTTTGTCTAGTTTGGTTTTTATTTTTGACTGTTGATGATTACATTTACCTATTTATCATCCACTTTCACATTCCCAATCAACCCATAGTGCATAAGTACTCCTGACTTGTATATACTGGTATAATTATAAATCTTAATTCTTCTTGTTTTTTATAGGTTCTTTATCATACAATATAAAGTGCCTTCAAGTGGCAGTTGTTGTGATTTGGGGATATAATTTGTAATTTGTAATAATAAATGTAACTCCCATGTAGTTAGTTAAACTTTCTCACGAAGTAACTTTGATAAACATCTGACATGATGTAATGGTGAATTATTAATAAATACATAAAAGGCTTCAGTTACACACGATGCTGTAAAAAAAACCGCCCCCCCCCACAAACAAACCATGCAACAGCTTAATAATGCTGTGATGGATCTGTTATTATGTTTTTGTTCATTTTTCTAGAGTCATATCAAAAGTGTGAGCCTAAACTCGATTCAAAACAAATGACAAAGTTCAACTATAATAATTCAAGCAAGGAGTCATTTGTGAAGATCACAGCAACCATCCTGAAGAGAATGAAGCTGAATAAGCAGGCTGATCATCTACTGAGCAGTAAGAGGATATCTATAAATATATAAGCTAATGGAAAAACGAAACATTTAATAATGTTGCAAGATGTTGACCTGATTCCCCACAAGCACTTATTTTGGGCAGGAAAGAAATGGTCATGTACCCTTGATAAATATTTAAATTATATATATTTTTTGTCTTTATTTCTATAGGAACTCCCAGTGGACGTTGTCAGCGTAAACTTAAATCTGCTCTGAAGAAGAAGTTCCAGTGTGTGTTTGAGGGCATCGCTAAAGCAGGAAACCCAACCCTTCTGAATCAGATCTACACAGAGCTCTACATCACAGAGGGAGGGACTGCAGAGGTCAATGATGAACATGAGGTCAGACAGATTGAAACAGCATCCAGGAAACCAGACAGACCAGAAACAACCATCAGACAAGAAGACATCTTTAAAGCCTCACCTGGAAGAGATGAACCAATCAGAACAGTGCTGACAAAGGGAGTGGCTGGCATTGGGAAAACAGTCTTAACACAGAAATACAGCCTGGACTGGGCTGAAGACAAAGCCAACCAGGACATCCAGTTCATATTTCCATTCACTTTCAGAGAGCTGAATGTGCTGAAAGAGGAAAAGTTCAGCTTGGTGGGACTTGTTCATCACTTCTTTACTGAAACCAAAGAAGCAGGAATCTGCAGCTTTGAAGACTTCCAGGTTGTGTTCATCTTTGATGGTCTGGATGAGTGTCGACTTCCTCTGGACTTCCACAAAACTACAATCCTAACTGACCCTAGAAAGTCCACCTCAGTGGATGTGCTGCTGATAAACCTCATCAGGGGGAAACTGCTTCCCTCTGCTCGCCTCTGGATAACCACACGACCTGCAGCAGCCAATCAGATCCCTCCTGACTGTGTTTCTATGGTGACAGAGGTCAGAGGGTTCACTGACCCACAGAAGGAGGAGTACTTCAGGAAGAGATTCAGAGATGAGGAGCAGGCCAGCAGGATCATCTCCCACATCAAGACATCACGAAGCCTCCACATCATGTGCCACATCCCAGTCTTCTGCTGGATCACTGCTACAGTTCTGGAGGATGAGCTGGAAACCAGAGAGGAAGAACAGCTGCCCAAGACCCTGACTGAGATGTACATCCACTTCCTGGTGGTTCAGGCCAAAATGAAGAAGGTCAAGTATGATGGAGGAGCTGAGACAGATCCACACTGGAGTCCAGAGAGCAGGAAGATGATGGAGTCTCTGGGAAAACTGGCTTTTGATCAGCTGCAGAAAGGAAACCTGATCTTCTATGAATCAGACCTGACAGAGTGTGGCATCGATATCAGAGCAGCCTCAGTGTACTCAGGAGTGTTCACACAGATCTTTAAAGAGGAGAGAGGACTGTACCAGGACAAGGTGTTCTGCTTCATCCATCTGAGTGTTCAGGAGTTTCTGGCTGCTCTTCATGTCCATCTGACCTTCATCAACTCCGGACTCAATCTGCTGGAAGAACAACAGAGAACCTCCAAGAAGTCTGACACAAGAGAATCTGCAGAGAAACACTTCCACCAGAGTGCTGTGAACAAGGCCTTACAGAGTCCAAATGGACACCTGGACTTATTCCTCCGCTTCCTTCTGGGTCTTTCACTGCAGACCAATCAGACTCTCCTACGAGGTCTGCTGACCCAGATAGGAAGTAGCTCACAGACCAATCAGAAAACAGTCCAGTACATCAAGTGGAAGCTTAGTAAGAATCTGTCTGCAGAGAAAAGCATCAATCTGCTCCACTGTCTGATTGAAATGAATGATCGTTCTCTAGTGGAGGAGATCCAACAATACGGGAGTTCAGGAAGTTTCTCCACAGGTAAACTGTCTCCTGCTCAGTGCTCAGCTCTGACCTTCATGTTACTGTCATCAGAAAAAGATCTGGATGAGTTTGACGTTAAGAAATACTCTGCTTCAGAGGAGGCTCTTCTGAGAATGCTGCCAGTGGTCAAAGCCTCCAACAAAGCTCTGTAAGTAAACCTGAACTCATCGCTTAAAATCTTATAATCGATAAAAATCTTAAAATCATGGGAAATAAATCAGAAATGGTGAGTTCAAAGAACAGTTAAAAAACATAAGAATAGTGAATTAAATGATCATCAGTCACTCATTAAATATATGGTAGTTTTAATGTTTCACTCCAGCATTTCTGACACATTTTTGTCTGTAACTCTTATCAAAGAACAATCCAGACCCAGCCAATAAGAACATGAGCTCTGATCCTTCAGCCCCTCTGACAGGTTTATTATCCTCAGCTTGTTCACTTGTCTACAAGTCCCACAGTTTGATTTTTATCTCACTTTCAGTGCACATTCTCCTTTTTTTTATTATAAATCTCTCCTGTGGCTGTCCTGTTTTCATCCAGTGTGGTGGGAAAAACTCGGGCTTCATAACTGAAATTGCCTCTAAGGTCCTGTTTCTTGAGAGTATTCATATCTAACTGTAAGGCTGCCATAACCAGTATTCCCACAGAATTACAGTGACTTCTCTCTGGGTCCTCTACAGTTTCCTCCCACTGTCCACAGACATACAGTTAGATTACCTGGTGATCTAAACTTCATGCAGATGTGAGTGAGAGTGGTTGTCTGTACATCTGTGGGCTAAGTGGAACAGACTGGACAGATCTCTCCTTGCCTTAGATATATCCTGACAGCAAAGATTCTCCATGAAGTCTGTGTTTCAGCTCATCCCCTTTATACACACCTTTAACAGGAAGAGTTTTATACAGCTAGTGTTTAAAATCCAGTGTTACTCACAGTACACAGGTAATGAGCATAATAATTACTGAATTACAAATATTTTCTAAAATAATTGTTTTAGTTAATATTATATGATAGTGTACACAGAATTATTAGCTCAGTAGGTAGAGTGGTCGCACCATGATTGTAAGGTCGGGGGTCGAATCCACCAAACTGCTACCCTGAGGTAGCCCTGAGCAAGGTACCATCAAGGTACCAATCGTGGGCACTGGATTGGTAGCACTCATAGTCTCATAGGTTTAAAATAAAATTTAAAAAAAGGTTCAACATATAAACAAATTTCATTTGATCACATATATTATTTGTTTGTTTTTGTTTTGTTTTTTCCGTTCTCTCTCAGACTGAGCAGCTGTAACGTATCAGAGGAAGGCTGTGAAAATTTGTTGTCAGTGGTCAGCTCCCAGTCCTGTAGTCTGAGAGAGCTGGACCTGAGTACCAACAGCCTGAAGGCTTCAGCAAGAAAGCTTCTGTCTGCTGCAGTGGAGAGTCCACACGCCAAACTGAATATTCTGAGGTCAGATCAATTTGTATTCTGTTTAGTTCTATTTGTTTGTATGTTTGATGTTTGTTTTTGTTTATATCAACTGACAAAAATAATCAACAATTTAACCAGTAAAGGTAAACTTTATCCAGTTATCCTCGTTTCATAGAATTGTTATTCATTTCTAAGTTAAAGTGAAGTTTTACTAACCTGCTCAGCACAAGACAATAAGCTATTGCACCCTGATTACACTTTAAGAACAATCTTTATTCATGTTTTTATCTTCAGACTTAACATCTGTGAACTCTCAGAGGAAAACTGTGAAGCTCTGTCCTCAGTCCTCAGCTCTCAGTCCTCTAGTCTGACAGAGCTGGACCTGAGTATCAGAAAGCTGCAGGATTCAGGAGTGAAGCTTCTGTCTGCTGGACTACAAAGTTTAAACTGTAAACTGAATACTCTGAGGTCAGATCAGAAAACATTTTGTTTTTAGAGTTATTAATTAAAGTTCATCCATATGATGTTGTATCTTAGTATGTTAATGTTCCCTTTAAAAATAGAAAGTCAAGATTTAATGTTGTGAAATGTATTAACAAACTCTACATGAGTATTTGTTTTATAGACTGTCTTTTATTTTTCAGACTGAGTGGCTGTAACCTGTCGGAGAGAAACTTTGAAGCTCTGTCCTCAGTCCTCAGCTCCCAGTCCTCCAGTCTGAGAGAGCTGGACCTGAGTAACTCTGACCTGCAGGATTCAGGAGTGAAGCTTCTGTCTGCTGGACTAAAGAGTTCGCAGTGTGCAGTGGAAACTCTCAGGTCAGGATTCAAACTTTTCCACAGATGATCATTTGAAATGTGATTTATATTATTGTATAAACAGGTAACCTTTATACAGGTGTCAAGTGAACATTTATTTACATTTGAGTGAATAATTGGACCCTGAATTACTTTTAAAAGTTGTTTTAGTCATGTCTTTGTTTATTTAAAAAAATACTTCACGTACTGCCTAATTTATAGATTTAGGCTCCTTTGGGCCCATAATATATATATTTGATTTCTTTAGGAATAAAATTAGGAGGATATTGATGACTACTGATTGGTTTGCCGTTTGTTTTTTATTCACCGTACTTACTTAATTTTAAAGGATGGTTTCTCAAAATGAGATGTTTATCTTTTCTTCTACAACACTTGGAGCCACCTTCTTCTTGCTTGATTTATTCATTACAGTTTAATTTAAAGAATATTAGACTTGTAACATAATAAATATATTTATTTCACTTCTTCTTGAGACAAAGAAAGGGATGACTGGGTGAGCTCCAGTGGCTCATACCAGCTGAGAGAGCAGCACACTGGGCTGCAAATGATCACAGTAGTAATGGCCATAGTTTGATAAAACAGTCAGTCTTACCCAGTAGATAATACAGGGTTCTGGAGCCGATGTGGGTTAGGGGACTCGCGCGGTACTAACTACCTACTACTAACTACCTCATCCAGATGTCTTCCCTACTAACCTTGATAAGAAGTAACCGCAGTAGCCTTATAGGTCGAATTAGTTTCACCTGTTAAAGTTAGCTCCACTAATAATGGTGTCACTTGTTATTTCTGGGACGAGTTTAGTAGCCTGAACAGCTGCTCAAAGGAAAGGTTATTTTTTATTATTATTGTTATTTTAATTATTAAATCCGGGGTAACCTGCAAGAGCTGTTTGCACAGAGAATAATACTCAGACTTTTAGGTTTTATCATTTTACACAAGGTTCAAAAGTGAATTGAATTGCAGAAATTGTTATTGAGCTAATACTAATGTAGTCGTTTTGGTGAGGAGAGGCACTTTAAAATTCCATTATTCATTCACTCTCACATTCACACACTGGTGGAGGCAAGCTACAGTTGTAGCCACAGCTGCCCTGGTGCAGACTGACAGAAGCGAGGCTGCCATATCGCGCCATCGGCCCCCTGGCCAACACCAGTAGGCGGTAGGTGAAGTGTCTTGCCTAAGGACACAACGACCAAGACAGACAGAGCTGGCTCATCAGACAGACAAGCTCATCTTGTAACCTACTGGTTACAAGATGAGCTTCCCAACCCCCTGAACCACGGTCTTATCCTCCAGTTCTGTGTTGATGATAATCACACAACAGGAGAGCAGCTGGGCATTGGAAGTGGAAGTGTGATGGAAATCAAAATCCTGAATTGGCAGTTACAGTGCTCCCTCACTATAACACGGTTCACTTTTCAGGGCCTCGCTGTTTCGCGGATTTTTTGGTGCAATTTTACATGCTGTTTCTTTTTTTTTTTTTTTTTTTTTTTTTTAATATACCTGCACATGGGTTCCACTTCCTGATTGGCTGTAGACAATTGTCAATCAATCTCGTGCCATGTCTCCTGTACAGTACCCTCCAACTTGTTTACATTTTAGATCCTTCCAAATATCCCCCCTTTGCTTGGATTACACACTCTTGGCATGCTCTCTCTGAGCTTCATGAGGTCATCACCTGAGATGGTTTTCATTTGATTTTCATTTCATTACTATTCCTATCGTTACAACGCCATTACCGTTACTAAGAAGAAAATGCGGTGCAGTTGCATTACTAGTTTTCAACAAACAGACAGTTGAAGCTGTCTTCAGCTTACCGCATCTTAAATAGGGATGGGTATTGTTTAGGTTTTATGCGATACCGGTGCCAAACCGGTAATTTTGAAACGTGCCGGTGCTTAAACAGTGCTCAAACCGGTGCTTAAAGAATGGAGAACACAACTTTGTCCAAAAACCTCTCATGTTTAGCTGTTTTTTTGTAAAAAGATAACAATGTTAGCCTTTTCTGCAGCTATAGGGCTTATACGGTATCACTCTTGGCTGGAAGCAGTGCTTAAACAATGGAAAAAAAACCCAAACTCCAAAAACCTCTCATGTTTAGCTGTTTTCCACTTTTTCTTTGGTCATTTTAGCCTTTTTGCCAGAGTGAAGGGAGTATCTGCCATCAAACAAGAAGACAGCCGCATGTAACTACAATGGTGTTCACCTTACATGCATTAATTTAATAACATGGTTAGCCTACTCAACGTAAATTACACATGAACAACATTAAGCTACTCGCCCAGAGAAGAACAGCGGCTGCTGCCATCATCATCCAGCAGGGCTCTACTCTTCGGGTTCTTGTGGGATGTTGCTAACTCTGGGTCCGATAACAGGCACCACACCAATTCAATTCAATTCAATTCAATTTTATTTATATAGTGCCAAATCACAACAAAAGTCGCCTCAAGGCGCTTTATATTGTACAGTAGATCGCACAATAATAAATACAGAGAAAAACCCAACAATCATATGACCCCTATGAGCAAGCACTTTGGCGACAGTGGGAAGGAAAAACTCCCTTTTAACAGGAAGAAACCTCCAGCAGAACCAGGCTCAGGGAGGGGCGGGGCCATCTGCTGTGATTGGTTGGGGTGAGAGAAGGAAGACAGGATAAAGACATGCTGTGGAAGAGAGACAGAGATTAATAACAGATATGATTCGATGCAGAGAGGTCTATTAACACATACTGAGTGAGAAAGGTGACTGGAAAGGAAAAACTCAATGCATCATGGGAATCCCCGGCAGCCTACGTCTATTGCAGCATAACTAAGGGAGGATTCAGGGTCACCTGGTCCAGCCCTAACTATATGCTTTAGCAAAAAGGAAAGTTTGAAGCCTAATCTTGAAAGTAGAGATAGTGTCTGTCTCGCGAATCCAAACTGGAAGCTGGTTCCACAGAAGAGGGGCCTGAAAACTGAAGGCTCTGCCTCCTATTCTACTTTTAAACAACAAGTAGGCCTGCAGTGTGAGAGCGAAGTGCTCTAATAGGGTGATATGGTACTACAAGGTCATTAAGATAAGATGGAGCCTGATTATTTAAGACCTTGTATGTGAGGAGCAAATGTGTAGAGATGTGTCTGCTACTGGAACTCTGTGTGGCTTTTATCTGTTCTCTAATCTGAGCTGCTGTTAACTTGTGATTTCTGAGGCTGGTGACTCTGATGAATTTATCCTCAGCAGCAGATGTGACTCTTGGTCTTCCTGTCCTGGGGCGTCCTCATATGAGCCAGTTTCCTCGTAGCACTTGATGGCTTGTGTGACTTTTGTGACAAGTTTTTGAAATTTTCAAGACTGACTGACCTTCAGTTCTTAAAGTAATGATGGACTGTTGTTTCTCTTTAGTTAGCAGATTGGTTATGATTTCTAACAGTTGTCAAATGGGGCTGTCAGCTGTGCACCAACCTGACTAACATCTGGACTGATGACACTGTGTTTACAGACAGCATTTTAATCATTATTTTAAAGGTTGTACATTGGAGCCATTGTTCAAACAGTGTATAAATGTAACAGGGCTTGGTGCTGATGCTAACAGTGATAGCTGTTGGGCTTTACATTATAAGCACATTTAGTTTATCATAAACAGTATATAAATGGGCTACATTTCACTGCAGTGTCACATTCTTCATATATCCATGCTGGACATTTGAATAGACTGAATATGTCACAGTCCCAGGTTTGGTGTTTTGTACTTTAGACTTCTTGTTTATTGTTAGCTGCTCTGTTTGGTTGCTTTAGGGTTTATTATTTTATTTTTCCTCTTAGGTTTTATTTTCAGTTATTTCTTAGTATTCTGAGCCTTCAGCTCTCATTAGTTTTAGTTACAGTTTTATTTTTGACTTTATTTACTTCCCTTAGTGTTTATCTACATCCCTTTAATAAGTTCACTCAGGTGTTCCACTCATGGTTGATATTAACTTCCTGTTTTATTTTGGTAGTTATCGTGCCTGGTGTCATAGGTTTAGTTTTACTTCCTTCCCTGACATTGTCTACATTTACTTCAGCTGTTGAAGGTTTTATTGAGTATTTTCTATTTCTTCCATTTGAACAGTAGTGGTGCACTCTATGCTTGTAGCTGCTGTGTGCTAAGTTCTTCTGTCAAGCAAGATGGCGCCTGTGTTTGGCTTTGCCCCTGACGATGTAGTTTTTCACTGTCGTCAATCGCCTTTTGTAATGTCATGTGGTCTGACTTCATTTTTGCTACGTTGATTTATGATCTGGATACTCTGTTAAACATCAAAGATTCAATGGAGAGCTATTGTAACAGCTGAACAGAAAAACTTTCCCCCTTCCTCTGGTGTGTTCCTCACCTGAGTGTGTGCTACTGTGCACAACCCACGGGACTTCCACCCTCAAGAGACAGAAAAGGGGAACAAGGGCCGACGTCCAGGTGAAACTGAGAAGGTACCAGAGGCTAGCTTCTTGGCTCTCGGGAGAATCCCGGTGCCTGCGTCCATTTCTTCTTCTCCTGACATTTAGTGGGTATGTAACGCCACCACCTGGGACCTGGGCTCTGTGGCTCAAAAGCAGTTTGCTCACCTCCGTCAAACGTTTTTCCGTTATTCTGGTCACAGCTATGTCAATCCATCAATCATTGCTTCCCCCAGCTCTGGAGTCGCCGCCCTGCCCAGCAGGTCCACAGGTGTGCATTGGTCTTTATTTCAAGTGCCACTGCAGTCAGCTGTTGATTTTGCAGATCGACCGTCATCAACTCGGTTGGCCCTGCTTGCCCTCTGACACTGCTGTTGATCATCTATGTGCAATATCTCAGTCTTTCCATGTTCTGTGCAATATTTTTAGCTCATGTGCAATTATTTTGGTCCCAGTCTGTTTCAATGTTTCTTACACATACACCATGTATATAGTTTCACTCACATATATGTATACATATACACTGCTTTTTATTTTATTTTATTTATTTATTTATTTATTTTTCCCCCCTTCGTTGTATATTGGTTTCTCTTCTTCTTCCTTTTGCACCTTTGTGGTCCAGCTACCCAATTTCACTGTGCAAGAAACTGCACAATGACAATAAAAAGCTCTAAGTCTCTAAGTCTCTTAACGTTCGCTCCACAACGAACAAATCATTTATTCTAAATGATCTCTTTATTAAAGAGTCTCTAGATCGTATGTGTCTGACTGAAAGTGGCAGCAAAATAAGGATTATGTCCACTTGAATGAAATCTCCCTGGGTTTAAATATACATGATGTATGTGTGGAGGATGTCCATGTGAGTGACCATAGCTGCATATTTTTTACTTAGTTATTTTACTTGGATCCTTCATCTCCTAAACTGATGATCCAAAGGCGGATTATAAACCAAGATGCTGCTGGAAGGTTCTCTGCCATGTTTGACCCTCGCATGGCTCTTAGTGACCTCGACTCACGTATTTTGTCTTTTAATGATCAATGTGAATTGTTAGAAAGCCCACTGATTACATGTTGTTTACATGGCTAAAATGTTATGGCTCATTCATTGATAGTATTTTCGCTGTAGAAATTGTTATATCCTATATTATTGAACCCACCATGTCTATGCTGGTGCTCCTTGAACGCACCACATAGGTACTGGAGGCCATGCGGTGGCTGCTAGTCTGTGTTCTCAGTATTTTTTCTCCTCTCACCGCCAACCTGTGTTACCTTGGTTTATTTCTGTGTGTGAATGCCAGAAGGTGCGTTCTGATTATATGATGTTGTGTAGGTCAAATATTATTGAGTGTGTTTGTTCACTTGTGGGGATGCTAATGCTATCTTACGCTAATGTGCTACTAAGCTAATTGATGCTAGTTGTAACCTTGTGTGCTGTGATTGTTGAGGTGTTGGTACCTGTGAGTGCTGAGTACAGTTTCTTTGTGTAATCGTGGATCTATGTTTGGGTGCATTGAATGTTTAACGCGTGCTTTACGGATGATTCACTTTATATATCATCACTACAGACCGAATGAATCACCTGAACTTGGAAGTCTGCCTCCGTGTTCTTTAACTGGAACGCACCCACCATACCTGGCCACTCTAAATCAGCTAAACTCCTGGAGACAACACTTTCTCCATTTTATTTAGATACAGCGGCACCTCTGAAGCAAAGTGTTGTCCATTCTTCAAATATCTATCCCTGGATAAATGAAAATACTCAAAATTTCAGGAGATATTGTGGCAAGTTAGAATGGTTATGGAAGGCTTCCAAGCTTGAGGTTCATCGAGAACTTCTCAAGGAATCAATATCCTCACTTAACAACATGATAAAAAAAATGCCAGAACTGAATATTTTTCAAATCTAATAGCTTCAAAAAAGAACAATCCCAAAGTGTTGTTTGATACAATTATGAAAATTGTCTCTCCTGATATTCTTCGTGTACCAGTCTAAACTAAATCTGATTGTAATGAATCTTTGAACTATTTTGTAAATAAGGTCGCTGCCATCAGGTCTAATATTTCTCCATCGTCCTCCCAGTATCACACTGACATATTTTTTAATTCTGATACCTGGTCCTCTTTTACTCCTGTTACCTTACAGGACATCAGTGCTCTGCTTGGTCAGATGAAACTGACTTGAAGCCACCTTGATGTAATTCCTCCTTCATTTTTCATTAGTGTGTTTGACTGTATTGACCCCTGTATTCTGGACATAATTAATACTTCTCTTCATACTGGCTCAGTTTTAAACAAGCTGTCATTGAAACAATATTAAAGAAATCAAACTTGGACCCATCTCTTCCAAGCAGTTACAGGCCAATATCAAAATGACCATTGGTGTCAAAGATCTTGGAAAAAACAGTTGCAGGACAACTAAACAACTTTCTGGAGAAAAACAATGCTCTGGACATTTTCCAGTGTGGTTTCTGTAAACTGTCCTCCACGGAAATGGCTTAACTTAAAGTGTGTGGTGACATTCTGATGGCAGCAGACTCTGGAGATTACACCGAGTTGGATCTCACCTCTACTTTTGATACTGTTGATCACAGCATCATGATAAATACGCTCATGGACTTGTTCAGGATTACTGGTGTTGCTTTAAAATGGTTTCAGTCGTATCTATCTGAGAGATCTTTGACTGTCTGTATAAATCATGTGTTGTCTGAAACATCAGTTCTGCCTCCTGGGGTACCTCAAGGATCTGTTTTAGGTCCGATTCTCTTTTTGCTTTATATACTTCCTCTAGACCACAGGTGTCCAACTCCAGGCCTCGAGGGCCGGTGTCCTGCAGTTTTTAAATGTTTCCTTGATCCATCACATCTGATTTAAATGGTTAAATTCCTCCCCAATATGTCCTGAAGTTCTCCAGAGGCCTGGTAATAAATAATCATTTGATTCAGGTGTGCTGACCCAGGGTGAGATCTAAAACCTGCAGGACACCGGCCCTCGAGGCCTGGAGTTCCCCACCCCTGCTCTAGGCCAAATTATCAGACGTTACAATAATATTTCTTATCATCTCTACGGTGATGACATTCAGTTATACTGTTCTTTCAAAGATTCTCAGTTTTATACATTTTCTTGTTTAAATAATTGTCTGTCAGGAATCAAACAATTGTTAAACTTCAACTTTCTCCAGTTCCGGATAAAACAGAAACTTTGATCATTGCTCCTGATCACATCTTCAGAAATTAGGCAGCAGATCAGTTTTTAGGCCCTTCCATTAAATCAAGTCTCAGAAACTTAGGTGTTATATTCGACAGTTCAATGTTGCTTGAGAAACTCTCTAAACAACTGGTTCAAAACTGTTTTTATCATCTAAGAAACATTTCTAAACTCAGACTGGTGTCAAAGGCAGAACTTGAGATGATTATTCATGCTTTTATCTCTTCTCACTTGGATTATTGTAATGGTCTTTTTACTTGTCTCAACAAATCAGCTCTGGAGCTTCACACTGTACAGAATGCGGCGGCAAGACTTTAACTGGCACAACGCACATATTAAACAAATATGTAAGACTGCTTTCTTCCATTTGCGCAACATCTCTAAAGTTAGAAATATCCTGTCTCAGAGTGACGCTGAAAAACTAGTTGATGCATTTATTACTTCCAGGCTGGACGACTGTAATTCATTATTATCAGGAAGTCCTAAAAACTCCCTGAAAAGCCTTCAATTAATCCAAAATGCTGCAGCAAGAGTACTAACAGGGACTAGTACTGTTTTGGCTTCCCTTCATTGGCTTCCTGTTAAATCCAGAATTGAATTCAAAATCCTGCTCCTCACATACAAGGCCTTAAATAATCAGGCTCCATCTTATCTTAATGACCTTGTAGTACCATATCACCCTATTAGAGCACTTCACTCTCACACTGCAGGCTTACTTGTTGTTCCTAGAGTATTTAAAAGTAGAATGGGAGGCAGAGCCTTCAGTTTTCAGGCCCCTCTTCTGTGGAACCAGCTTCCAGTTTGGATTCGGGAGACAGACACTATCTCTACTTTCAAGATTAGGCTTCAAACTTTCCTTTTTGCTAAAGCATATAGTTAGGGCTGGACCAGGTGACCCTGAATCCTCCCTTAGTTATGCTGCAATAGACGTAGGCTGCCGGGGGATTCCCATGATGCATTGAGTTTTTCCTTTCCAGTCACCTTTCTCACTCACTATGTGTTAATAGACCTCTCCGCATTGAATCATATCTGTTATTAATCTCTGTCACTCTTCCACAGCATGTCTTTATCCTTCGTCTTGATGCATTCTCAATCATCCAGGAAAGTAAATCTCCAAAAGTTGAATCTGTTCATCTGGACGTAGCGTTTTGTGGGAGAAATGTTTCGTCACTCATCCAAGTGACTTCTTCAGTCTCAGCTGACTGCAGGTTTCCCCAATGTTATAAAAAGTACATTTGCATAATGACTGAAACCAGCCCACTGAAGGAACAATGGGCTGGGAGGTCAGTTCCTTCATCATGATTATGCAAATTCTCATGACCATTGATCAACAACCACTGACCAAAACCCACTGATCAATGGCCATGAGTACCATTCACAGAGAGTTGGGGAATGGCTGCAATCACAGCATTGTAAGATGGTGAAAGATGTACCCTTAGGCCCCCTCCTCGATTCAGAGATGGTCTTTCCCTTTTCACGTAAATGGCCTCCTTGACTCCGCGCTCAAACCAGCGTTCCTCCCTGTCCAGGATGTGTACATCCTCATCACTGAAAGAGTGTCCACTGGCCTGTAGGTGTAAATAGACTGCAGAGTCCTGGCCTGACGAGGTAGCTCTTCTGTGTTGTGCCATCCGCTTCGCTAGAGGTTGTTTGGTTTCCCCGATGTATAAATCCTGGCAATCCTCCTGCACTTAACAGCGTACACTATGTTACTCTGTTTGTGTCGGGGGACCCGATCCTTGGGGTGGACCAATTTTTGGCGCAGCGTGTTTTGGGGTTTAAAAGCTACAGAGACCCGGTGTTTAGAAAAAATGCGTCTCAACTGTTCCGATACTCCTGACACATATGGGATCACTACAGGTTTTCGCTTGGGCAGCGGTTGTCCTTCTCTCTATCGGAACAGTCGCCAAAGTGCTTGCTCATAGGGGGTCATATGATTGTTGGGCTTTTCTCTGTATCTACTGTACAATATAATGTGCCTTGAGGCAACTGTTGTTGTGATTTGGCACTATATAAATAAAATTAAATTGAATTGAATTGAAATTGAACAAACAAAAGGTCACACATTACTCCAGTTTTGGCTTCTCTTCATTGGTTGCCACTAAATTTTAGGGTTCATTTTAACATTTTAGCCATAACTTGTAGAGCTGTACATGGTGAAGCTCCTCAGTACATCTCTGACCTGTTGAAACCTCGTGCTTCATCCCGAGCACTTAGGTCTTTAGGTCAGAGGTTACTGTTTGCCCCACGGACTCGGTTCAACACACGTGGGGATCGAGCTTTTCAGCCACCGAGGCTGTGGAACTCCCTGCTGTTGTCTTTACGCTGTCTAGACTCCACTGACTCTTTGAATAAGCAGCTGAACACATTTCTATACAAACGAGATTATATGCTATATAAATATATTTTACTTACTTACTTGAATAATAGTTGATTTATGAATATTTTTTTATTAAAATATTTTTTTTTCTTTACTTTATTACCCAATTAAATTATAATTCTATAAATAAGGGTGATAGTGTGGCCTGTGTGGGTTTGTCTTCAGGTTCTCTGCTTCCTCCCACAGTCCAAATACATGCATGCTGGGTTAACTGGAGATGTGTTATTGTGAGCATGTTTGTCTGTCTCTGTCTAGCTCTGTTTTTACATGGCTACATCACCGTGGTTACTGATGCTGAACCTATAACCTGGTCTGGAGCAGGTTATATTCAGAGATTGTGTTTAAAATTGACTGAAGTGCCTCGTTTTCACTGATTCTTTTTAATTTACAGAAAGCTTTAAGTGTGATATAGATTCAGTCATATCTTACTAATGTCAGTGAATGAGGCCCAGTTGTAAAGTCACAGCAGTCACACTGTATGTGTCTCATTGTCACTGGAGTTTAGGCTCCATGCATTCAGCTGGTGCTGCAGAAAAAGTAGAAATGTTTCTGTTTGGTTCTAATCTGCTGCTGAGTCTCTTTTACAAAGATAGAACTGGACGTTATCGTGCTCATGTAGCCAGTTAGTTAAAAACCCAAGTCACCATCAGACACAGCAGACATTTAATGATAATCTCACTGTATGTGGTCTTTTAGCACCTCCTAGTGGTGAACTTGTGGAGTGTTGTTAGTCTGGGTGACTAGTGTAACTGTTGAGTGAGACACACCGAGCCTGCATGCTGGTAGTACCTTAGCCACAGCTCGGGTGTGGAGAAGCTGAAAAAGGTTTTCTAGTTTGTAAGGAGGAAAAAACTGAGAGGACTGAGTTTAAGAGAGGCTGGAGAGTAACACAGAGCAGCCATGGAAGCTGCTCACACAGTTTAGACAGTTTAGCATCAAATGTTCTAGTGAGTTAGCTCCCAGCTAACTAGCACACCAGCTAACTAGCGCACCAGCTAACTAGCTCCCAGCTAACTAGCACACCGGCTAACTAGCAGATCAGCTAACTGCAGCCACAAGCTGAAGGACAATTAAATGTAGTGGGGATATCAGGGATGACACTGGTGTGTCCAATTCACTCTTTAGCACTCTTCCAAGATGGCGCCACGTATGGATGCCCTGGTACTTCAGTGCGTTACTTCTGTTTTGTTTTTGTGCATAACTTGTGTGTCTGGGCACTCCTCTGGATATTCTTACACCAGAGAAGAGCTTCTTAACTACAGGACTACAACTACAAGGACTGTGGATTTACTTCCAATATTTGTTGCATCTGCGGCAGATTTACTACAGACTTTGATCAGGAAAGTGAGACGCCGAAGGAGAGGAAAGCGAGCCAGCGCACTCGTGCGTCTGAGGAGACGCGGACTGCGAACTGCTCTTCCTGGGATCTTCCTTTCCAACGTACGCTTACTCCGGAATAAGATGGACGAGCTGGCCCTGATGAGAAGCATGAACAGAGACTTTGCCTCCTCCTGTGTCTTATGTTTTACGGAGTCGTGGCTCTGTGAGGACATCCCGGACTGCGCGCTCGAGTTGGATGGTTTTCATCTGCTGCGCGCGGACCGGCAGGCCTCTCTCTCTGGTGGAGGCATCTGTTTCTACATTAATAGTGGCTGGTGCACAGATGTAACAGTGATTGCTCAGCACTGCTCTTCCTCTCTGGAATACGTTTTTATTCACTGCAAACCGTTTTATTCTCCGCTGGAGTTTGCTTCATTCATCTTGGCCACTGTTTACATCCCGCCAGATGCGGATGTGCAGGCAGCTCAGTGCACCCTCACAGAGCAGATACTGCACATGGAGCGGACATTCCTGGACTCTCTCATTATTGCTCTTGGGGACTTTAACAAAGCCAATCTGAGCCAAGAGCTTCCCAAATACAAGCAGCATATTAAATGGCCGACCAGAGAGGAGAGGTTATTGGACCACTGTTACAGGACGATCAGCGGGGCCTATCGTGCGATGCCCCGTGCTTCACTCGGACTTTCTGACCACGTCATGATCCACCTGATCCCCGCGTACAGACAGAGGCTGAAGCTCTCCAAACCTGTCGTGAGGACTAAAAAACTGTGGAGCAACGAGGCTGTGGAGGAGCTTCGCACGTGTTTGGAGTCTACAGACTGAGACACAATGAAGGCTGCTTCTAACAGCTTGGATGAGTTTACGGACATTGTCACCTCCTATATCCACTTCTGTGAGGACAGCATTGTGCCATCACGCACCAGGGTGAGTTATAACAATGACAAACCCTGGTTTACTCCTAAACTCAAAAAGCTGTGGCTGGAAAAGAGAAAGGCGTTCAGAAGCGGAGACAGGGACTGCTACAGAGAGGCCAAGTACAGGTTCACTAAAGAAGTGGACATTGCTAAACATCAGCACTCTGAGAAGATGCAGCAGCAGATCTCAGAGAATGACTCGGCCTCTGTGTGGAAAAGTTTTAGGAATATCACCAACTGCAAGCCTAAAACCCCCCACTCCACTGATGACTTGATCTTGGCCAACACCCTTAACGACTTTTACTGCCGTTTTGACGAGCCATCAAGCAGCCTTCACACCTCCAACGGCCCCAACAATATAGACACTTTGGACACTCATTCCCCCACCTCTCCCCCCTCCATAGAGCCATTACCACCATCAAACACTTCACCTACAACATCCCCCCCAACCCCACACCAAGGAGGATTTCACACCACCTTCTCCCACTACAACCCTTCATATTCATGAAGCAGATGTGAGGAAGCAGTTTAACCCTCTCGAGGCAGGCATTGCCGATTTGCAACAGTTAAAAACTAACAACCTGATTACCCCACATACATATTTTATGAGGTTTTTTTTTTGATAATTTTCCCCAAATATCAGATTTTTCTTGTAACTAAAACTTAATTTGAGCCTGAGAGGGTTAAGAGTTTGAATGCTCGGAAATCTCCTGGCCCAGACGGTGTGTCTCCTGCCACCCTCAGACTCTGTGCAAACGAGCTGGCTCCAGTGTTTTCTGGCATTTTCAACTCCTCACTGCAGGCATGTCATGTGCCTGCCTGCTTCAAGTCCTCTACCATAATCCCTGTCCCCAAGAAACCTAGGATCACTGGACTAAATGACTACAGACCTGTGGCTCTGACATCTGTGGTCATGAAGTCATTTGAGCACCTGGTTCTCTCCTACCTCAAGACCCTCACGGCCCCCCTCCTGGACCCCCTGCAGTTTGCATACAGAGCCAACAGGTCTGTAGACGATGCTATCAACATGGCTCTACACTTCATCCTGCAGCATCTGGACTCCCCAGGAACCTACGCCAGGATCCTGTTTGTGGACTTCAGCTCTGCCTTCAACACCATCCTTCAAGACCATCTCCAAGGCAAGCTTTCCCAGATGAATGTGCCTGATCCCATCTGCCGGTGGATCACTGACTTCCTGACGGACAGGAAGCAGCATGTGAGGCTGGGAAAGAATGTCTCGGACTCCCGGACCATCAGCACCGGCTCCCCTCAGGGCTGTGTTCTTTCTCCTCTGCTCTTCTCCCCGTACACCAACTGCTGCACCTCCACCCACCAGTCTGTCAAGCTAATAAAGTTTGCAGATGACACCACCGTTATTGGACTCATCTCGGACAGGGATGAGTCTGCCTACAGGAGGGAGGTTGAACGTCTGGTGTCCTGGTGCAGCCACAACAACCTGGTGCTGAATGCCCAGAAGACAGTGGAGATTATTGTGGACTTCAGGAAGCACACAGCCCCACTCCCCCCCCATCATCATGACTGACACCCTCATCACCTCTGTGGACTCATTGGCTGCAGACTCCCATCTCTGCAGGACCTGTACACCTCCAGGACACTGGGGCGTACAGCTCGGATCACAGCTGACCCTTCTCACCCTGGACACAGTCTGTTTGACCTGCTCCCCTCAGGCAGGAGACTCCGGTCCATTCGCACCAGAACCTCTCGCCATAAGAACAGTTTCTTCCCCTCTGCTGTTGGACTCATGAACAATAACCATATGACTGTTCCCACCACTAACACATGACCCTACACTGTGTTCACTGCATCATTCCACGTTTGGCACTGATCACCACCTGCACTCATGTATATATCTATCTACTTAGCACTTTTAATTTTTATTTTTATGTTTATTTAAGCGTTATCTGACAGCATGTTTGCACTAAGTACCGCAGCAATTTCCTAATGTTGTAAACCTGCTCAACATTTGGCAATAAAACCCTTTCTGATTCTGATTCTGATGACACTGGTGTGTCCAATTCACTCTTTAGCACTCCGGTCACACCGGTGTGTCAGCCAGAACACCACTGAAGGCCAAATGATCCCAGCGTGTGGAATAAGGAGCTTAAGGTTTGGTTTGAGGCACTTTATTCTTTCACTGATTGATTCTTGTGGCTGTGATCACGTGTGTGGTGTCTTACAAAAAGGAAGTACACAATACAAATACATGACAAATAAGATGAATAGATAAGTTACATATCCAGTTATATGCATACGTCAGTATAGCTAACATAACCATATATAAGGACAAAGATCACAGTACTATAATGCAGTAATGTTAAACACAAAGCTGTATATCTACATAAATCTATCCTATCAGTGATCAGAGTACTGTAGTATACTTCTACTACATACACTATACAAACTAAACGGCATTAGTGTGACTTTAAGTTACCATCAGTACAGACAAACTGATGGTAAAATAAAGGCTTTGCAGTTATTGTGAAGGGCTTCCGGTTAAACTAAGATCAGCTGATTACCTCATAACAAATTGTTTGCTATAGAACGCAGCTCCCACGCTTCATTAATATCATGTACTGTAACTCCCAGGTAACCATGGTTACCCAGCCACACCCAGTAGTCTCCAGAGAGACCAACAGCTGGTGCACGTTGTAACACCGTGGCTTTCGTAGTCTCTCCTTTTTCTACAGCTCATGTATTCTTCTTGTGATGGTGCATCTTGATGGAGGCTCATACATGCCGTCATTTGTTTATCCTAGGAACGTTCTTCAGACCGACTTCTTCAACAACACTTATCGGCCTGCAGTTTGTAGCTATTCACTTCACTATGGCCTTTGTTAGCTTGTCTTTCTTTGGTTTATCTAGACTCCTCCCACAAGCTGATCCAACGTAGTCTGCCCAAGCCTCCCACTGCTGTTTGTTTGGGTGGTTTGTTTGCTGCCATCAACAGCGTGTAATGCATTTAAGTGATACTTCAGACTTGAAGTACTCCGATGATAAAAAACTTAACGTTGCTTCCAAATAAATTTAGTTGTATCAACACTGACCTCTGGAATAATTAGACTTTGGTGACAAACTGAGGTGATCTCCATGTTTCCTTTGTTGGACTGTGGGCGAGTGTCAGAACTGAATGTACTGAGTAACATGTAGTGTATATGTGTCAGTTCCAGTTTTAGAGCTCTAAAGTGCAGCTATCATGTTAGGAATATGTTAGGAATAGACAGTAACACTGAGGTCAAATCTTTATTTTACCACTCGCTACATTCTTGATGTTCATGAATTCAGCAGGTTCATGATTGTCTGCAGCATTAATCTCATATTTCCATCTAAAGTGTTGAATTTGACTGTTTGATTTTCTTTATGATCTCTGGCACCAGTTCATCTGTAGGCTGAGCTCAGTCCATCCATTTAGTGAAATGATGTTTAAAGGTCTCCTTGTTCTGTGAGCGTGCACAGATCCTGAAGCAGAAAGCCTGGGTTAACAGAGAAATGATCATCACTTTGATGATGCTCATCATCTCTGACTGGGATTTGAGGTTTTGTCAAAGCAGCAAAGAAAGCCTGGCTATGTTGGACTGGGTGTGGAAGCAGCTCCCAGTTTGAGTTCAGGAGACAGACACCCTCTCTACTTTGAAGATCAGCTTCAAGCTTTCCTTTTTGATAAAGCTTATAGTTAGAGCTGGATCAGGTGACCCTGAACCATCCCTTAGTTATGCTGCTATAGGCTCCACTCCCCTCTTTTCACTCCTGATGCTTTTATATGTCACTACTGCATGTCCTTAACTTTTGTCTTCTCTCTCCTTAGTTTGTGTTTTGTTCTTGTTTCTCTCAGCTCATCTCTTCTCTTTCCCCTCACCCTGCAACCAGTCATGGTAGATGGTCCTCCTGGAGCCTGTTTTCACTGGGAGGATCTTTGTGTCAAAGGGAGTTCTTCCTTCCCACCATCACCAAGTGCTGCTCACAGTGGATTGTCTGATGTTTGGGGCTTTCTTTCTAATATTGGAGGCTGTTACCTTACACTGTTAAACAGCTTCACATGACTGTTGTTGTCTGTTGGGAATTGTCACTTATAAATAAAGTTCCATTGAATGAATGTGAATGGATAGATGTTATTGAGACAAAGAGAAAATGATTGTTGACAGATGGATTGTTGTTTTGTGTGTCTGCAGTCTGTCAGGCTGTCTGGTCACAGAGGAAGGCTGTACTTCTCTGGCCTCAGCTCTGAGCTCCAACCCCTCCCATCTGAGAGAGCTTGACCTGAGCTACAATCATCCAGGAGACTCAGGAATTAAGCTGCTGTCGGCTGGACTGAAGGATCCAGGCTGGAGACTGGACACTCTCAGGTATGGAGAGAATGTCTGATAGAGGAGGAAGAGCTGGAAACATTTCCTGTGTCCTTCACTCACTTCCTTTTTGTTTCCTGCAGATGAGACATGAACAATCACACATGCAGGAATATTTTCAGGGGCAGACACACTAGTCTAGCTGGATAGTACATGGATATTTATGTAGGGGGTCTCCAAGGAGTCTATTTGTAGGAACATTTAGTTCACAGGTGTACCTGAGATAGATGCCACTGTGTACCTAATAAAGTGTCAGCCATGTGTATGTTTCCCATGCTGTATATCCACAGTGACAGTGACAGAAGGATGAAACAAGGCTATGAATCATTTCAGTTTGTGTGTGTGACAAAGAGGCTGACAGGAGCAGCTAACATTTGGAAATGGAAGCTTAAATAATTACAAACTCTATATTCATAGCTGAATTCACAATAAGTTTGTTCTCAAGTAGGGCTGGGCCATATTATACCGTTCACGGTAATACCGGTACAATGTTAGGCAACGATAAGAAAATGAAATATCGCGATAGAATATGGGTAAAACACGCATGCGCAGTGCCTTTGTTTTCATATGCACATGGCCAATTGTTGAGTGAATCGGATGAACCAGAATTGGTTTGTAAAAATGTTGCAACTTCAGTGATGTGGAACTGGTTTAGTGTTTGTCTGTCAGATACACAACAAAGCACATTTTTTTGTAGAACATGCAAGCGGGCCGTCGTTATTACCGTATTTGTTGGACTAAGGTGCTCGTAAATCTGGGAGTAATCTGGGTCCTAAACTCCCTCCATTTCAGGTCCCAAAGTCAAACGAACACTGCAGCATCACTGAGAGTAAAAATCTGTCTAAATTCTTTCATCTTTAATAAAATGATTTCTGAAAAAATTTAAACGTACTGCTCTGCTATCACTTCCAACATAAATGAAGACAGTAAACTAAACAGCAGTGACGTTTGTAAGGTTACTGAAGTTGGGCTAGGTGGTATATAATGATGTGCTAGGTGATCGCTAGCGACATAGCTATGTTAGCATAACATAAACAGTGAAGCTGGAGGATGAACGCTAACACTTTTGCACTCGATAAAAGTTAATGTGAAGGTTCCTGATGGTTAGAGACAAATGCAATCGCATGGCAGGATGCTGTAAACAGACCAAACTTCAGTCAGGAGAACAACTGAGATAATCCATCCACAATATTGATTGATTGATTGATTGATTGATTGATTGATCTCACTTTATTCATCCTGAGGGAAGTTGGGTTAAGGCTGCCAGCCGTGCCAGCGCCATCTTACCCTTCCGACCATACGTACATTACACCAGACCTTCCCAAAGTGTGGGGCCCGCCCCCTAGGGGGGGCGCAGAGCCATTACAGGGGGGGCGCGGCATGAAAGAGGGGGGGAAACAAAACGCTTGGACACTGCTAGCACGGGGCGGCCACAGAAACGCAAAGCAGGAGATGAAGCATCGCTGAATATGTTTCCAAACCAACTTCATTCTAAGCCAAAGACTAGAAAATATGGTGAAGCATATCTGCCCTTTGGCTTCACCTGCACAAGTGCTGAGGTAGGTCTCCCCTGCAGAATTGGTTTTCCCTGCGTCGGGAGCAGCGCTGGGCTCTCCAAATCACGGACAAACAGGATCCCACAGCTGTTTATGTTTGTGAACCCATTTTGCACAGAGAGACATTTTTTGAAAAATGTATTGACAGCAATGTTGAATATTATTACACAGGGAAAAAACAACTACACGTAAAATAATCACACCGTGACGCCTCTGCCTTTCTAAATGGAGGGACAGTAACTGCATGTGTGTATGTAAGCGTGTAAAACCTGCAGAGAGTCAGATTAACAGTATTGTGTCACTATCTGCCATTCTGCAATTCATCTCATGTAAACAATAACGTGGCGCACAGCGTGACATGAAAAAAGGCACATACCTTTGACGTTGGGTGACAAACTCTGTATTCCTCGTCCACACGTAAACGCAAAAAAGGAGTTTTAAAAAATCTCCGTTTTCGGTGGTTCGAAATGCCGTTTACATGTGGACGAAACAGCTGTGTTTCCAAAAATCCCCTTGTAGGTGTGGACATAGCGTGAAAGAGTTAGTAGTTTATTTTATTACTACCTGTAATTTATTGCAGATTACTCGTATTTGCTTAATTTTTTACTAAATGTTTGAGGTATGAAATAAACCGCAATGGAGCAAAAATATGGGTGTGTGTGGTTGGAGGATGTGTGCGTGCGCGCGTGTGCACATGCAGGGGGGGCGAACATTTTTCTTGTAAACAAAGGGGGGGCCAGCAAAAAAAGTTTGGGAACCACTGCATTACACAAACATTACATGGGGAAGACAGGTCAGAGGGGTATAACATGGAAAATGCACAACATGAGGAAAGATAAGGAGAAAAAATAACTCCCCCCAGACTGAGCTCCAACAGGGAGATCAGTTTGAGAACAGAAAAAAACACCTCTGCACATAGCACATGAAAAAACTCATAATACACCATAGAAACACATGACAAGCAACAGGGATGGGTAAAGGGTGAGAGACAGCCAGTGTAGACAGTGCATCCGGGCCTGCAGCATAAGCGCTGATCTCCTTGATCCACCATCAGCAACGGAGGGGAATAAGTGTCGAAGGCGTTTGGAGGGGGAGGGGGGATGAGTGTATATCTGCATGTGTATATATATATCTGTGTCTGTGTGTGTGTGTGTGCGTGTGTGTGTGTGTATCCAGAGTTCAGCTGAGACTGTGTCCTTCGCCCTGCCAGGCTAAGTAAACAGTCTTCCAGCCAACCCAGGTGGCCTTGCATAGGGGAGGAACAGTCTAAGCACAGTCCGTTATCAGGGTGTTGTTGTTCAGCTCCAGCCTTGAGACCACAGCTGGCGCCGAAGTGGTAGCCGCATGAAGTGATGGTGGTTTTTACTTTAGTGCGAACAACTCATATGAATTTCAGAGCTGTTCAAACAGTCCGACACTGGTCTCTCAATCTCCCGTTGGAGAGCCGTGAGCTTCTCCATGATGTTATCAAACTTACACTCCGTGATGTCATTCTTGTGCTCAAAGAGCAGATTCTGAGAACTCACGACCCCAGTGAGCTTCTCCAAGATGTAATCCAATTTGTGCTCAGAGGTGTTATTCTGAGTGAGCTTCTCCAAGATGTAATCCAATTTGCACTCAGAGGTCTTATTCTGAGTGTTCACGGCAGCCGCAAGCTTCTCCAAGATCTTATCTGTGCTGCGCTCAACGAGCCCATTTTGAGAACTCACGCCTCGTCCCATCATTTCAATCCCAGCGGGCAGCCTTGTGGGGGTTTGAACAGCCAGTTCCGCTTTCTTAATTCTTCGATTAGCCAGGGCCAAGCCAGCTCCGATCAGCAAGAACCCTGTTATCATGGTTCCAAATAGATAGATATCTTCAGCGTCACCGATCGACAGTCCCGTCAGGCACACGACCCTCCAGTTATGCCACCCGTCCATCGTGTATCCGGCAGGGAAAGTACCTCCAGGACGCTCAGGCTCAGCCGAGCCCAGACTTCGTTGAAGAAAGGGTGTCAATTGCATTCAGGGACCAGTTGACCAAATCCATAATTCCTCTTTTAGGTTTTAGAGAACAGACTGTGAGAGAGTGTTCCAGGGAAAAGTAATACAAAAAACACGAGACTAGACAAGGACACAAGAGGCTAAGCAGGGAGAGGAGGAGAGGAGAAAAGTGCGACCGCCTTCGTCAAGAACAAGAGAGAAGAATATGAGGTTAGTCATTAATATACTGCAACAACATGGGAATAGAGCAGCTGTGATAGAATACAGCATTAATGAATCAATGGTACAGAAGTGGAGGAAGCAAGAAGAATGAGTTGAATAAAGTTTGCACTGCAGTTTAATGTTGCAAAGCACCTCTTTTTAACTTCAGTGGATATTATACATGGTTATGCTCAGGATATGTCAGCCCATTTCTACTGGAAATGCCTTTTGGTTAAACTTTCAGCAAGGAATTTGCATTTGCACTGTTAAATTTTTATGTAGCTTTAATGCACATAAAAAACAGCTTCTTGTTTAAGTAAAAATGAATGGATGTTTTTTTTTTTGCACTAGTAAAGTTGTGGAGTTGTATTTTGCCTCGCATCAATTATATTGTCAGTTATATCGTTATCGCAAATTTTCAAATATATATTGTGATAAATATTTTTGGCCATATCGCCCTGCTCTATTCTCAAGTGCACATTTTTCTGTTATTGTTCTCAAACAACAGAATGAGAATGACATGTTGATTCTAACAGGGCCAATAAACAGCATTAGCTTAGCAGCATTAGCTTATCAGAGTTTCCATCATGGTCACACAAATCCTTAGCAGAGCAAAGTGGCCTACTTAGCAATTGACTATGTGCACGAGAAAATGCTAACTTCCTGGTTTGAGGCCGGATGTGGGGTTGCACATTTCCGGTAGCTTTACTTTGCGGTAAATCGCTACTGCTAAGATATACTCCAAAATCATGTCCAAAACTTGAAAACGGAAAGATTGCGTTAAGTTCCAAAGAGCAGAAGGTGGGAACACTCACCACTGTTGTGTCACAAAAAATCTAATGATAGATTTTGATGTTTAACCACTTAAGCCCCACGTCTCCGGTACCGGGGGCAAAAAGGAGGAGATCACGTTTAATCGGTTATAACGCGGGTTGAGAAATACAAGTCCAGACATGTGTGGTATCCACAGAAACCTCATAATCTCAGCTAAAATGTCATATAAACCATTTCTACAACCACCAAACACACCGAAAATAAGCCGCGATTAAACGAGCAGTTACGTAAATGCGCAGAAGTCCGCTAAACAAACAAAACCGAACCAGAAATTCTTCAGACTTCATAAAAGTAACCGGTTAAGGATAGGCTGGTTAGCTCCCAGAGCCATCACTGACTCCACACACCAAGTTTCACCACGATCAGACCAAAATTCACTGAATTAGCCGCAAAAGAAGACCACAAAAACACACAGCGGCGCAAATGCGCTAAGACAGAAATTGGCTTACCGTCCCGATTATTTTCGCCGGTAACCGGTAACCACGTGATTGACGTTTAAAGAGTTTAGATCGATCGGTTGTTTGCATCACTCAACACAAGCAGAACTGCATCACTGCAGCATAAGACACATCGTCCACATTCAGAAGCACATCTCTGTATAGTGACTGGTCTTATTCTTTAAACAGGCAAATGTTCAGCATTCAAACTACAGGTGAACAACAGTCAGATGTTTCCCGTTATGTCGATATCAGCGAGTCAAGTACACACCTACACAGCATGTTAACAAACCGTGAAAAAAGCCACACAAAAAATGAACGATTGCTGGTGAGGGTTTCTATACATTAGTATGTATGAAGGGTATGTTGTGACTTACCTTCTAAATTAAAAAGTGCAGTACTGGATGTCCACGATGTCCACGCATCAAAAAAATAAAATTGGCTACTTGATTTCACCTATCGCTGGTTATTTTTAGAACATAACACCCGCAATAAACGAGGGACAGCTGAGAAATATAACATTTGAATCCCTTTTCTCTTTTGCTCCGAGGCGTGGGGGCAAAATATCGACAAGTCCATGAACATCATTTACAGTTATATTGGGTAAATGACCAAGACATCTATAGAAATGTAAATCGACGCTTAATTCATTCATTTGGTTAACTTCTTTTGGACATTAAACAGGGCGCGAATAGGACACCGGAAACAAAGCTCCACACAGGATTTTCCGCACCGGAACTAGCATATGCTATCGTGCACATAGTCAATAGCTGCTCAAGTTGTAGAAAGCAAGGGAAAACAGTATTAGCATTAGCTACTAATGGCAGCCTACTTAGCATAAACCTTTCACATCATTATAATGCAAGGGAAAAGAGTCACTCATGGCAACCTATTTAGCATTAACGTCACATCATTATAACACAAGAGAAAAGGGCATTAGCGTTACCTACTAATGCTTATTCACCTCAAATTAGCTTTAGTTGCTACTAGCTGCCTACTTAGCATTAACTTCTCACTAATATAATGCTAATTCACATCAAATTAGCATTAGCTGCTCATATTGTTATAAGGAAAGAGAAAACAGTATTAGCATTAGCTGCTAATAATTAGTTACCCCTAATTAGAATAAGCTGCTAAAAGCAGCCTAATAATTAGCATTAACTCCTTACTTCGTTGTTACCCAACGGAAAAGAGTATTAGTATTAGCTACTATCATTTTTAATAAGAGAAAATAGTGTTAGCATTATTGGATAATGCGGACTTAGCAGCTCAGATTGTTGTAATGCTGGGGGAAAGAGTGTTAGCATTAGCCGTTCACATTGTTATAAAGGGAACTAGTGTTAGCATTAGCTACTCACATTGTTAAAAAGTAAGGGAAAACAGTGTTAGCATTAGCGCATAATGCTAATTCACATCAAATTAGCATTAGTTAATAACGGCAGCCTATTTAGCATTAACTCCTCACATTGTTATAATGCAAGGGAAAAGAGTTAGCATTATCGAATAATGTTGACCTTGGCCCACTGGAAAAGTTCAGAACTAAAGATTTAGGAGTGTTTCTCGATAGCTCTTTCTCATTTGAGAAACAAATAAATTCTGTTATTAAAACCAGCTGTAAGGTTTATATTGTTGATTGTCATTTATGCTTAGAAATATTTACTCATATATGCTTAGAGTTTTATAATCGATTGCATAATGATAGAGGTTTGATCCTTAGTAGTCTGTAAAGACTCTGTGTGCCTTCCAGAGTGCTCTGGCATGCACACACAACTTGGGGTCATGAGAGAGGTCGTACCTTCTCTTTCTGATTTATGGTATAGGAGGACACCTACTCTGTATCTGGTTAAGTATAAGAGCCTTTTGCTAGGGGGACCGCTGGACTCTTAGCACCAGCTTTGGGGAGTCTTCACAGGGTCACATCTGGAACACACACACACACACACATACCTACACTATGCACAGACTGGTACTGTTTGTTCATACCTGTGTAAGACATCATATGTTAATGAACTTGTGCATATTCATGTAACCTCAATAAAGAGCAGTGTTACGAGGGAGCAGACGAGAGCGACTGAGGTCAAGCGAAGGAACGACGCTGTCACAGTTCTCTCTCAAACTTTGATCTCAAGATCATAGTTTGATCTCGTGCATGACATCAAAGAGCTCTGCTTGGTGCTTTTGCTTTTTGCTATTGTAGTAGAATTGTCTCATTCCAGCGGTGGCTCTGTGCTAGACAGACCCATCACCAGCTTTTTCCAGCTTTTTCCACTGGTTACCAGTACGTCGTAGAATCCACTTCTAGATTTAGTTGTTTGTCTTTACATCTCTGAATGGATTGGCTCCATCTTATCTCTCTTTAACAAAAATAATCCAAGCAGAGCCCTCAGGTCTGCAGATAAGTAGCTTCTGACTTTCCCCAGAACTAGACATAAAAACAGAGGTGAGCTTTATCGATCGCTGCAGCCAAACTCTGGAACAGTCGCCCTTCACATCAGGTCTTCACCAACACTCGAAATTTTTAAAACCTGGCTGGAAACACATTTGTATCTGTGGCTTTCAATTATGATGAGTCTTTATAGTAATTACTGTGTATGTTTCCTATTTTATCTCTACTCTGTGCAGCACTTTGGCTCAACCTGTTTTTAAATGTGCTGAAGAATAAATGTAGATTGATTTGAATAAAACAGTGGAGCCGAGCTTTGAGCCTCAGTGTGTAACAGTGTGTGTATGAGAGCCATGTAATGTCCATGTGTGCATGCTGACTGTGCTGCTCTGACCCCCCTCCTCCTTTCAGGGTGGAGCCTGCTGGAGTCCGATGGTTGAGACCAGGTCTGAGGAAGTGTAAGTGTGTTTTTAATGGGATTCATGAAAACAAAGCAGCACACATTCAACCATCTTCATCATGTCAGGAGTCATCATCAAAGTGTCAATCAATGAACAGATGATGGATCAATAACTGCAGCTGGATTGTGTTTGTTCTCTCCATCAGATTCCTGTCAACTCACAATCGACACAAACACAGTGAACACAAAGCTCCAACTGTCTGACAACAACAGGAAGGTGACACGTGTGGAGGAGGTTCAGTCATATCCTGATCATCCAGACAGATTTGATGTTCGTCCTCAGCTGCTGTGTAGAAATGGTCTGACTGGTCGCTGTTACTGGGAGGTTGAGTGGAGAGGAGAGGTTTATATATCAGTGAGTTACAGAAGCATCAGAAGGAAAGAACACAGAGACTGTAGGTTTGGATGGAATGATCAGTCCTGGAGTCTGAGGTGCACTGATGATGGTCCTCAGTCTGTCTGGCACAATAAGATAAAAACACCCATCTCCTCCTCCTCCTCCTCCTCCTCCTCTGTCTCTAACAGAGCAGCAGTGTATGTGGACTGTCCTGCTGGCACTCTGTCCTTCTACAGAGTCTCCTCTGACACTCTGATCCACCTCCACACCTTCAACACCACATTCACTCAAACTCTTTATCCTGGGTTTATGTTCTGGTCTCCTGGTTCCTCAGTGTCCCTGTGCTGAGTGTAAAGAGTGTCTCCTGTTAGAGAAACACTCTGACTGTTGAACAGATAGTTCAGTCTGTACATGTCTGTCTCTTTCACTCACAAACACGTTTTCACATTCATGGATTCAATCAGTTGATGTTTGAAACTCTTCTAAATGATTCCTTGTAAACTTCTTCCTCTTCAGTCACAAACAAACAGGAAGTGATGTCACATGTGTTCCTGTCCACACAGCAGAATGAGTCTATTGCTGACAATCAGTGATGTACAAACAGAGTGAGCATTTCTGAGGCCCAAAATAAACTGAGTAGTTCACTGAATGAACAATGGACTGTGAGCTCAGTTCCTTCATCATTAGTATGGATTATATATGTATATGTATTATATTAGTATCATATATATCAGGTGCCACTGCTGCTGGTTTCAGTCATTGTGCAAATGTGCTGTTTGTAAGGTTGTAAAGCTGCAGTCAGCTGAGACTGAAGAAGTCACCTGATCAGTGAGCAAACGTGAAAACGTCCAGATGAACAGAATCAACCTTTTGGGATCAGCCAGCAATGCAGCATCATTGTTGTTCAGGTTCAGAGGTTTGCAGGAATGAACTGATGACCAGAAAGAGCTGCAAAGTCCAATAAAATACCAGCTGGAGTTCAGGTGCATTTGAAGAAGTCAAAGAAAAGTAAGGATGGCAAAGGGCGATGTTTTCTTCCAAAGAACTGAAAACATGGTCGACGCCTCATTAGAAGAATAATCTGGACATTTGTGAGGAACTCTAACCAAGAAAGCAACACAAGAAAGCAACGTCACACAGATCCAACAGACAGTTTCCATGACTGGAAGTGTTCAGTGTAAAAATGCTACATTGCATTATTGCATCCTCTCACCACAGGAGGTGCTGTTGGCACCACTGATTGCTGATCATCTCTGATGATCTGATAGATCCTGTGAATAACGGGACTCACTGAACTCTGTGACACAGTGAAGATTACAGAGTTTAACATCTGACTGACGTCACACAGACAGAAGGATGAACCAGTGAGGCACAGAACACAGTTACTGGGGATACTGGATCAGCTCCATGTGAACCTCTGATGGAGAAGCTGCTGACCCAGAGAAACATCAGGACATGACAGGCAGCTGCACTGATCTAACAACATGAGCTGATCTATGTTAGAGGATCTATCACAGCAGCTGAAAGTCCAACACTGGATACCAGCTGAGCCTGTGCTGAGTGTTACAGGAAAAGAAACACTGACACTGGTAGACACAGTGATGCTGACTGGGGCACAGAGCTGAATGATGCAGCATCAGGACACTGTTTCAGTCTGACTGACAGAGAAACCTGTAGCTGTATCTACATGTGAGGCAGAGGCCACACAAGCAGGTTTCTATGTTTCACAGTGACTGAGATCTTCAGTGGGGGTGGACATGCTCCTGTACAGACCTCTGAGGAGAACCAAGGTGCAGTCAAAGAGTCCAGTCTGTCCTCACAGATGTGAACATGTGGTTTCATCAGGTCTGCTGTCAGCTAGCAGGCTCACATCAGAATCACTGTTCCTGAAAAACACAGTCTGTGTGACATCATCAGTCAGCTGATCGTCCCAGATCTGAATGGTTTCTGTCTCTACTGAGGAAGTCAGAGAATATCACTGAGGTGTGGATCAGGTCTGAGTGAGCTGTGGAGGGACAGCTTTAAACAGTCCACAGGTCTCACGTCCTGCTCAGTCTGGTAGCAGATACCTGGTATTGTTCCAGATGTGCTGACATCACAGTTCCCAGCAGCAGCAGCACAGCTGTGTGGTACGGTGAATCTCAGTTATTGATCCAACACACAGTAAATACAAAGATCAGGATTTATGAGAGTAATCATTATGAGTCTGAACACATGATCACTGAATGTGAGTCTCCACAATAATAAGCTAACACAAGCAAACACAGCTTTCAGCTCTTATTTTGAAACTGACTTATTTAGAGAGCTGTGATGTGAGCGTGCCTGGCTCTGAGGCACTTGGGTCAGCCTCTGTTGTTTAGAAGTGTTACAGTCTGTGAATGACACAGACCTGTCAGTTTCATGTTTGTCTGTAACACAGCTCAGGGGCTCCATGCTGAACGCATTCATCCAGTGTTATTGATCCAGGACTAATACCAGCATTGGGATCAATACTACAATACACAATCACATGTGTCCACGTGATGTAGTTTGAAGAGCAATCAGATGTCTCTGTATGAGGAGGCGGGGTCACAGGAGGTTAACAGAAACTCTGCAGCAGCATCATCAGCTCACATGGAAACTTTGATGATTCACTTCTGTGGTGTTTTTACAGAAACACGTCACAAAATTAGCTCCACCTGTTTGTGTGTGAGCTTTGAGTTTCTTGTATTCATTCTGGATTCTTATGTTGGTGTTTTTACACACAGCAGATGTTTCCTGGTTGGTTCCTTGATGACCACATGAAGCTTTCTGAAGCTTGGATTGAAAACGCTTCATTACTCAAAGCTTTCCAACACAGGCCTCTGTGCTGCCATCTGGTGGACAAACATATGAAGTGCAGCGTGAAGCTACAAATTAAACTGCTTCAGCTGTGTTTATATATAACATACTATAACCTATATAACTATATGTATAGTGTATTATGTAGGATTTAGAGCTGGGGGTAGAACTGCTGATAGCCTGGTTGTTATTTATGTTCCCCATGATTCACCAGCTCTCACACAACATCAGCACCAATGATCCACGTCCTTATAAACCTCTGAATCAGGTCCTGAAGCAGTGACGTCCTGAGTGAAGACCTCACTGATCACATGACTCTGGTCACCTGGACTCAGTGTTTCTGAAGCAGTGTGCTGGGTTTTTAAAAATACGTGGCTGCTGCCTGATGTTGGGCCCACAGAGGAAGACGACTCACTCACTCTTCTTCACTTCCTCCTTAAACATGTGGAAGGAGAGCAAAGTGCTGCCAGACTCTTATTTCTGACAGGAACAGAAGAAACCACAGCAAACTGTTCCAGTTCTTCATCTTCATCACAATCTATTTATTTCTGATGGTGTCTTCAGTCTGAGGGTTTGAAGTTTCCATGTCTGTGTGATGTGTGATGTGAAGGCTGCTGGTTAAACTGGGACTCACTGTTTAAAGCACTGAGTGCTCATAGAGAGATGCTCCATGAGTCCCAGTACAGACTACAAACATGGTGGAAACTTAGCTTTGATATCCACACACTCTGCACGTCTGTGAGTAACTGTGATGAAGATGTGCAGAGATCTGTGTACAAACAGGAGAAAGACTGTAAAGACTCTGTGCTTCTAACAGCCTCTGTTAACATATGTGAGGCTGTTTGTTGTTGTTGCCATGGAGCTTTTCACTGTTTGGGTCAGCAGGTCATGTGATCAGGTTTGTTCTGTGAAAGCTCGACGATGGTTCAGTGTCAGGGTTTGTTTGCATTCATCAATAAATATCTAAATAAATCAAAGACTCCATGTTTTTTCTTTCATCATGTGACCTCTGCTCATCCATCTCTGTGTGTATCAGGATACATTTAGTTCATAATACAGGAGTCAGAAAAATCAGAGTTATTAGCTGCCGTTCTGAGCTCACAGTCATTAAACTGACCTGAGGTCAGCTGCTAGGACGTCTCTGTGCTCCTTACATATGAACCATGTGACCTCACATCAATGCTGTGGATGACTGTCGTCATAGAAGAGTAGAGCTGTAGCAGGTGGTGTGAGGAGGAGGAGAAGGTGGTGTATAGGGCTTTGGGGTTGACGTCACGCCGCAGTGCATTGTGGGATCGCGGCGCCATGTCAGTAGGCCAGAAAGCAAAACAAGCGCACAGTGTTGAAGTGTTGGAATCGGGACTGGCAGAACCATGCTCAAAATCAGCGCAAAAGACAAAGGGCTGTATCGCGACCGATTGCGCCCAGACGCCAAGAGACGGTACTTTGAAAAAATTGCGTGCATGGGTAATGTGGACCCGTATGAAATAAGGAAGTGGAGTGGAAACCCAGACGACCACTGTGACCTCGTTGTGTGGACACAGAGAGACCTTGCTGTGATACGCATCTTCCCTGATGTGGATTTCTGGGAACCGCGTTTAAAGCAAGCACAAGACTTCTTTCTTAAAGTGTGCCTTCCTGAACTTGTTGGGAAATACTTCTCCAAACAACATGCTGCTCTAAATAGCCTGTAATGTTTCATTTTGTGGTTCAAGATTGATGGCAGCTGTGTGTTGCCATGTAAATAGTTTGCATTTCATTTTTATGTACTTGCTAAGTACATGTGAACAGATCAAGAATAAAAAACAAACAAACAAATATACTATTCTTTTCTGTTTTATAAAACTACTTCACACAAAGTACAATTATTTACAATGAACTACACATGCAACACGACAGCTTTATGAATACTCAACAAGAGCAGGTTTCATTTGGCCCTGGTTTGACAACCACACTGGGGCACATATTCACCAAAACACAGCAAACCTTAACAATCTTATCAAGCAGTGTTGTGTCTTCACCCTCACATGATATGAGTAATCAGATTGGCATTGTAGTGTGTAGCATTTTGAACTTGTTGCGCAAACTACCTATTACTCGCTCAACATGAATTCTCAGGTGGGCAATTGCTCTTGTTTGTTCAACGTCCCTTGCATCAAGTTGACAGTAGCCTTTTGTCAAAGCTGGAATCTTGACCTCCGCACACATCATTCCTACAGCATCTCTGATGTCAAAGCCTCTGTCAGTCAGTACTACGTCCCCTGGTAACACCTTTTTAAAAATGTCACATTTCTCTGTGATGTGTTTATCTGATGCACGCCCCCCCCCCATCCCCTGGAAATGAAAGAAATAGCTCCATGGGGTGCAATCACGATGAGGTATTTTATGGTGTGTGTACCCTTATAATGAGAGTATGTTTGTGCACGTGCCTTTAAATTAGATGGTCTTTCTGTTCGAATCTCAAAACAGTCAACAATGATGGCTACTCGTTTTCCAAAAGTTTCAGTAAACTGAGGAGGCATTGTGGCCTGCGGACAGTGCCTCTCAGGCCACTGCACCAGTGCTCCTAAGCGGGCATACAAAACATCAATGATATCGGCGAAGATAGAAGACAGTGTTTTGTGGGACACATCGAATAGATGACAAAGATGCTGGACTGGAAGATCAAGTCTCAGATGCATTAGTGTGAGTAAGAGCATTTGGAAACCTGTCAGTTTCTTCGATATTGGCAGGAAATCTTTGACAGTGTTGAAGAGGGACATTAAGACAGCATAACAATGTAGTCCAGTGTAATATCTTACTTTTTCGGTATCATCCTTTAAGAAATGTTCATTCAGCTCTGTCTTTTGCAACTGTGATCGAAGCAGTCTGTTCTCCTCCAACAGCCGGTTTATTTCTGCTCTGCCCTGTTCATTGCACACACAATACTTCGTCTGCCCTTTAGCTTCCATGACGCTGTCTGTCCGATCACCACTGTCCACATTTGCAGCTGGTACCGCAACCTCCACTTGTCCAACACAACTGCTGTCCACTGCCTCCATGACATTGTGATTTTGTTGTTGGTCTTCTGTCAGATCTTCATCGATCACTTCTGCACAGGGCACACCTTCAGACTCTGCAGCTGCATAACGAAAGCCTGTAAGGTAAAATTAGTGCATACACATAAGGTAAATGTACACCAATATTCCAATGACAGGTGTGTGATTCATCTGGAAGTTATGTGTGGATTAGTGTACAATGATAGCAATTTAGTATGTTTTTAGAGGGGGGGGGGTGTTTACCTCCCATGGATGCTCTTTTTCGCTTCCGTTGCATACGCCTTGCGTGCCGGTCCAAGTCTGATACAGGTATGTCGTCGTGCCCCATGTGCAATGTTGGTGCCCAGTCTGGATTTGTTATATCCATGTCATATGCTTATTTGCCTGCAATAATGCCAAATCATAAGCTACTCAGTCGACATGACGTGGTTCTGCAGCATCACACATTAGCATGTTTTATCTAATTATCTATGACCTCAGCGCATTCAAAATAACACTAAAAGCCTATTAAGAGAGATATGAATTAATTTAGAACTCACCGGAAAGAAAATGCCGCGAGCAAACCAACAAAAAGCTGGGGATTGCAGAGAACTCGATATCCGCTCGTCTGAGGGCTGCAATCCAAGCCTGACGTCTTTGTTTAGTAATAGCGGATACATGGGATCCCTCCCGTTGCCTCCAGGATGGAAAACGATGAAAAGAGAGCCCATTATCCAGCTTCTTGCCTTCACGATCGTGTGATCTAACGTTGCAACCGACAACACAACAAGTACGAACCATAGCTGAAGCTGTATCCTTTGTCTGGCCTACTGTCATGGCGAAAGGGGGCGTGGCCCACCTCCCGTGACATCACGCTCCAAAGCCCTATTCTAGTTAACGCAGTACTGAAACACTCCACCAGAGGGCGCTGTTAAGTCC
The DNA here is from genome assembly GCF_036321145.2 of Pelmatolapia mariae. Taxonomy (NCBI): domain Eukaryota; kingdom Metazoa; phylum Chordata; class Actinopteri; order Cichliformes; family Cichlidae; genus Pelmatolapia; species Pelmatolapia mariae. Next base: position 38,859,493 of record NC_086235.1, read on the forward strand.
TTATTGGTATACAGTTACTGTGTGCAGTTATACTTCATACATAATCTGCACTTATTTCAATCAGACATGCTGTCAGTAAATGATTGGTTTCTATTTATTCTACTTCCTGTTGACTAGTTGACTAGGGGCAACAGACATCTCATTTAATTTGAATGTCTTTAATGTTAATGTTCTAAGTGTGTAAGGAAAGTCACCCACCTACAATCATCAGCAAATAGAGCCATTTTTATTCCCTTTGTTTTTCCTTTGTACATGATAGATTTTGAAGCTTTGTGAATTCATTAGAAGTTTGTATTCCTTGTATTAAGATGATTTTATTATAATATTTATATAGCAGGTGGGGGAACTTTGTGCTGCTTCAGTGCTCAGCTGCTCAATCTGTCCCAGTGTTCATGTCACAGAGGACTACTTTCACTCACATCCATAACCTGCAACAGTTTTCCTTTTAATTTGTTATCTCTGGTCTTTCAAACATTAAGAATTAATTAATGAAATGTCCGAAAACAATATTCATCACTTTGCTTTTATCTGCCTGCTATTATAACCACGTCGAATGTACTGTATGTTTATTACAGCTGGCTAATAAAAAGTCTTAAAGATAAAGCACCTGTCTGCTGAATTTGCATCTAAAAACAATGTTTCTCAGGAAAAAGTGCATCTATGTAGGAGAAAACAAAGAGTTGAGCCCTTGGTTTTAAAAGAGCAGCAGCAGATATAGTGTTCAACTCTCATTTTGTTAGGATGCCTGGGTCGTTGACCCAGAGGTTTTTGAGTTTATTACATGATTTATCATTTCTGGGTTTCTTTGAGTTCTGTCTTTTGGTTTATGTCTCGGTGTGATCCTTAGTTGCTGTCTCCCCTGTCTGCTGTATCCCCACGTCCAGTCAGTGTCTGTGTCTGCCCTGGTCCCACGTCTCTGTTCCTTCTGGTGTAGTGCCTGCATGTGAGTCTGTGGGCGTTTATCAATATGCGTACTTGTGCGTACTTGCGTTCTCGTGTACTCGTGATACGTCATCAGTCGGAGACCAAGTACTGTTCCAATTCGAAGTACGCATCACGCCGAGAACGCGAAAAAGTCCCGGATGTGTTCTCGATCCGCCCGTTTTATCGAGCATGCATCGGTGTGGACTTGGGACAGCTAAATATCCCAGAATGCATTTCGTCCAAAACTCAACAGCGGACTCCCGGCACATCGTTTCCAACCCCCCCCCCCCCCAAACCGCTCGCGGACTTCTCACTACTCAGGTTAAAGAAACCCCAGCAGCTGTCTATAGTATTGAGTGTCCACTAGAATAGAAATAAAAGCATTCTAACATCTCACCTGCTTGTTTTTATTAAGGTATGTACACGTATGTACATGCAACACGTTCTCACTCCCAACTCGTCAAATGTGTGACGCATGGTCAGGCTCCCTCTGCTTCACTTATCGACGCGCAGGGTACCCCCCTGGCGTCGAGAATTGACGTGCAGGGTCCTCCTATTGAATACTATACTGCTCCCTAATCGTTGTTTATTGACGACAAGAGATTTCCGCGGAAGAGCCTGTTGTTCGTATATTTATACATTTCCGAAATCACATTGTAGTGACGTGTACTGAACACAATATATTATATAATGTAAGCAACTACCTGAGAAACAGCAGATACAGCAGATAAATTAATTATAGGCCATTACTTTTGTATCGTTTATTGCATTTATGGAGGGAGAGGTGTATGCTGGGTAATGGCACAGCTAGCGACTGGGTGACTTTATTCACCCGCTTCGGCTGTTTTCAGTCCATACAATGGGCGTTATTAGCAGAAATCAGTCCCATAGATGTGGGCCATCCACCTGCTAGATTGTTCAGAAGGTTGTTATCATCCATCCAGATGGAGGATCACTAACAGGAGCGTGGAAGACTCCAGAATCCACTCTGGCTGGAATCCGGTGGATACAGCAGTGTTACAGGTAAGACCATTTAAACGGACAGCATTTATAGAATGACTATTAAAAGTCAGCGAGTGTCAATAATGTTAATGTGGTTATGTTAGTAATACAGCGAGTGCTAATATAACAGCTTTAAGATGCATTTGTAGATATTATTACGTGTTTTACCGTCTTTATGGTGCTAGCTTAAAGTTACGGCGTAAACGTTAGCTTATATTGTAGTAAAGCTGTTACTGTTTAAACGATGTTAGCACAGAAATATTAGCTTCTGTCATGACTGATGAAGTTACTAATTAATAAAGTTTCCATTAAAGTGATTAATCGCAGCCACAGATTGACAGTAAATATCCAGATTAGCTTCAATGCATCTGTAATAAATATGTGCAAGTTTCAGTGCTTCGTTTAAACTGTATGATACTTATACTGACCCAGGGTCAGTGTAAAATACAATCCTAGCTGTGTGAACAAAGCCTGGCTCCTTTAATCCTGCATGACAAACCTCAGGATGCAGGTTCTTATTACTCTTTCCTGCTGGCACACCTGTCACACCTGAGAGTCAGCTAGAAACTTACAGTGACGTGGAAAATCATGCAAAGACTGCCAGACTCTGTAATACTGTAAATGATCAGTGACTCAGGTTAACAGTAAACTTTAAACAGTCCCTCTGTGTCTCTGTGTGTGCTGAACATCTAGAATCAGATTGAGTCAGGCTGCATCAGCTGAATCTGTTATTTGTAAATATCAATATTTTTTATTCAGGTGTGGGGATAATTTGTAAGACTGCAGTGAAGCGATGTACCAGATTAATCCCTGGCCAAAGGTATCGTACTTAAATCAGACTACTGATCCAGCCACATCAGCCTTTTGTGAGGTCTGTTTAAAGTAGACTAAAAATGAACTCCAGGTTCCTGAGAGGTGGACTGAGAGCACAGAAACACATGTTCATACATACAGCTGTAGCAAGCTTACATTAATTTTAAATAGATTTGTTACTCTGATGTCTGTCTCTCTGTTAGTCCTCTGACAGACTGGTACCTGTCCAGGTGTGCTCTGCCTATGACTACTGGGACAGGCTCTAGCTCCTGTAATAGAAATTTTCTATTATTCTCATTTAAAGTATTTAAGTGCTTATGCATATGCTTAGTTGTGACACTGTTATAGACTGTTCAGTGAAAGTTTCTAAAACTAGATGAACTTACTTCAGCATCAGCAGTTTGAGAAAACAACTCCCTTTACAGGTGCTGATAAGACCAAGGGCACAAAACAGCATAACCATTGATCCATTAGGTTTCATAGCGAGGCGTGTGAAGTGTGGTATGATCAGTTTGTAACTTCCTCCCTCTTCCTTGGATTGCATAAAGGAGTGGGAGCACGACTTCTGTGGCAGAGCTGACATGACTGTGAACTGTGATGTTTGATGTGTGTTGGCTCTCCTGCGCACAGTAATAAATAGCTTGATCACAGCTCTTTCTGTGTTGCAGACTTTATTTACAAAATTCCACGATACCCCCCACCCTCCCACTGTGAACATGAATTGAATATTCAGAAGAAAATGAATCGATAGACTGACATTTGTTTAAATACTTCTAGAAATCTGAGCTGTTGGTGAGGTAATAATATTAGAGCTAGCAATCTTTCTTACTGAATCTCTACTGTGAGTCATGTTACCTGAGATTAATTCTATGTTTACCTGACAGCCTGGACAAATGCGCTCTGTGAAGGATGTAAATCAAATCAGATCTTAACTGCTTTCATTTAAGGAGCCTGGTCATATTTAATTGTAATATGAACCAATGATTTTCTGATTGCTGATTCTAAGAGAGTCTTTGTGGAAATCCTGTTTGGCTTTTTGTCATTTTAATTCTCTTTTCCATTTTCCAGAACAGTTCGCCACAGTCGCTGTCCACATGGGTCAGTGGGACCAAGCAGCACTCTGCTAATGTGTGGACTCTGACCAGCAACATCCAGCAAGACCCAGGCAGTGTTTTCTATCTCCCAGCTGGAGTTTTTTGTTTGTCTGTGACTGGAGAGTCAGATTTTTGTTGAAGCTGGAGGAACAGCCTCACACTCGCAGAGGTAAGTCAGTTTGTAGAGATCCCTCCCACCCTTGCTTTTATGTGCTAGATTTCTTATCTGAAACAGTAACATTTCAGTGACTGCTGCTTATACCACAGGTTAATACACGCTACTGATCCCTGATGGGAGAATCATCACCTCTGCCAACAAAGAAGCCTGGTGGATATTTGTTTACAGTCTGATGATGGGACATCATGCTCTGCATCTTCACAGTTTGTCTCTTGATTATTATTCATACACAGTAATGTGAAGTATGCTTATATCTAGTATAACTGGACCAACGTGGTGCTCTTCATTTATGGAGGCTGTTGAGTCTGAATGTTGGATGTAGTGTATCTCTTGTTCTCTGGGCTTTGTTGTCCTCAGTCTTTTTGCAGGATCAGAAAACAAAACCAGGATGACCATAAATGTTTCTTCTCCAATTGGATGATGATAAGACCGTGACACGGGATGCCACCTTTAGTCTTGTGATGAAGCAAAGCTCAGGAAGAAGTGTGATTCAATGGTACCCACATGTGTGCTGCTGAGAAGGATGTACAAGGGCACCTGCAGCCAAATCCAAGCCTCCTCAGGTTAGTTGTAGTTGCAGAATGCTATAGGACTGAGACAGCTGAGGCATCAAATGTTTGATTAAACGGATGAAAAAGAGAAGTTTCTTCCTTATAATTATCACTTTTTAAAATCTTTAGCAACTTCAAGTCTGTCAGCGTGCTGAGGTCACAGAAACAAGAAAAGAAGCTTCAGACTTCAGAGTGTTGTTTACAGTTTTCTGTCATCAATTATCTCCCCTGAAGTTTATCACTATTAGGCAAGCAGTAAGTCCACAGTACTGTAATGATGATTCTGACTTTGGTCACTGTTGCATAATATTTTAATAATATACAATTATTTTTTGTAATTCATATTTTTTCTGTTAATCAAAAATTTACTTTGCGAAATTTGTATTTGAGAATGCAGAATGTGACAATATATTTTTGTTCAATATGTAATTTCTTTCAGTTGCAATTGTTAAATGAAAAAAAAATAAAAATATATTCTAATTTAGCAAACTAATTTATCAAAAATATACATATATCTGTATTAGTTTTAATACATTAATTTGACACCTGTATTGAAAATACCATATTGTATTCATACAGAATCAGTATGGTATCATTGTTTGTCTGATTGCTGAGACTAAGAGCTACTTTGATCTGTTTAGATCTAAAGTATCCAAAGTTGAGCTCTAATGTTTCTTCACCCTTGTGTGTGTGATATGTGATTTCCTACATGCTGACAGAGCAGAGCGGCAGTTTGTGCTCACAGATGGTGACGGTGTGGAGAGACGGTGGTGTTTCCTCAGAAGAACTAGCAGAGTCACAAAGAGCACCAGTCCATCTCACCACCTTGACTTGCTGACTGATGCTCGTCTGCACTGCACAGAGGAAATCAACTGACCGAGGTTTGTCCAGTGACGTGTTATGAAATGTATATTTGTTTTATGCTTACAGATATGTTTTTCTTGACAGAGGCTCTGCAGAGGTTAGACAAAGCAGAGAAAACATGTGCTTTACATTTTACTGTGATTTACTGGGATATTTGTTGCCTGATGTTTAGCAGGAATGGAATCAAAGGGAGATGTTTTTGATGTTTTTGTAATGTGAGTAAATCTTCAGTATTATTTATTTGCTTGGTTATTTTAGGAGTGTTTCTGGGTGAGGGAGAGAGGAGTCATCATCCAGGTAAAGTGACGTGGATCAGTGGACACACTTGTCTCCCCTTTAAAGGAGATACTCTTAGAGAGAGACGATCCGAGTCATCCCTAAATGTTAGTGCTTTCAAATACACAAACATTTTTAAAGGACAAAAACGAACATCCAACTTTGACTGTAATACAATTAAATCTTTGCATGTATGTTTTCAAACTCTCAGATGGGCAGGATGTCAGTCTTGGACTGTCTACTTCCTGTCAGTTTTTTTAGAAACCATGTGGTCACCTGACCTAACACTGTTTCTTCTTCTTCCCCTTAATGTTGAAGTGTCAAATGTCAAACAGCTGGAGAGGAAACTACACCAGTGTACTGGGATGTTTCACCAACACGTGCCAGATGGTGTTCCTTCATGGTTTCATCACCAGAGACAGCCCCGCCCACCTCAGGACCTCGCCATTGATCATGATGATTATAATGATGACAGCGAGCGGAACTAAGACTGTAAAAATCCACGACCAGAATGTTTAGATGCTTTCTAATTATTAATGAATACTGAGAGCCTCTTTCTGTGTTTTGTCTGTTTTGGGTTGTTTTTTTACCTCATTTGTTACTAACAAAGTTCACCAAACTCACACAGTTTACATTCTGTATGTTTCCATCTTTACCAGCCACACTCTACCTGCATTTAGAAATCAAACCTTAGAAATCGTCGTTTTTCTCTTTTGTAATTTTGTAATTCAGTGAATATACTGCACTGCTTCCTTTTATTGCATCACACATTGCTTTAAGTTTTTCAGTGTCCAGTTATTTTTTACTGCTGTTTGAATTCTCTGTATGTTTGACCCTGTAGACTGTTTGATGGACTGCTTGTCTTCCTGTTTGTAACCGACGCCTGTTTTTGACTAAAGATTTGGATTTCTGACTTTAACACAGCCTCTGCGTGTCCTCCCTTTGTGTCCTCTTCCTCTGTGAATGTGTTGCATGTGTCACAGATTCATTTTATTAACAGCTTTCCCACAGTGAATTGCATCAGCATTCATTCACAGCACATTTCAGAAGGATTCAGATTAATACAGTGATCTTATAGTCAGAATTATCCTGACAGACTGCCACTGTAAATTATCTTTCATCAGGTCAATTTTAAAGCTCAGTATTTCAAAGCAGGAGTTATGAAGAATCATATTGGCATTAGGACAGTAACAATATGTACTAACAAAGTCAAAGTTTTTTAATTATGCTAGAATATTGGAAGACAATCAACTTTTAGTGTTTTCTGCATATTAATTATACTGAAATAGAGATGGTGACCCTAACTGTACAGAAGTATACTAAACAACTGACAATCTAACAAACATTATTGGCCTGAGCTGTCATGCACAGTGAGTCTGATCCTGTGCTGTGAGAGTCTGACAAGCATGTTTCTGGTCAGTTTGGAAGAAATAATATCACAATGTTGATCTTTTTTTCAATATTCCTTCTCTTTTACAACATAAACTGTGATCAAAGCTACTTATGTTCACAGCATGTAATAATAGTGACAGTCCAGGGCATTGTGGTCTGTTGAGCTAGGGTTAGGGTTAGCAATTCAGACATATGTCTGACATATTACTCTTGCTGGATATAACAAACACCTAGGAATTCATATTATAATTTGATTTTCATGAAATATTCATATTCAGCATCAGTCATTTTATATTATAACCACGTATCCACCCAGGCTCATGGTGGGGCAGGGCTCTGTCCTGGGATGCTTGAGTGAAAGGTAATGTACACCCTGACCAGGTATCCAGTCTGTCGGAGTTGTTTTCAATATTTGGTTCTAAAATATGAGTGAAAACAAAAATCCAACTAGGATTCTTGCATATGATGGATGAAGTCTTTGACTGTATTGTCCAGCTGATCCATCAAACCCCCAGCAGGTAAACCTTATCATGACATAACACAGTAACAATGTAAAAAATTAAACAGCAACAGTCTAAATTTAAAGTGCATTCTAAACTCCTCTTCAATAAATTATTTGGATGTGCAGAGAGTCATTCAGGACTGTAAAACGTGAACTACAGAACCCAGAGTCTTCATCATTAAATTGCTTCATTTTTCTATCCTATCTCAGATACTTTAAAGGTTTTAGTAAAGTTGCATTCTCATGGTGAGGCAAAGTGCTTTATGTGTGTGTGGGTGTGTGTCATGAACGGCTGTAAAAGCCCTTTAATTACAGAACAAAGCGGGGTTTGAGTTCGAGTTACGGCAGACTGCCGCTACTTCTAAATGGAACGCAGCCTTCCTACGGCGGACAGCTAATAACAGGAATCGGACGCGCGGTCCACCCTAGTCCACAGCAACCACCATAGCAACAGCCTAGCATGACTTTAAAAACATAAAAGCATGAAAGTGTTACAGCTGCAGAGAGCTATGGCGGTATCTTTGGAAGCTGTTTGCATAGCTAATAATATACGATGTAACCATGGAGACAGTCAGTCACGTGAGCTAGCGGTGCATGTTTACTACAGTGATTAAGGTGATTGTGTGCACAGCGTCCACACGCTGCACAGGGTAAAGACATTACTTCAGTATTGTTTTATATTTATATATATTTGTCTTGTGTTGACCGTCACCTCAGGTTCACCATTACAGTTTCAGCATACAAATGCACACTATCTAAATATGAACACATTCAAAAAAATCATGTCTCAGAAATAACCACAGCTGTTCATGTTTGTCATTATAGTTTTATTTGTAAGAAAATTGTGAACTTCAAATTGTTTATCAAGTCAAAGAACATTTGACACGTCTGAGTCATTCCTTTGCCCTATGAGAGCTGGAATAAATATATATCCTGCCAATTACAGTTGAAACAGTAGAGACAGGTAGAAATGGGATCAGATTAATCTTTGCTTAGTCAGACACGTCCTGTGTTGGCCTTAACCCGAATTTCCCTCGGGGTCAACCTTCAGGATCAATAAAGTTTTATTGAATTGAATTGAATCATATTAAATAACAAACAATAGCACAATTTTGCACCCATTTCCAAATTGTAGTCAAGCAGCCCAGTCTCATAAACAGATAACAGAAATGTCTCTAATGTAGACGTGTACAGTGTAGTGTAAGCATTAAAAGACCATAAAGGAAACACTACTATTTATGTGAAACTAATTGTAATAAAAAATGAGCAGGTGCTTTACAGATTTAAAAGAAAGAATCTGAAAACAACACTTTTTTGGTCTAAGTGGTCAAAGTAGAAAACAGAACTGATGTTCAAGAACAAACTGTAGCTGCACTGATATTACACATCTCGATTGTTGTGGTGAACAGACATGTTGCTTTTAAAACCACATGCAGTATGTGACCATGACTGTCCACTGAGACCATGAACGCCACTTCGCTGAAGTCTTCTTCTTCTTCTTCTTCTTGCCATCAAAATGGAAGCAGAAAGAGCACGAGCTGCTTTGATCTACAGAAAGGAAAAAGAACATATGAGCTGAAACCATTAAGATAGAAACAATCGTTCAATGCAGTGTCTCACGTAGCTTAGCCTGTTACAACTGTTGATATAAGCTCAGTACAGTTAACACAGTGTCAGGGAACTCCAGTGTGGGAACTAGTGGCTTTAGGTTTGTAGTCATTTAACTTTCATCCATTCATTCATTTAATTCAGGAGGAAGAAATGTTAGGTTGGTGCAGGCTGGTTACATGCATTTGGTCTGCAAGACATGCTGTCTTTAACCAAATGACTTGGTTCACTTTATGGCTGGGCTGTATGTGGGGTTATATCATGTTATTTGGGCAGGAGTACCTGTCCTCTGTTAGGCTTAGAAAGTTTCTCCAAGGGTTTCTCCACAAGCAGAGCTTCTAACTCTTTTAGCTTTTAGCACATCTGTAGCTGTGCAGGCTGTCAGGTTTTTGGTGGCTCTTTTTACCCCACACTGGTTGTGAGTGTGTAAATAGCCCCACTAGTTCTTTTGGGTTGCAGTTAACTTGGGAGAAAGGGGTGGGTCTGCCAGGACAAGATGAATAAAAATGATCTGGGATACATAAATTTCATAATGCATGCATATATCTCTATCAATTAAACCTGGTCTGAGGGCTGCCATTTTTACATTCAGTTATTTCTCTTAGAAATGCTGGATCTAAATAATGAATGTGTTACAGTCAAACTGACACTGGTCAGTGTAAATGGCTCATTGGGACATAGAAACCTTTAAATTAAATACCATCACCTGATATCGAGTGTCAAACAATATCAAAGCTGTAAAAGCTGTTTACAGTCAGAATTTATAAAAACTATGATTGTAAATAAATTCAAACAAGTGAGCTTTTCTCTTTGTGTTGAATATCAACACTGTGACTTCTTAGACTGTAAGCTTTACATCAGCACAGTTGTAGAAGCCGTCATTCCAAATGTCTTTTGATAACAAGAAAAAAATACCTTGTCAGTACACGGCCTGAAGTTCTTCTCCAAACATCTTCTGCCATTGGCTTTGTCTGCTGGTTTGAAGACAATAGACCACAAAAAGATGATTTAGTCACTTTGTCTGCATCATGCAGCTCGAATGTGTTGTGCAACGATGTTAAATAGCCGTCGTTATCCCTCTGCTGTGTCAGTAGGATTGTATCTCATTGATATGTGAGGAATGCTTATGTAACACGATAACAGACGTCTGGTCATACATCATTAAAATATAAGGGGCAGGAGATATTTAGATATTTTTATATTTATATTACATTTTATAGCTAACAGATATTACTAAATAGATAGAATTTACTAAATGGTTGATGTACATGAAAAATATGTCCATAATCACAAATGACCATGAGAGCCAGTAGAATTAATTCAACTGGACACTCAAAAGACGTCCTTAAATGCTCTTTAAGTGGCAGAACAAACAAACAAACAGTTAATCGCTTACTTGAGATGAAATCTGCTCAGCTACTTTGAAAACAGCTTCTAACTGGTTCCTCCTTTAACAGGATGACTGCTCAGGGGTAAGGCCATCATGCAGTCCAGCAACCTTTATGGTTCTGCTTTGATTCACCAGGAACTATTAGGGAAACCTTTCAGCGCCTCCTGTGAAAGACACAGGGATAAACACAAACATTTATTAACATGTTCCACAGTCTTCCAGTTTGATTTTCTCATCCTGTGGACAACAGCATACAGAGATGCAGGTTTATTGTTAACCTTTGTAAGTTTTCTTTACTGAACATATCCAGCTGCAGCTCCACTGTGATCCTGAACTGGATAAGCACTTGAGAAAATGTGTCAATAAATGGACATACATCAGTTTACTATATTTATCCAAACAGACGGGACCAATAATGCTTCACTGAGTTAGAGACTTTAACAGACTCTTCTATGTAAGAATGTCTCGTGCTGATGGACCTGCAAACTTGACAACAAAGGTTTTTCAGACTACATGTAGCTGTCCTCTATGTCAGCTAACACATTTACATTCATGTCACACTTATTTCTGCTTTCCCATTTTTAACATTATTACTTACATTTTGATTGGATACCTTGAGTTTGTAAATGATCAGATTACATAATTGGAATACAATTCAATATAATTCATGTATCCAATTCAAGGTCGCGGGAGGATGAAGCCTATCCCAGCTGATACAGGACAAAGACAAGCTGCCAGTTATCGCAGGGGTAAGACAATACGTGTAACAGAAAATCCACTTAAATGTTTGATATTTCTAATAATAATCATAATTATGACTATTATGTGAAATATTATTTAAAGGTTTCTTTATAAATACATTTCAATTTTTTTTTATAACCCCTAGAATATAAACCTGAGCTGTTTCAGATTCTGACCTCTGACCTTAGTGACCAGGCTGTGTCCTCACTGCAGCTCCCTCTTGGAAGTACGTCTGCTTCTTTTCTTCCCCCAGTGATGACCGCCTGCCCTTAATATCACGTACTGTACCTGAGGAACAAAAAAGGACAAACACTTGCCTTCATTTAAGAAGTACATTCATACAGAGATAATCTATGGAAACACACTAGTTCACCCTTTGGGAGGAATCAGCTCCTGTGAAACATTTCTGTAAATCAACATTGTGGAGAATGAAATGAGTTCTTCAGGTGACTCAGCAGACCCACACTGACAAATAAAACTTCTGTGGAAGAAGAATCTGGATTTTTTTGATTTCCAATCCAGTTAAACTATTAAGGATTAAGCAACAGTGCTCATCTTTGCTCTTCTGAAATCTGTGTTAAACAACAACAAACATAAATTAGTAACAAAAATACAGCTGAGTAGAGGCTTTACAAACCACCAGCCGCCATAATGCTAAATTTTAATCTTCAAATGTTTCTGAGCCGTCTTCAACCTGCTTTTAACACAGAAAAGTCCCACAGTCAATGCAGCCTGACTCAATCCTAAATGTTCAGCACACACAGAGACACAGAGGGACTGTTTAAAGTTTACTGTTAACCTGAGTCACACATCATTTACAGTATTACAGAGTCTGGCAGTCTTTGCATGATTTTCCACGTCACTGTAAGTTTCTAGCTGACTCTCAGGTGTGACAGGTGTGCCAGCAGGAAAGAGTAATAAGAACCTGCATCCTGAGGTTTGTCATGCAGGATTAAAGGAGCCAGGCTTTGTTCACACAGCTAGGATTGTATTTTACACTGACCCTGGGTCAGTATAAGTATCATACAGTTTAAACGAAGCACTGAAACTTGCACATATTTATTACAGATGCATTGAAGCTAATCTGGATATTTACTGTCAATCTGTGGCTGCGATTAATCACTTTAATGGAAACTTTATTAACTAGTAACTTCATCAGTCATGACAGAAGCTAATATTTCTGTGCTAACATCGTTTAAACAGTAACAGCTTTACTACAATATAAGCTAACGTTTACGCCGTAACTTTAAGCTAGCACCATAAAGACGGTAAAACACGTAATAATATCTACAAATGCATCTTAAAGCTGTTATATTAGCACTCGCTGTATTACTAACATAACCACATTAACATTATTGACACTCGCTGACTTTTAATAGTCATTCTATAAATGCTGTCCGTTTAAATGGTCTTACCTGTAACACTGCTGTATCCACCGGATTCCAGCCAGAGTGGATTCTGGAGTCTTCCACGCTCCTGTTAGTGATCCTCCATCTGGATGGATGATAACAACCTTCTGAACAATCTAGCAGGTGGATGGCCCACATCTATGGGACTGATTTCTGCTAATAACGCCCATTGTATGGACTGAAAACAGCCGAAGCGGGTGAATAAAGTCACCCAGTCGCTAGCTGTGCCATTACCCAGCATACACCTCTCCCTCCATAAATGCAATAAACGATACAAAAGTAATGGCCTATAATTAATTTATCTGCTGTATCTGCTGTTTCTCAGGTAGTTGCTTACATTATATAATATATTGTGTTCAGTACACGTCACTACAATGTGATTTCGGAAATGTATAAATATACGAACAACAGGCTCTTCCGCGGAAATCTCTTGTCGTCAATAAACAACGATTAGGGAGCAGTATAGTATTCAATAGGAGGACCCTGCACGTCAATTCTCGACGCCAGGGGGGTACCCTGCGCGTCGATAAGTGAAGCAGAGGGAGCCTGACCATGCGTCACACATTTGACGAGTTGGGAGTGAGAACGTGTTGGTACATGTACACTATTTTTATTAATAGAGGTTTCACTACTGAGGTTAACAATGATATATAAGTCACTTAGAGCACTTCTAAATGTTAATGTTTGGTTTATTTCAGTGTTTCATTTGTTCCTGAGTAAACTGGTTTGGCTGTGATTAAAGTTAAGCTTCATAACATGTTACTTACAGTTAAATTAAGAGGGGACGGCAGTAAAAACTCCGGACCTGTGACATCATCACGTACGCTGGTGTTCCGACTGTACAAATCACGAGTCCGTCCTCGCGTACTTGAGAATTGAGAAACGGCCCACGAGTCCGTGCTCGCGTTCTCGGCGGGTACGTACTCCCGTGCGTTCTCGGCGGGTACGTACTCCCGTGCGTTCTCGGCGGGTACGTACTCACCGAGAACGCGAGTACGTACTCGCGTACTTGGGCATTGATAAACGGCCTAAGTCTTTGGTTCAGTCTGTGTTATGTTTCCTGTTTTATTTTGAAGGTCCATGTCTGATGTTAATGTATCTGGTTTTGCTTCCCCTTGTCTCATTAGGCCTGATTTGCCCCAGCTGTGTTTCCCTCCTGTTACTCATTCCCTGATTGCTCTCTCTGTGTATTTAAGCCCTGTGTTTCAGTTTGTCCGTGTTGCGATCTACCCTCATTTATGCTGTGTATTCCGTCTGCCTGCTCTTGTAAGTTTATTTGGATTTTGTTGTGTTTTGCCATCCAGCAATAAAAGCTGAGTTTTGAAATACACTTTTGCCTCCGAGCGTCTGCACTTTGGGTCCTCCTTACCACCACTCCTGCCTGCACACAGCCCTAACCTGACACATTTAGGCCAGATAAAGCAACAGGGTCTGCAATTTGGAGAAGAAAGACACAATTAAGCAACAGCTCATCCAAACAAGCTCAAACTGAACACAGCACACAGGACGAGTCCCAAACAAAACAGCAAGTCTAAAGTGGATCAGATGAACTGCTGGTCAGAAAGTATATAGACTTTCTTTGATTCACTAGTGAGATAAAATGCATTTCTTGGACAACATTACTTTTATATATTTGTTTTCCAGGAGCAAAGGTCTATTTATACTGGCAAGCGATGCAGGCAGGAGGGCTCTTTACACTGTGACTGACTAATCAATCTCTGCATCATTACTTCTGGTGTCATGGTTTTAAACCTGCGCAGTGAAGAAAAGAACCTGAAAGAAGCTTCCTGCAAGTATCTGATGTGTCTTTAAAGAACTAAATCCTCCTCATCCTCACAGACACTCCCTCCTTAACCAGTTTCTTAAACTAGCTAACAGGTGGAACGACACCACTGCGTACCAAAGGTTATAAAGTTAACCACACAGCAGACACTCTTGGTACGTCAGCTGTGTGGAATCGAGTTTTTCTTGCATTAATACACATACCGAAGTAACTGCCATGAGAAAGGTTAACTGAAGCTTTTATGCTAAAGTTAAGAACCTTTTGTTCACACTGGCAAGTGTTCAATTTGACCAAACCAGCCAGTTTATTAATAAAGTACTTTTAAAAACACCAGCAGGGCTGACAAAAGTGCAGCACAATAAAACCAAAAATAATGATCTATGAACCAGCAAATAAAGAAATATTTACATTTCAAGACCTTTTTATTAACTCTTCTCCTGCCTTTATAGTACATTTACTTGTCTTACACTCTTTCAGTTGATATGAGTGACCAATATCTAATTAATTAGCTCACTAGTGCTTTACTATTATATTCAATCTGCTGATTGAGATCAGGTGACATTAAAAAAAATCTCTAGTGAATGAAATTTGAAACAAAAATCATTGTGATCAAAGCTCTCTTGTTTACTCTGAGGCACTAAAGCCTGCACAAATAATAAGCTTCTTGGCTTTAAGTGAGGATTTCCATTAGTTTACAAGCAAATGAAGAAACAAAAGTTCGTACAGACTTTAACGACCTGGTGTCCACATATGTGGACATCACATTTTGGGATGTCTAGACCAAAATACAACATTTTGCTCTACAAGGACCTGATTTCCACTTACGAGGACATTATACTGCCTCTGTTCTATCGAAATTTAAAGCGAATATCCTCATATGTGGATCTCATTTCTCTCAGAAACAAAAATCAGGTAAAAAAAAAAATCTGGTAATTCTTTGTTTTTACATTAATCAGGTCCCAAACAGCCCAAATAGCAAAGATAATTTAAAAATGCATGAAAGAGTTCCGGTCTTAGGAGGTTAAACCTATAAAAGAGAAACTCCAGTTTCCAGTGAAACAAGTTGAGGTTACCACGTGTGTCGTGTGTGTTTTTGTTACATGTTACTCTGCATGCCGGCAGGTGCCGACAGGTTAATCTGGCCCTGCTTTGTTTGTCCTTTTGGAGCAAAAAGCCTGTTTTTTCTTGTGTTTTTTTAACTAAATTTGATCATCACGTTGCTGATATCGTCTGATCTACATCCCAACTGCTAAGTTTGTGTTATTTAAGTTGTTTCTTTGAATGTTTCTCTTGCTAACTGTCTGACGTTCACCTCTCACACAGTGAACATAATTCTGCCCTTGTAGGATTAAACTTTGTGGTTGCAAAACCGTCCATTTGTTTACCAGAACTGACATGTTTTTGAATCCATCCCAGAGCCGAGGGTTTATGTAAGTGAGTTTTTAGTGTGGGTGTCCGTGCTGGCAGGGAGGCAAAAGGTAATTTCAGTGTCTACTATATAAAGAGGCAGCAACTTCCAGATCTTCATCTGTGTTCTCCTCCATCATCATTTCACTCATCAGCATTCATGGCTTCACATCTCACCCTTCTGGGAGTGGTACTGTGCTCCCTCATGGTTTCTGCTTCTGAAATCCCACCTCAGGCACACTTTGATTTACAGGCAGCAAGAGTCATCCTTTTATTTTACCGCCCATCTATTTTCATAACCACATGTCCAACTTAGGGTTGTAGGAAGGGGTGCTTCAGTACATGTTCACGTACTATGTTGTGTAATATACTATAAGTGTTTGTCCCATAAGTATTTGGACAATGAACTTTGTTGTAGCTGTGTCTCTGTACAAAGTAAAACAATTAGGATGTGGTTGAAGTGCAGAATTAGAGCTTTAATTCAAGGGATTTAACAAAAGAATTGCTTTAACTGCTTACTGGCTACGTTCAGCTGCACTGTTACTCACAGGGCTCACCACAGTGGGTGACTGTTCATGTGAGATTGGAAAGATTTTTAGGCCTGATGCCATTTCTGACACAACCCCAAAGAGATTTTTTTTGTCTCCTCCTGAGATTCAGCCAGTGAGCTTCCACTTGGTAGGCAAATGTGTAAATAACTATATTCA
This sequence comes from Pelmatolapia mariae, assembly GCF_036321145.2. Lineage (NCBI taxonomy): Eukaryota > Metazoa > Chordata > Actinopteri > Cichliformes > Cichlidae > Pelmatolapia > Pelmatolapia mariae. The sequence goes on from NC_086235.1 coordinate 38,876,134, forward strand.
GGGGCGTTTTTAGCCCATTTTGGGGGGTTCAGCAACCCCAAAATAAATCAAAGCACCCCCAAAGATTTCTTACTTTTTTGACAATATTTGGTGTTTGTGTGATACACTACAAAAAATATAGAACGCATACAGTACTTGGTTGAGATCTAATATTTTAACAACAAAAGTATAGATACCCCCTCCTCCCAAAATGGTTTGTTCCAGCTCGCCTCTCCCCTACTCTGGCTCTGATGCCCTTTGTGCCAGAGCGATGGTGGCTGAGACGCAGCAGAGCGGAGGTGTAAGTCCCTGGCTTAAAACAGGACATATTAGCTGCATTTAACCTTCAGTTCCTCTTTATATAGTTAGGTAGGAGTCAGACCCTGTTTCTTTTTAGCTGAAAAACATGACACCAGGTAACCTGCAGTGTTGAAAACATGTTTTCCGACGATGTTTGCTACCCTACAATCCATCCTGCTCTGTAGTAAAATCAGTGACATCTGACCGTCCTGTTGCTCCCATTGAAAAGTATATAGCCTATTTAAAATCTAAAACTTAAAATTGTCCGTAGCCTGCTGTTGTTACCACTGTCCTGTTTGAAAAGGACTGAGAGAAGCTGCTTATTTTGTCATATGTGCTGATATTAAACCCAAGGTACTTACTAGCTAACTGACTGGATTCCCATTAACCTTATAACTCCTGTTGTGTGTGTGTGTGTGTGTGTGTGTGTGTGTGTGTGTGTTTTGTGTGGATATAATGGATATAAGGATGTTTTTTCAAAAAAAGCCACATTCAGGTAAAAGTGTAAGATCAAATGATCCATCAATAAAGGATAATGTTGGATCAGTGTTTCAATATTTATATCTTTTATTAGATGTACATGTGGTTTGGTTATTTGCCTTTTGGTTGAAAGTACACTGAGAGAGGACTTTTTTATTAGTGATTTCAATAGTATTTTTTTCATATTAAATTAATTTTTTCATCTAATACAATCTATTTACGTATGATTGTCAGTCCAAAGAGGGAGAGAGGAAAGAGGGGAAAGTACAAGGTCAGGAAGAATCAGGTAAGAAAACAGATTTGATGGATTTGTTACAAACTTTTCAAAAAAGTGTTTTGCTTTTCTTTCACAAATGTGGGGATTAGAATTTTTTTTTAGAATTGAATATTGATTTATTGATTAGCATTCAAATATCTCAGTGAAAACAGAATAAAGATCTACCACAAAGCAAGAAACTGGGACAAGGCTAATCAAATGGTATTGGCTGAAGCATATGCTTATTAAATTGTGTTAAAATGTACAAAACAGTGATGTCATGTTTTGAGACTTGATGAATTTAAGAATCTTATGGTTTAATAAAGAAATTTGCAGACTTGCACAGAGATGGTAAAATTATGATGACTGATAACGGAGACGAAGACAACAGACGATGAGAACAGGGAGGAACAGGGGTTTAAATGCACCAAGGAGACAGTCGGAGAGAACTCAGGACAACTGGAGGTATTTAGGGATGCAGGGACTGACAGAGACAGGGAAGAAGTCTCATCGTGACAAGTAAAGTTTATCTTGCCTGGCTGGGCAGCTCTCCTGGTGCTCAGCACCCCCAAAGCTCTGATCCTAGAATCGCCCCTGGTTGAGACGCATTTTTTCTAAACACCGGGTCTCTGTGGCTTTTAAACCGCAAAACACGCTGCGCCAAAAACTGGTCCACCCCAAGGATCGGGTCCCCCGACACAAACAGAGTAACATAGTGTACGCTGTTAAGTGCAGGAGGATTGCCAGGATTTATACATCGGGGAAACCAAACAACCTCTGGCGAAGCGGATGGCACAACACAGAAGAGCTACCTCGTCAGGCCAGGACTCTGCAGTCTATTTACACCTACAGGCCAGTGGACACTCTTTCAATGATGAGGATGTACACATCCTGGACAGGGAAGAACGCTGGTTTGAGGGCGGAGTCAAGGAGGCCATTTACGTGAAAAGGGAAAGACCATCTCTGAATGGAGGAGGGGGCCTAAGGGTACATCTGTCACCATCTTACAATGCTGTGATTGCAGCCATTCCCCAACTCTCTGTGAATGGTACTCATGGCCATTGATCAGTGTTCTTTGATCAGTGGGTTTTGGTCAGTGGTTGTTGATCAATGGTCATGAGAATTTGCATAATTATGATTAAGGAACTGACCTCCCAGCCCATTGTTCCTTCAGTGGGCTGGTTTCGGTCATTATGCAAATGTACTGTTTATAAGATTGAAACCTGCAGTCAGCTGAGACTGAAGAAGTCACCTGGATGAGTGACGAAACGTTTCTCGCACTGGAAACGCTACGTCCAGATGAACAGAATCAACTTTTTGGGATTTACTTTCCTGGATGATTAAGAATGCATCAAGACCACTGGCTAATGTTTTTCTTATGACAGGGTTACAGGCTTGGAGTAGAGCTACTCCGAGGGACAAGCCCTGGGAATCTTTAAGAGAGAATGTGCAACTTTTTTGTGTTAATGTCTAATTGTTTGAAGTTGATACATGGCAAGGGCCATGTGTCAATAGAGGGTTTTTCTGGGGAGGTTTCATTGTTTAAATTACAGGTGGAGAGAGGTGAAGTGATGGAAGAAGAGACTGAGATGCAGATGCAGACTGAGGCTATGAGAGAGGCGACAGGAGGATCAGTGAGGAGTGGAGACCACCTCCAGCTGACGGCCCACAGAGAGCTGTGCCACTGGGCTTCATAGAGAGCATCGACAGGAGATGGTGGACGACAGGATGGGCATCTGACGGATAAGGGGAGCGTGCCAAGCTCCAATCGACAACACAGAGGAAGTTCAGGGATGGCATCATGATACTGTACACAACACAGAAACCAGAAGCTATGGCGTTGACGGGAAATGACTGACGGCAATTTCCCAAGGATCATCACCTAATGCTTTTTCACTGTGCCATGCAGAGGTTGACACTCTACAGAGCATCATAAACATTTCTACAAGACTGCTGAAATTTTGAGCCATGGGCAAGCCATGACTCAACAGGAGGGAGCAGAGCATAACAGTAGTAAAATATTTCATACTCTTTTTTAAAAAAACAAAACAAAAAACATTTTGCAGAGATGAAAGGACAGTAGAGGAGTCATAAGTGCAGATAATTTGCCAGATGGCTTTATCCCCCCACAGGAAGAATGCCTGCAGAGAGATGATTTGGGGGTTGATAAAGGACATAAAAAGCAAGTGCTGGTCTCAACCCCGGTGGGTCGGCCCCTACCAAGTGTGCTCACTCACACCAGTAAAAATTGCCGAAAGACCAACGTGGATTCATCAGAGCCACTGCAAGAAGATCACGCACCTTGACGCTGAAACCGAGTAAGTGGAGGTAAAAGTCCGGCTACAAAGGGGGAAGAAAGCCTCTAGGGCCTTCTGTCTCAAACCTGGTGAAGAAACTGACTCCCTTACCTTTAGTCAGCAACAAGGATGACAGCGTGGCTTAAAGTGTTCCTGTTCGTGACGACAGCTGAAGCACTATGGGACCGAGGAAACCACGCTCAATGGCTATTTTACGAACTTCTGGTGGCAGACAATGAACACTACGGCACACCTTAATAACAAGATGGATTACTACTTATGTGCCCACATGCCACTATCTACTTACAGCTCCGGAAGATATAACATTCTTGCTAATTGCATCCCAAGGTGGGGTGTGTAAGCTAATTGGTGAGACATGCTGCACGTTCATCCCAGATGGATACTCAGCAGGTGGCAACATCTATGAGGCCCTGCAGAATCTGACAGCACTGCAGGAGTATGTGGCCAATCATACACCAGGAGCCTCAACACAGAATTGGCTCGCATAGATGATTCTGAATCCTGATGGCACATGCTACTGAAGATCATGACCCCAGTATTTGTTGTTTTAGTTTCCGTGTTTGTTGCTATGACCTGCTATGAGCATGATACAAAGGATGGTGACTAATACCTTTATTTACTACACATTAGCCCAGGAGGACCCAAAGGAGGACATGGAAGATTTTGTTTAAATGAAGTAAGCATTGGAAATGCACCTCCAAGTGAGGCTGTACTGATAAATGAAAACACAAGCTTTTAAAATGTCAAACAGTATGGAAGAATGTTAGGTTTAATGTATCTGTTGTAGGTTTCCATTTCAAAAACTACACACTGCCATTTAGAAAGTTAGAATGGTTTGTTTGTTCTCTATGTAACCCACGCATATGAGTACGTGCACGACCTCCATGAAGAGGGCAAGTAGCCTTGAGAAGGACAGACTCTATTCAATGAAGGAAGCCACTTGGCGGGACAAGATAACAACATCCTGGAAGGACTGTACTCATATTATATACAAATACACAAATAAAAAGTTTAGTATTAAGAAAAGTGAGGCGGGAAATGAGTAGAAAACAAAGTGAATTTGTACAGGCTCCCATTGAAAGAACAGAGTTTTGGTTTGGGTCAGATCTGCTGTGGATTATCATCATTCATGTTTCTATAATACATGTAGAGCTGCAGACACATCACAGCATTCAGCTCCAATAGAGGCAGTTTATAACTAAAGTAACAGACATATTCAAGCACAACATGAAAGTCTCCTTGTGTTTGTAGAGAAGCTGATCAGGCTGTTTCTTTATTCCCTGAGACCAGCTGCACTGGATCATCACCAGCTTGGATCCTTTTTCACTCAGTCAAGTCTTTCCTTTTGTTGGCCGTTCCTCTGAAAACCAAAGTGTGTGATCACAGCTGAAATAAGGGAGATTTTTCCACTTTAAAGTGCTTCAATTAGTGATGCTGTTGATCCACACATCAAATCATCTCTAACGATCTGAATGTTGAAGACAAACACACAAATATCTCTGCTTATTATGAGGCTAAAAGCTTGATATAGACATAACAGTTTATAATGTGTCAGCAGCATATAACAGCCCTGCACACCAGCACTGTGCTTACATTAGACTTTGATCAACATATAGTTATGATTTCATCACATTAGCTCAACAGGCTCATAACAATATTCCACTAATGTAACCTTATTGTTTTATGGACATAATGGATTTGTATATGGTGTGTTTGATAAATGATGTATCACACTGTGAGATGTGCTGCAAAACAAACTAACACACTAACTTTGTGTTCTTCAAATACTGAGGAGTTTTTGTTGGGTTATCAGGTTAGCTTGTGTTGGCTTTTTTATATGAGAGAGAAGACAAATCTGCTCCAATGAGATGTTTTCACACTTTATGATCAAACAGAGTTTCAGATGAGTTTTCCACGGCTTCATGGAAGAGTTAGAGAAGGGGGCGTGTCCTAACAGCAGAATTTATAGGCCTGTTTTTCTCTGGGAGAGTCAGTCTCAAAGGTTTGGACCTTCTGGTGTCATCACGAGTCCAGGCAGACCGTCTTCAGAGAAGACAGCATCTCTCTTTGTTTCTGTTAGGTTTAATGTATGTGTTGTAGGTTGCCATTTCAAAAGCTACACATTGCCACTTAGAAAGTCAGAATGCTTAGCTTGTTCTCTATGTAACCTATGCATATGAGTACGTGCACGACCTCCATGAAGAGGGCAAGTAGCCTTGAGAAGGACAGACTCTATTCAATGAAGGAAGCCACCTGGCGGGACAAGATAACAACATCCTGGAAGGACTGTATTCATATTGTATATTCACTCAGACCGGATAACCACGCTTGCATAACCATATATAGTAATTTGTCTTAGCGAACACAGCAACAAGCTTTATGAATATTCATGTATGTACACAATAAAAGTGGCCCGCAGGAGGAAGCAAGTTGAAATGGGTTGGAGACAACTGCTTCCCTCTCGCGAGTGAAAACTTGAGCTCTGTGTGACCTCGTTCCTGAGTGAGTTTCTGTTCATCCAGCAGTATCAGTGATAAAACTCTGACAGTTTCTGTCTGTTAGTGTCTGAGTGTAGCAGTCCAAATCCAAAACTATACTATGATGCACATCTGTGGGCAACAAAACACAAATATGTGACACAAACCACGAGGCAGCTGCGCAATCTAAAATAATGGGGCTACATGAACCTCAAAGTGTTTAATAAAGCGCTGTGTTGGACTGGTGCTCATGGCCAGAGTTCAGTTACATCAAGTGTATCAGTTTCAGCTGATAATGCTTAGATTGATTCACTCAGTTCAATCTATATACCAACGTTCTCCTTTGTAACCGGTCTGTAAGTTACGCCTGTCTATGTGTTGTGTTCTGCAACACAGAAATAAAGGTCTGAGCTGTGTGTGTCGCGCGCCTGCCAGGACACCTCTCCTGACGAAGGAAAAAAAAGCTGTTAAAAAAACTGCAGCCGTCTGTTCGCCTGACGCTTGCGGCCAGGCTAACTTAGCATGCTAACATTACAGCTGCGTTCTCGGCTAAAACTCATTAAAAACTTAAATTAGCGACCTCCGCCCTCCACAAAACTTACACCGAACGAGTCTCTTAATAACAAGCAGAAGTTTCACTCATCAGTTGCACCTATCATTGGTACATGGTACAACAAATGATCCCCGGCAGCAGAGCGTCCACGTTGTCGAAAACCAGCTGTAAAGTCTGAACTGGCTGATAAACGTAACTCCAAAAGTGTTTGTCTGTCACACCAAGTATATGATAGCGCTGTGCGCACAGAAATAGCGAGTAGTACAAAATAAATAATAAAATTTTGGCTGAGATGACTCGGAGCTCTCGTCGGTGCGGCCATCTCATGGCGCAACCGGAACTCGTCCTGTGCAGGGTTCTAATGATGGAGGAGGGATGGAGCAGTGGGTCTGGGGTGTGCGTTAGGGTTAAGTCTCTCTCTAGGTCTGCTTCCTGACTGAAGAGCTGGCAGCTGCTGATTGGTTCCCACCATCAAGTGGCCGCTTTAAAAACCCTCTCCAGCAGTTGTTCCTTTTTCTTGGCCTCCAAACCCTCAGTGCCAAATTTTCATGTATGTCTTTAGAGAACCATTAATTTTTGTATATAGCGTTGTAGATATTCTTTTCCACTTGTAAATAAGTGCTGAAGAAGAAGGGGTTCTCTTCTTCTCCCCCTAAATTAGGGAGTTAGGGGTAGAGCTTGTCTTTTGTTTAGTTTTTGTTTCATGCAGCGTTTAGGTAGCACCTTTCTTTTTGGAATAGCTTGTTTGGCCTTTGTTCACCCTGGAGTTAATGCTTTGAGTTTTTGATAGCAATAAAACCACCTTGAACAGTGAATTGCCTATAGGGTATGGCTTTGGCCACCGGGCCCTTTAGTTGCACTCCTGTACTCCTAGAATGGAATGTAACAAGGGTCTTGGTAACTGGTCACACTACTATAATATTCTGAAATCTTTTGAGAAACATCATTCTCATCATTCATTCATTTAACATCACTTAAACTGTCAAGGGTTAGTCGTTTACCAAACAAAGTTCAGAGTATGGTAATGAGTAATGGAAATGTTTGTGTCCTTACAGAGGACATTTCATTAAAAGTCCTTACACACACACACACACACACACACACACAGTTGTGCTTTTGTTATCCCTTCAATCCTTTTTATTGCAATTAAAGGCCAGACAGTCAAGAGAAAATGAAACAATGTTTAAAAGTGACTTAATGTCTTCTGATATGATTGTGACATTTTTTATGCAGAAGTTTCACTCATCAGTTGCACCTATCCTTGGAACATGTGTAGACATTAATGTTGGGAACGGACTTCAAAGCAAAGGCATCAGCTTCCCTCATGCATCTTTTGAAATACGAGTATCCTGCAGTAAAGAAAAGAGCAAAGTGAAAACTCATACTGTATCTCTCACATATTTGAATCCAAAGAAACACTATCATCAAAAGTAATCTGAAATAACAACATAATAATAATTTGGCCTCAAATAAGGAGAATATTTACAAAATGGACAAAGTTAATGTTAATGTTTGACGTGAAGTCTAAAAGTGTATGTGTGTGTGTCTGAGTGTGTGTGTGTGTGTGTGTGTGTGTGCGCGCGTGAGAGGCGAGAGAGAGTGAGTGAGTGAGTGAGTGAGAGACCATACTTACTGGGAACCGTAAAGATGACAGAGGCACAGACCTCATCAGGTCTCTGGCAGGTCTCCACTTGGTTGGTGCACCTGCCACCAGCTGTTATTGGAACACAGCGGTTACACTGCAGAGCCTCTGACAGAAGACAAAGGCAGAGATACATATGACCGTTCATATTTAATATTAGTGAACACTGATGACAAATCTACTGAATTAAAAACAGCAGAGAAATATGTCAAAGTCCTTTTCTTAAATGTTACTGCCCTTAACAGAAGATTGGTGGCACTGGCTGGTGACCATTCTAAAGTTACTCCGTTATATGTCCATCCATTCTCTTCTGCTTATTCAATTTAGGGTCGCTGCAGGTTCCTTTTTACCTGTTCCCAACAAATAATCTTTTGTGCTTTTTGTAATGAGGTTGTTGGCTTTGTTTCAGAAACAGAATGACTTTACTTACCTACAATCCACTAAAACAGTTTATTGTATCAGTGACATCAGCCATTTCACTGTCATAGCTTTAGTTTTCCAATCTGACCAAAACTACAAAGGTTGGTTTAACTCGCATCAAAATGCTTCATATGTCAGTCACATTTTAGCAGTTTTTGTTACAACTCAGTTCAGTTCAGTTAAATTTTATTGTATTTCTATAGCGCAGTATCACAACAGTTGCCTCAAGGGGCTTTATATTGTAAGGTAAATATACTACTCATCTGACTTTGAATTGATTGATTGATTGATAATACTTTATTTATCCTGAGGGAAATTGTTTTAAAGGCTTCCAGACAATCCGGTGCCATCATGAGCACCCCTTCTGACTATACATAGAACACACAAACATAATATTGGGAAGACAGGTCAGAGAGGTACAACAAAAACAAAACAATGGAAATACACAATACATGCGGAAAGAGGAGGAGAAAAAAAGAACTCCTCCCAGACAGAGCTCCTAGGGGAGAGCAATTTGAGAACAAAACAAAACAATGGAAATACACAATACATGTGGAAAGAGGAGGAGAAAAAAGAACTCCTCCCAGACAGAGCTCCTAGGGGAGAGCAGTTTGAGAACAGAAAAAAAAAAACCTCAGCACAGAAAGCACATAAATCTTCATATCTTACAACATAAAATCACATGACTTGAATAGGGAGGGGGGGCAGGCAGGACTTAACCCATGTAGACAGCAGCCCGGTCCTGCTGCCAGTCTTCTGGCATGGCGCTGGAAAGATATGTCTGCCTACTTCAGGTGGGAGTATGCATTCGGAGGCGTGGGGAACGGGGTGAGTGTGTGTCTGTGTCAGTGTACATAAGAGATTTGCGTGTGTGTTTATCCTGCGTTCAACTTGAGAGAGAGTATCCTTTCACCCGGTTAAGCAAAAATCAACAGTCCTCCAGCTGACGCAGGTGACCTTTAAGGGTAGGCGTAAATAGTCAAAACACAGTCTTGTGATCCAGGAGAATTGTTGTTCTGGCCAGTCTTGGCCTTGGGTGGCCGCATAAAGGAGATGGTTTTTTTGGTTCTCCCGAGCCCAGGCTTCTCGTCGAAAATAGGGCGTCAATTTCGTTAAGGGTCCAATTGATCAAATCCATAATTCTTTAGGCTTTAGAGAACAAGACTGAGAGACTATCCGAGGGTTAGAGTTAGAGGAGACTAGACAAGCACATAGAGGCCAAGCAGGAAAGGCTTTCTCTTGCCTGCACCAAGAGAAAGAGTAATTGAACAGAACAAAAGCAATTTGTAAATCTAACTTACCACTGCTGATGAAGATCATGAGGAGGATGACAGCAAGTGCAAAGGTTTTCATTTTCTTCTCTTGTAAGAGAGTTGGTCTCTGCAAATACTGCTTGGATTAGAATATACTCACTCATATGATCAAATACTGTTGAGTGTGACTCAAAAACAAGAGTCTTAGAAAACATTTGCTTTTTTTCCTTTCTTTAAACACAGAAATCCTTCATTTCTTATTGTATCTTATTTTTTTGTCCCATTTCTGTCTAGGCTTCTCTGTCTGTGTCGTCAATCCAGTACTTTCCCAGTCCTCCTGCTGCTAATGCTGGAAAACCCTCACTATGAACAACCCAAATGTCTCAGTGATCACACATTTGCACCAAAGAATAGTTAAAAAGGACATATGGATTTTGAAAATGAAGATTTACCTGATGATGTTTACTTTAGCAAAAGTACAGCTTCACTAGCCTGAGTGCTTCACTCAGGAATTTGTAATGTGATGAGTCAAGACGTTAAACAAACACTGGATATTCCATTTTAATGAAAGCCAACTACAGAAGATTACGATATCTTGTTAATGAGCTACCACTTTGCAAAGAAACAAAGCAAACACACAATTCCATTCCAAGCAAAATTTCCCATTGCTGTCAACATATATGTTCTGGGATTACATTTGTTTGAATTCCCCACATTTGATATAAAAAATATTCAGTTTCCTTTGATCATTAGTGTTCTGTTTTAGAATGATTGAAAAAAAGGACCAAGACTATCAGTAAATATCTTACCAAGACTTTTAACATCAACATTTTTTTGTCAGTGTTCTTTGCAGCACTTTAAAGATCTTTCCATGTCAGCATGTCAGATGGTGGAAATGTGCAAGAAAATGCCCCTAGTGTTATGAACAAAATGGAATCTACTTTACAGAGTTTGCAGTTAAGAACTATTTTACTTGTGAGCTGTTACCTTCTGCTTAGATCCTCAGCTCCCAATCTGTGTCCTGTGTCTTGGAGGAAAGTGTTGGCTTTACTCTGTGTGCTGTCTTTTATAACCATTTGGGCATCAACCAAAGGAGGCTGTGTATTGTCTAACAGGTTGTGTTGCAAGAGAGGAATTCACAAGGAACGTATCTCACTGATCAACTTTCAACAGATCATTTGTTTCTCTTTCTTTCAGCTGACACTTACAGTGTTACTTCCTTGTTTCGTTGGGGACTTCATGTTACTGAGGCTTGTGCAAAATTGTCGCTTCAGACATTGATAACGTCCATGCCTTTTCCATGTGTTTTGTTCATGTCCGAGGTAGACTTGGTTGGCATGGGGGGTGGGGGGGGTCTAGCCTAGGGACCCTTACACACGCCTATCTCTCTCTCTCTCTCTCTCTATATATATATATATATATACACACATATATATATACATATACTTTTTTTTTTTCCACAATAAATCTTGCACTGCATGCTGGGAGTTTGATGGTGGTGAGCTTGGTTGGTCTGAGTGAGTTTTTCTTTAGATGTTTGTTTTCATCTTGCAGGAGCTTTCCTCTCCTCAGGAATTCTCTCTGCAGGAGGGGGAGATATAGGAGAGGTGGAGGAAGATCTCAGCCTGGGCGTCTATTGTCTTGTGTAGTCTGGAAGATGAGTGGATGATGGGGTGGGTGCAGTTTTCTCTGTAGTGGGGTCGGGTGGGCTGTCCCGGGCTCTGTGGGGCCGGGCGGCGCTGCTGCACTGGGCCCTGGTCCGGATGGGCCTGGGCCCCCTTTCCCTGGCGGGTTGCAGAGCATGGGGGTGCCTACTGGGGTCAGCGGGGGAGCTGGCCCCAGGGAGGGGTCACTTGCCCCTCCCTTTCTTCCCTCCCCATCTCCAGCTGCCTCCCTCTTCCCGCTCCACCACAATCACCCACACATGCAGGGCCTTGGGGTAGGGGTGTGTCACCAGGGTGCAGAGGAGGCATCCCCCCCCTCTGTCCCCTTCTGGCTGCCTCTGCCTCAATTTTATCTCACAACTTAGACATTCACATTACTCACACTCTCATAACACATACATATAGGATCTTGGGGGTGGGCTCACAACACGGACTCCAAATTACCATCAGGGTGTACACCTCACCCCTGGCGTCGTTGCCCACCTCTCAATTTTAAATACACGTAGACATTGAGGGCTATCAGGAGGGGCTATGCGCTTACCTGCAGCTCTCTGGCAGGTAGCTCCATGCCCTCCTGGGTTTTAATTGCACCTTAGAACACATATACATCAACACTACATATGAGCGGGTAGAGGGAGGTTTGGAGTCTTTTCACACCCCCGGTCTCTGCGGCCTGCTGGAGCGGGGGGGCTAGGAGGAGGAGTTGGCCGTCCGACTGGGGTCTGGGGTGTGGGGCCTCCCTGCTGCTGCGGAGTCGGGGCAGTCTGCTTCTCCCCACTGCAGGGAAAAGGGTAACACCACCTGGGTCTGGGTGCAGTTTCCCCCTCCAGGGGCAAGGGTACCTAGACCCGGTTCTTAGAGTACGCTTGGGGAGTGTGATTGTGTGTACAGCGTCTCTTTATGTCTGTCTCCACGTTGGTTGAGTGTGGAGTAATTGCTTATGAGAGCATGAGGGTGGGAATGGATGTTTGTATTTGAGTGTGCCTGTATGTCTGTGTCTATATGTCAGGTTGGGTATCAGACGCCACCTCTCTGGGGACATCTCAGGCCTTCCAAGGTTTGGAGGCCTATCTCCCCCCACCACTTCCCCTGCCGGTGGCAGACGCCCTCAGACATCGATGCGTTGGTGGTTCTTTGTGTCCGGGGGTGGGCGTCCGGGTACACACCGGCTCACTCCTTGGTGGCTGCTTATCGGGGCCTGGAACCTGGGGCTCGCTCGGGCCACTTCGGGGGTGGGGTGCCCTCGGCCTCTCGGCCTGGGGCTCAGTCACTCAGGCACAGCTGGCTGCCGGCGGAGCTCACGGACACGTCACTGCAACCCCCCCTGGCTTCTGCTCCGCGGCTGCTGAGTGATCCCTCATCTGGGACTCTCCTCAGCTCTTTCTGGGATAGTGGCGCGGATGCCCCTCTGTTGGTCTTCCTTGGTCTCTTGTGTTCTGGGGGCCTCTGGATGTCTGGAGTTTTGATCTCCTCCATACCTGCTTCATGCCCTGGAGGATGGGACTGTGGCCCCCCACACCCTCTAGCAGATCATTACATTAAGGAACCTTTTAAATACAAGCGCGCTCATGCTCACAGGTGTACACACAGGTGATCACACACACAAACTACACCCTTTTTGGCTCCTACCTCAAAGCACACTGTGCGCTGTCGATCTTACGTGCTGCACAATAATGTTTAATATTAAGTATGTAGTGTTATATTCCCATATATCATTGTGATGTTGTTTATTCTATTACTCTCGTTTTCTTCTGCTTGTTTTCTTTTTTCTTTCTCAACAGGTGATCCAGGTGATCGATATATGTATTTTTTGTCTGCTTATTTTGTTGGTTTTTGTTTTTTGCCCTTTATCCCCGTCCCTCTTCTCCGCTGTTTTTTTTTTTGTTTGTTTTGTTTTTTCCCCCCTCTTTCTTTCTCCCTTTTCTTTCCCCCTGTCCCGTATCTAGCAAGTAAAAAAAAAATAATAAAATAAAATAAACAATAAAAGGTAAATCAAATGGACCATTACGGCAAGGCTGGGATGGTCCATTTGGTAAAGTAAATCCGTTGGGCATCTTTCTTCGCCTTTAGACAATAATTCTGATGGCAAAAGAACCAAACGGGACAGGTATAAAAAAAAAAAAAAAAAAAAAAAAAAAAAAAGATGTTTGTTTTTCAGTTTTTATCGCTGTGTTTATTTTATGATTGTTTCATAGCTGTTTGTGATTGTGTAGATTGTTTTTCGTTTTGACAAAAGCATCTTTGAAGCATGGAGTCAGGGTGTTGCTGCAGCCAAGCACCACTGTTGAGCAGGTGTTTTTTTCACTGTAGGAGATCAGGTGGGACATGGAAACATTTCATACACTTCACGTATGAATAAAGCGGTTGTCATATTCTTAAAAGAGCAGGCGTTTGTCAATCAGCTCATAGAGAGCGGCCTGTATTTAAATGATGAATTCATGTGTGTTTCACCCCTCGCAGTGCCCTCCACCCAAATCACTGTGTCGGAGGTGCCTCCATTTATTCCCAATGCGGCTTTGGAGCAAGAACTGAAGCGATTTGGGAAATTTGCAAGTGGCTTCCGGACAGTGAGTCTGGGCTGTAAGGACGCCAAGTTAAAGCATGTTCAGTCCCTTCGGAGGCAAGTTCATGTTTTTAGACTCCCCCACACAGACACTGGATGTCTCCTTCCGTGTCAAACATGAAGAAGGGTTCTACATGGTGTTTCCGGGAATACGAAATGTTTTGAGTGTGGAGATGTGGGTCATAAGAAAGTAATGTGCCCTCACAGACAGCTTGCAGCGGGACCTGCTGTGGCTGATAGTGGGGAGGGGGTTAGCGGGCAGCAGGCGCTAAACGTGGCTGCGCCTCCGGCGCGGGGTGAGACCGCTGTTGCCCCGGCTGAGGCTGTGCCCCTAGTGCGGGGCCAAGCCGCTGTTGACCTGGCTGGAGCTGTGCCTCCAGAGCGTGGTGAAACTGTCCTTTTTGGAGAGGACGCTGCGCTAAGGGTGCGAGGTGAAGTCGGTGTTTCTCCCGCAGACGCTTCAGCTTTGGTGTGGAGTGAGGTAAGTGGTTGCATGACTACAACTAAGTCGAAAGAGAGGGTGGAGGCTGAACCTACGGTCAGTACAGCACAGAATGGTGATGAAATGAGGAGGTCAGAGTTGGATGTAGCGTGTGTTGTTGCCCCGGGGGAAGGAGAGGTGGAGGAGCAGCAGAGCAGGACGTCTGCTGGTTGTTATGGTAACGATGCGAATGACATGGAGTGTGATTCTGACTCTGATAAAGTTTCTGTAGCAGACAGTGTCTCTCAAAATGCAGATTTGTATTCTTTGGAGGAAATCGTTGCTTTACTGGATGACACCTTTGGTAAAAAAGTGAATGTTGAGGAGTATTTTCCTGATTTCAAGAAATTCATTCGGTCAGCTATGACTCTTCAGAAAGTTGTGGGGTTGGACTTACTGGATGTTAAAAAGCGTTATCGCCTTAAGAAACATGTTACTGGTCTGAGGAAACAGTTGAAGCGTCTGAATCGATAGAGAAAATGAAGTTTTCACAATAAAACGTCATGACCATACAACACTGCTGGGTTTTTCTGTTTGCTTTCTTGATGGCTTCCTCTTATGTGCAGGGGTTGAGGGTGGCCTCCTTGAATGTGAATGGGTGCAGGGATGCAAATAAAAGAGCCTTATTAGCAGAAGTAATCAAGCAGAAGAGACTAGATATAGTCTTTCTCGAAGAAACGCACACTGACAACACAAATGAAATAGACTGGGATCTGTGGTGGGGAGGGCAGCAATTTCTTAGCCACGGGACAAATTTTAGCGCAGGAGTTGCTATTTTATTTTCTCCTTCTCTAAATGCAAATATTACTTTCAGCATGGAGATGGTACAGGGTAGAGTCCTTTAATAGCTGAAATAGAAGGTTTTATTTTTATTTTTGTTAATGTCTATGCACCAACCTTAGAGTCTGAGCTTAAGATTTTGTTTAAAACATT
Source organism: Pelmatolapia mariae (assembly GCF_036321145.2). Classification (NCBI taxonomy): domain Eukaryota; kingdom Metazoa; phylum Chordata; class Actinopteri; order Cichliformes; family Cichlidae; genus Pelmatolapia; species Pelmatolapia mariae. The sequence continues at coordinate 38,891,453 of NC_086235.1, forward strand.
AAAAGAAAAATTAAGTGGTGCTGCTCAAGGGGACTGTATTGTGTTGGGTGGGGACTGGAATTGTTGTCTTGACTTTACTTTGGATAGGACTGGGGCAGAGCCGCATCTTCAGTCATCTCCTGCTTTATCAGATGTTCTACAAAAAATTAACTTGGTTGATGCGTGGAGGATGAAGCATCCTTCAGCCTGGGTGAAAGTAACTGATGGCAGAGTTAGTGCAGCGAGATTAGACAGGTTTTATGTGTCTGTTTCGTTTACTGCTTGAATTGTTAACTGTCAGTGTTTTCCTGTTGTTTTTACAGATCATTGCTTAGTTTTAATGGAGCTGTTTCTATCTACCACCAGCAAATCCAAATCTTTCTGGCGGTTTAATATAAAATTATTGCATGATCGGATTTTCTGTGAAAATTTTAGGTTTTTTGGGGGATTACTGGAGATCAAGGAAGGATGATTTTAATTCCCTTACTCAATGGTGGGAGGTAGGAAAGGCCCAAATTCGGATGTTTTGTCAGCAATATGGTTTTAGTTTGACAGCCAATATCAAGAGAATTGTGCAGGAGTTAGAAGAAGAGATAACACATATGGAGAATGTCTCTGGTTCACAATTAGATCAGCAGAATAATGACTGTTTAAATTCTAAAAGACAAGAGCTTAATCATTTTCTACATGAGAGAGCTAAAGGAGCTTTGGTTCAAGCATGCTTCACCAGACTCCAGGACATGGATGCTCCAACCACATTTTTCTTTAATTTGGGGAAATCTGTGGTCCAGAGAAAGTAAATGGTGTTTCTTCTGCTTTCGGATGGAAAGGTGACCACAGATCCGGCTGAGATGAGAAGGCATGCGGTGGACTTTTACACAGACTTGTTTAGCGCGGATAGCTGTGATGTGGACTCTGCTTCAGAACTTCCGCAGGGGCTTCCTCAGCTGAGTCCAGGGGATCGGGACGTCTTAAACAGGGATATCACCTTGTATGAGCTGTCTGCGGCGGTGTCTCAGATGGCTTTATGCTAAGCTCCAGGAATAGATGTTTTACTGTCAGACTTTTTTAAGCACTTCTGGAGTCTTCTGGGTCGGGACCTACTGGATGTGTTTAAGGAATGTTTTAAAGAAGGGCTACTTCCAGCTTCCTGCAGGCGTGCAGTTATCTCTCTCATACCAAAAAAGGGAGATTTAACACTTCCTAAAAACTGGAGACCAGTGGCCCTTTTATGTGCAGACTACAAGATTCTCTCCAAGGTTTTATCAAACAGAGTGAAAATGGTCATTGAACTGTTGACTGGTTGTAGATCAATCTTACTGTATTCCAGATAGGTCTATGATTGATAACTTATTTTTAAAGAGAGCTGTATTTGATATTTGTAAAGTGTATAATGCTAAAGTTGGCATCGTATCTATTGATCAGGAGAAGGCTTTTGACCGTGTGGACCATGCTTTTCTTTTTTCCACCTTGAAGACCTTTGGTGTTGGGCAGGGGTTTCTGACTTGGGTGAAGCTGTTGTATAGCGATGCTTGCTGTGTTGTGAAGGTGGGAGGAGGGTTGAGTTGTCCTGTGCCAGTTCGGAGAGGAATTAGACAGGGTTGCCCTATCTCTGGATAACTCTATAGCATTGCTATTGAACCTTTTCTCTGTAGACTGAGGAGCAAGTTGAGGAGTTTCTCTTTGTCAGATCTGGCTCAGAGCCCTCCTGTTGTTGTGTCAGCATACGCTGATGATGTTAATGTTTTTATTAAGGATCAAAGGGATGTGCAGGAATTAAAGGAATGTCTGGTTTTATATGAAAAAGCTTCTTCAGCTAGGGTTAATTGGGATAAGAGTGAGGCCTGTTTGGTGGGGCAGTGGAATTTGTCGAGTATTCCCAAACTTCCAGGGAACCTTCGCTGGGGTCAAAGGGGTATTAAAACTCTTGGGGTTTACTTGGGGAGTGATGACTTTTTGAAGCAGAACTGGGAGGGAGTGCGGGAAAAGGTGGAGGCTAAGCTGTCTAAATGGAACTGGTTGCTCCCCTACCTGTCCTACAGGGGTAGAGTTTTAATAGCTAACAGTCTAGTTGCCTCATCTTTATGGCACAGATTACTTGTTTTAGTGCCACCACCCGGTCTTCTGGAAGAGTTGCAGCAGCTTCTGGTGAAGTTTGTCTGGTCAGGTCAGCATTGGGTTTGTGCGGCGGCCCTGTATCTTCCTGTGGCGGAGGGGGGACAAGACCTAATAAATGTTTTGTCCAGAACTGCAACCTTTAGACTACAGATGGAACAGAGGCTGCTGTATGGCCGTGGCTACGGCTGGCTGACTTCTGCTCAGTTGCTTCTTAGGAGAGCGGGCCGGCTTGGATTGGATAAAGAACTCTTTCTTCTAAAATTGGATAAAGTGGATCTGTCTGGACTTGTGCCATTTTACAGCTCGGTGGTTAACACCTGGCGGATACTGAGGGTAGCACGCACTCCTGATCCTAGACCTGGGATGTGGCTTGTTGAGGAGTCGCTGTTTTTTAATGACTTATTTCCAGGCACTATGTTTTCTTCTGCTACAATAAGGAGCAAGTTTGTGGAGGCTGGCATTATCAAGTTGGATCATGCATCATTCGATCAGAGCTTCCTGACCTGCTGTCCATCTATACCAAGCAGTGCAAGACCAAAGCCACGAAGATTATGATGGACCTCTCCCATCCCAACAATGGACTCATCTAACTGTTGACGTCTGGGAAGTGTTTCTGCTGCCTTAAGGCCAAGACAGTGAGAATGAGGAGGGGCTTCTTCCCCCAGGCTATTCGGACCCTGAACCAGGTGTAGGATTGGACTTTAATACATCACGTCACCGTACGCACTCTGTTTATTTGCACATTTCTTATAATTGCACACTTCTTATAATTTATTTTTTAAATCGTTGTTTGCACGTTCTTTTTTACTATGAATTTCTAAATTCAAAATATGTAAACTTTTGTAAATGTCCTTACTGTAATTTAATGGTCGGGCATTGCACAGCAACAAGAATTTCACCACATGTCGTACTGTGTATGGTTGTGTGTGTGACAAATAAAATTTGAATTCGAGGAAAGTTGATTTTTGCAGTAAAACCACCCTAACCCTTTTCTATTTCACTATAAAGGACTATCTCTGATCATAATTAGGTTTGCTGTATAGCTTTTGTTTTTAAAATTGTTTATTATAAAGAGGTTTATGATACAGGTGGTATTTTTTAAGTAAAAGGCCGTAACCTGGTTTGTTACGGTCACCATATTTCATACAGAGAAGTTTTGGCACTCCAAAGCTGCCAGTATTATACTGTAAATTGAACGAAACCTTCATAGAGGGGGGGGTACCCTGACAGTACCCCCCCCTTCAAAGGCCGGCACCCGACGGCCGAAAGAGAAAAAGACCAGAACAGGGCGGGCAGAGGGGGCCCAGGACGGAGGGACGGAGTCCAAGCAGAGACAGTTCAGGTGGGCGGCCGCTAGGAAGACGGCGGCGGCCACTGAGCAGTTCAGGTGGGCGGCCGCGAGGAAGACGGCGGCGGCCACTGAGCAGTTCAGGTGGGCGGCCGCGAGGAAGACGGCGGCGGCCACTGAGCAGGTCCGGTGGGGGGCCACGCCGGCGTTGACGTCCAGAATGTGGCTTGGGCGACAGCGTGGCAGAGGCTGGACCAGGCGAAGCAGACGGCGAAGCAGAAGCCGAGGCTGGACCAGGCGAAGGCGAAGCTGAAGCAGAGGCTGGACCAGGCGAAGGCGAAGCTGAAGCAGAGGCTGGACCAGGCGACGGCGAAGCTGAAGCAGAGGCTGGACCAGGCGACGGCGCAACAGCTGCAGGGCCAGCGGGCGCGGAAACCCCTGGCTGGAGACAGGTAGGGCCAGCGGGCGCGGAAACCCCTGGCTGGAGACAGGCCGGGCCAGCGGGCGCGGGAACCCCTGGCTGAGGAACGGCCGGGCCAGCGGGCGCGGGAACCCCTGGCTGAGGAACGGCCGGGCCAGCGGGTGCGAAAACCCCTGGCTGGAGACCGGGAGAGCTCACAGCTGGCTCTGGATGCTGTGGCTTCGGGTCCGGGAACTGGAATGGATGGTGAATGAGGGAGCTGGACAGCAGGAGAGTGAACTGGCTGGACTGGGAGCTGAACAGCAGGAGAGTGAACTGGCTGGACTGGGAGCTGAACAGCAGGAGAGTGAACTGGCTGGACTGGGAGCTGAACAGCAGGAGAGTGAACTGGCTGGACTGGGAGCTGAACAGCAGGAGAGTGAACTGGCTGGACTGGGAGCTGAACAGCTGGAGAGTGAACTGGCTGGACTGGGAGCTGAACAGCAGGTGAGGAAACTGACTGGACTGGAAGCTGAACAGCGGGTGAGGAAACTGACTGGGCTGGAGGCTGAACAGCAGGCGTGTGAACTGACTGGAGTGGGGATGCTGAGGGATGAACAGAGGTAGGCGAAGCTGACGACGGAGCTGAGGTTGGTGTGGCTGATGGCTGAGCTATAGACTGAGCTAGTGAGGGAGATAAAGCTACAGCCTGGGCTAGTAGAGCTGGTGCCTGAGCAGGGGACACCTCAGCTAGCCTAACCAGGGATAGTGCGAGGGCATGAAAGGCTGTATCAGGAGGTGGATGGAGAGGTGAACTGACAGGTGGAGAGGCTAGCTCTTCCGTGCCTCTAGGGAGGTCAGGCTGGGTTCTGGCTGCCCTCAGCCTGGGCGCTGGGACAGGCACGAGAGGTGGCTGGACACCAGTCACCCCCACCCGAGAAACAGGAGTGGGTGTGGAAGTAGACTGGGTCACAGCTGCCCTCGTCCTGGGAGCTGGAACAGGAGTGGTTGCTGGCTGGGCCCTAGCCATCTGAGGTGGTGTTCTAGGGACAGGCTGAGCCTTAGCTGTCTTCACCTGAGAAGGTGAAACGGTGGAAAAGGAAGGCCGAATCTGGGCCGCCATGCTGGCAGGAAATGGCTGAGTGATGGGTGTGGAAATAGTGACTGGGTGTGTGATACTGGTGGGTTTATCAGGAATTGTTCTGGTCTTTCTGCCACCAGTATTTACAGTCTTTGACTGAACAGTCTTTGGGGGAGCATAGCAGAACAAATCTTCCCAGTCCACAGAATCCTCCAGGAGGGAAACATCCCATGAATCAGAGATGGGTTTATTTGTGGTTTTAAGTGAAGGATCGAATGAGGGTGGAAAACAGTCACTGGAACTCACCACCGGGAATTGCTGGAAATAGTCCATTTTATGGCGGCGTGAGCGCCGCTTTCTCCGGGAAGAGGAAGCGGGCGGGGTACACATCCGAGCCTCTGGCGCGGGAGCCTCTGTTGAGCCGAGGTGGGAGGCGGAGCCGCTGTGCCGTGGCGAGGTTGAAGGTCCGGTGAATGAGGCAGATGGCGTGTGAGCGAGGAGCGGACCCGCGAGAGAGGGAGCCGCCGAAGCGCGGCGCGAGACGCCCACTCTCCGCGGCAGATGCTCCGGTGCAGGTGGGGCAGCAGGTGGGAGAACGCGGTGTCTCCGAGGCCCGCCCAGAGCCAGGCGTGTTCCCTCGAAGATGTGCTCTCGCTCTGCGAAGAGCCGCTGTTTCACCTTAAGCTTCTCCGCCCAAATGGAGAGCGCTGCCTCCTGCCGCTCAAAAAGGTCCGAGTCCGCTGGGTCAAAAGCTGGTCGTGTCATTCTGTCAGGTGTGTCGTGTGTGGAGGCGAGGAAGTGACCCAAACGCAGGACTCGTGGATAGTGAGGAACTGAAGATGGTTTATTATGAAGCGTGGATGAACAGGGCAGGAACGAAGGACTGACTGGCTGAAAGACTGGATGGCTGACTGACTGAACTGAACATACATACGGAGAGACGACATCAACATCAACATCAATGACACGACAGTGAATGAGTGGAAACAGAGGACTTAAATACACAGACTGATGAGGATGATAATGAGAGACCGGTGAGTACACAGCTGAACATAATCTGGCTAATGACACAAGAGACGAGCTGACACAGGAAAAGCAGGAAGTGAGAACATTGATATGGCAACAGAAACAAAACGTGACAAAACTGAAAGCACTGGGTCACCGACCCAGGAACCCTGACACTGTGAATAGGTGTACAACAAAGACACATTCTTAGACAATGCAATAGGCCGTCCAATTAATTAGGTTGGTTTTGAATGTAACATTGAAATGTGTACCGAGCTGAACTGAGGATTGCAAATGTGGAAATGGCTGACTAGATTTGACTGCGGGATTTTCCGTAAACATTCATTAAAAGGCACTGTATGCATCACATTAGGACTTTGTCTGATGTTTGTGATTAAAGTGTTAGTTTGCTTGTTCTATAATCATGTTCAGGTGCAATTTATTTCATTGGTCGATTAAAGAAGACATGAGGCAGAAAATGTAAAGAATAAACAAAATAAAAACAAATCCAACTAAATGAACAGTAATGTAGGAGGCCAAAACTCAAAAACCTGGGTCCAAGATCCAGGATCACGACAAATGACTTAAATTGTTAGACAGCGGGTCACGCAGGCGGTTGAGCAGAGTTTCTCTGATACACCGGTTACATTGTCATCCCCTATGTAGCCGGTGTATCAGAGAAACTCAGGAGAGTTTTCTCCAAGCACGACATCCCGGTGCATTTTAGACCCAGCAACACACTCAGACAAAAACTGGTTCACCCGAAAGACAAAACTCCTAAACACAAACTTACACAAATGTGGTGTATGCTGTACAGTGCAGCGAGGAATGCCCAGACCTCTACATTGGAGAGACCAAACAGCCACTTCACAAGCGCATGGCACAACATAGAAGAGCTACCTCCACAGGACAAGACCCAGCAGTCCATCTGCATCTTAAGGATAAAGGACACTCTTTCGAGGATGCCAGTGTTCACATTTTGGACAGAGAGGACAGATGGTTTGAAAGAGGAGTGAAAGAGGCCATCTATGTCCACTGTGAGCGACCATCTTTGAACAGAGGCGGGGCTTACGACACCAACTGTCTGCCATCTATAATCTAGTTTTGAGATCCTTCCCAGACGCCTTAACGCCCACTCACATCCTGGGCTATCTGACCTCAGGAATTCACATGACAAGGTGGGGCCAGGTTTCACAATGAGCTCACCCGAAACCCTGGCTGATTGTGACCCACACCCGCTTTCACACCTCGGCTCGTGTGATTAGGTAGAGGATCATCAGGGGGTCCTTTTGTCCCTCTTTGGGGGGATACCCCCACTGGGTTTAAATCTGGGACTCTCAGCCATTTGACCTTAGAACTGAAGAAACTTCTCGGATGAGAGGTGAAACGTCTTCAAGCAACTTAAACAAGTCTAGACGCTTTTCTTTCCAAGCTCCTTAGACTACTTGGAGAAAGACGTTTCTTCAACATGCAAAATTTAGGATCATCCAACCATGCCTGCTGCTTCTCTGCACGATTATGTTAGCTGAACAGAAATTAATTGTGCAAGAAAACACACCTGTGTGTGTAGGTTTAATGCACATTTGGGAGAACTAGAACAAAATTAATGCATAAAGCGTCTACGACCCTGCTTATGGTTTCCACAAAGCATAAAAATAAACCAAAAACACTGACGCAAAAGCTTGAGCAAGCAGATGGCTCACACAAGATTTAATTCAAAATCATTTTAAGGATCAGTTTCAAACAAAGGGTCAAAAGGAGATCAAAAAGTACACTTTAACCTTACAACCTTGTTCAGTCAATTATGTTTGTTCAGTTGAGAGCTAATAGAGAGACAACAGAAAATGAACCACATGGACATTTATTTACAACAAACTGGAAAAAACACTTTGGGAAAGACACTAAGCTCCACTCAGTGTGCAGAGATCACTGCCACCCTTATAATTGCTGATTATTGCTATAAGGCCAGAACAGAGGAACGAGGTCTTTGAAAACAGAGAAGGAAGTCCGCTCCTACAGTCTTCCTGACCAGGCCAAGGTAGTAGCTGAGAAAGCGCAAAAACTTAATTTAATTCTACTCAATTCAGTTTTATTTATACAGCACTCAGTCACAACAACAGTCACCTCAAGGGACTTTATATTGAAAGGTAAACCCTACAATTTGTCACGGACCCTGCTCTGGAGGACTCGGGGGTCCGTGAGCAGGATGGATTATTATTATTATTATTATTATTATTGTTATTATTATTATTATTGGTATTATTATTGGTATTATTATTATTGGTATTGTTGTTGTTATTTGGGGATGTGTGTTTTTCTGCACTATGCTGTGTTGTTCGGTGTTCCACTCATTATTTGTAGAGGCAGGGTGTGGGTGTATACATGTGTGGCTGGAGGATGGAGAACAGCCACATGCAGGCCTGATGGGTGTGGCCCTGCAGGCGGACTGGCCACACCTGAAGTTCCTGCCACACACCTGTTGGTGATCAGGGCTCGTCGGGGGAGCTACTTAGGAGAGTGTTGGAGCACCCACCGGCGTGGGATCATTGCATTGTCATCCCAAGTTAGTGTGTGTGAGTTTAAGTCAGTTCGTGTGTGCCGCGGGGGTCAGTGTTGACGGCTGTTTCTGTGGTTTTCCTGCAGGAGGAAAAGTGGACCGGAAAGGCAGCACGCACGGGGTGTGCGGAAACACGACAGCGGGGAGCACGAGCACAGACGTCGGAGGGGAGCACACACACGGGAGTCAAGGGAGTGACGGGGAGTTATTGTGTTTACAGCCTTCACTGTAAATAAAGTGCACTGTTTGCATCGCAGAGTCTGCGTTTTGGGTCCTCCTTTCCCCACATCCCCACGGTCTGCCTGGCGGACCGTGACAGAATGATCCCACCAACCACCATGGACCCAGCAAACTCAGGAGTTGCCACGGAGGAGAAATCGCCCTCGCAGCTATGGGATTACTGCCAGAGCGTAATCCAGGCTGTAGACCCACACAAGAGACATATACAGGTAGTGTTCTTTGACAATTATCTCTCATCCACTACCTTTACCTTGAACTTTTTGGACATTAACACACTTAAGCCATTGGTCACTAGTTTAAGGGAGAGCTCTTGTTTTGAATTATTCGGCTTGGGTGGCCCAAGCGAGGAAGGTTCGGCTGCTCTCCTAGAGGCGCTAGCCGCTTGGTTTTTCACGCATCGGCGGAGGGCTTTCCCGTCGATGCTTGCGGCACAATTGTTTGATCCTCCATTACAGAAGGGAGGTCGCACTCGCCATCATCACCCCATTACACCTCAACCCACTCCTGCGGTTTCAGCCCGGTCAGCTGGCGACGGACCGACAGCACTCATTACCGCAGTGAGTAAACCAGACTCATTTGTTTCAATTAATCTTGTCATTGAAAATCGAAACACAGATGAACAACAGAGGAGGGTTTCCATGCTCCCGGCTCCGCCTTCACGGAGGAGAAGGCGTCCTCGCAAGCAGCGTTCAGCCACATCTACACTCACTCCTGTGCTTGTTGAAGACTCAGGACCAGCGGCTCTGGACGCCACGTTGGAGGTCGATGTGCCTGCTGGACCACTTCTGCCATCGTCTCACTCGTCTGTCCCTGCATCGCAGTCCAGTCTACTGGAGGTAGCTGCCACACCATCTTCACCTCCGCCCTCTGCAGCTATTTCTCCACCAGCGGCTCATCAGACTGCAGCACTCTCAGCTTCACTAACCACATCACCTACTCTGCCTTCATCTTCGCCACCTGCCGCCACTGCATCACCATCTTCACCTCCGGATCGACCATCTACAGCCGCTCCACAGCCGGAGGAGGAGCTCAGCGAGCCGGAGCAGGAGCAGCTCAGCGAGCCGCCAGCTGACGAGCAGCCAGCTGAGGAGCAGGAGCAGCTCAGCGAGCCGCCGGAGCAGGAGCAGCTGTGCAAGCCGGAGGAGCTCGCGCCATCAGCTGGGGAGCAGCTGAACAAGCCGGAGGAGCTCGGCGAGCGGGAGAGGCCGGCGCCGCTGCCGGAGGAGCTCGGCGAGCGGGAGAGGCCGGCGCCGCTGCCGGAGGAGCTCGGCGAGCGGGAGAGGCCGGCGCCGCTGCCGGAGGAGCTCGGCGAGCGGGAGAGGCCGGCGCCGCTGCCGGAGGAGCTCGGCGAGCGGGAGAGGCCGGCGCGCTGCCGGAGGAGCTCGGCGAGCGGGAGAGGCCGGCGCCGCTGCCGGAGGAGCTCGGCGAGCGGGAGAGGCCGGCGCCGCTGCCGGAGGAGCTCGGCGAGCGGGAGAGGCCGGCGCCGCTGCCGGAGGAGCTCGGCGAGCGGGAGAGGCCTGCGACGCCTGATGAGGAGCTCGGCGAGCACGAGGAGCGCCCATCATCGAGAGAGGAGCTCGGCGGGCCGGAGGAGCACGCACCGCCATCAGAGGTCGGCGTGACGGAGGGACCCGCTCAGCCAGAGCCGGAGGTCAGCGTGTCGGAGGGACCTGATCTGCCTAAGCAAGGGGTCAGGGTGCAGGAGGCATCTCCACGTTCAGCGCGCCCTCCACGCCGTCCACGTTCAGCGCGCCCTCCACGCCGTCCACGTTCAGCGCGCCCTCCACGCCGTCCACGTTCAGCGCACCCTCCACGCCGTCCACGTTCAGCGCGCCCTCCACGCCGTCCACGTTGGGCACGTCGGGGATCTTGGGCCTTTCGACTCTGCCGCCCGCCGGAGCTGCAACGCCGCCACCACCGGGTCCGTGGCCGTCCACCGGAGCTGCAGCGCCGCCACCACTGGACGCTTGGCAGGCCACCAGAGATGCAGCACCGCCACCACTGGATCAGTGGCAGGCCCCCAGAACTGTTTCGTCACTGCTACTGGACCCATGGCCGTCCGCCAGAGATCCAGCGTTTCCACCAATGGACTAGAGGTAGGCCTCCTGAACTGTTTTCGGCCTCTGCCTACCCATAGCAGGTCTCACCTGCTTTGCTGTCCACCGGGTCGGCCGCCAGAACTGTGTTTACTGCCATTAGGGCGGGGGTTGGACTAATGAACGGAGTTTTTTCGTTTTTTGTTGGGTAGTGGTGTGATCGGAGGGGTTTTGGGGCCCTCCGTCCTGGACCCCCGCCGCCCGCCCTGGGTTGGTTTTTCTGTTTTTTGCTTTTTTGTTTTAGGGTCGTCGGGAGCCGACCCTTAGAGGGGGGGTACTGTCACGGACCCTGCTCTGGAGGACTCGGGGGTCCGTGAGCAGGATGGATTATTATTATTATTATTATTATTATTGTTATTATTATTATTATTGGTATTGTTGTTGTTATTTGGGGATGTGTGTTTTTCTGCACTATGCTGTGTTGTTCGGTGTTCCACTCATTATTTGTAGAGGCAGGGTGTGGGTGTATACATGTGTGGCTGGAGGATGGAGAACAGCCACATGCAGGCCTGATGGGTGTGGCCCTGCAGGCGGACTGGCCACACCTGAAGTTCCTGCCACACACCTGTTGGTGATCAGGGCTCGTCGGGGGAGCTACTTAGGAGAGTGTTGGAGCTCCCACCGGCGTGGGATCATTGCATTGTCATCCCAAGTTAGTGTGTGTGAGTTTAAGTCAGTTCGTGTGTGCCGCGGGGGTCAGTGTTGACGGCTGTTTCTGTGGTTTTCCTGCAGGAGGAAAAGTGGACCGGAAAGGCAGCACGCACGGGGTGTGCGGAAACACGACAGCGGGGAGCACGAGCACAGACGTCGGAGGGGAGCACACACACGGGAGTCAAGGGAGTGACGGGGAGTTATTGTGTTTACAGCCTTCACTGTAAATAAAGTGCACTGTTTGCATCGCAGCGTCTGCGTTTTGGGTCCTCCTTTCCCCACATCCCCACGGTCTGCCTGGCGGACCGTGACACAATTATACGTAAACCGAAAAAACCCAACAATCATATGACCCCCTATGAGCGAGCACTTTGGTGACAGTGGGAAGGAAAAACTCATTTTTTAACAGGGAAGAAACCTCAATTGGCAATTGGTATGGGGAGTTTGTGCTGATGGTGGTGAAGTTCTGGGAGCAAATCTTACAGCCTATGTGGAGCAGATAAGGAACCTGGAGGACTGGTGCCAGGAGAACAACCTTCCTTCTAAATGTCAGCAAGACCAAGCAGCTGATTGTACACATGCACAAAATCAAATCAAATCAAATCAAATCAAATCAAATCACTTTTATTGTCACGTCACATGTGCAGGTACACTGGTACAGTACATGCGAGTGAAATTCTTGTGTGCGAGCTTCACAAGCAACAGAGTTGTGCAAAAATACAATAACGTAAAACAAGCAAAATATAAGAATGGCTAAATCTGAAAGTAATAAATATATGTACAATATATAAGATTATATGCATTACTGGATGTGTATACTAAATATGTTTTTCTACGTGTGTGTGTATACATATTTTACAAATGAAATAGAGTAAACAATAAAATAAGATATATAAAATATACAGAGGTTGGTAGTTGACATGTGCAAAACAGTGGCATTAATGTACAGTATGGAGTGCATAATGTTGAAGTTCCAGTAGTGAGGGTGAGGTGTCTATGAAGTGTTCAGCAGTCTGATGGCCTGGTGGAAAAAGCTGTCTCTCAGTCTGCTGGTACGGGACCGGATGCTGCAGAACCTCCTTCCTGATGGAAGTAGTCTGAAGAGTTTATGGCTAGGGTGACTGGAGTCCTTGATGATCCTCCCCGCTTTCCTCAGGCACCGCTTCCTGTAGATGTCTTGGAGGGAGGGAAGCTCACCTCCAATTATCCGTTCAGCACACCGCACTACTCTCTGGAGAGCTTTGCGGTTGTAAGCGGTGCTGTTGCCGTACCAGGTGGTAATGCATACAGTGAGGATGCTCTCAATGGCACAGCAATAGAAGGTCCTGAGGATGCGGGGGCTCATGCCGAATCTTTTCAGTGTCCTGAGAAAGAAGAGGCGCTGCTGCGCCTTCTTCACTGTTCTGTTTATGTGTACTGACAACGTGAGATCCTCGGTCAGATGTACACCAAGGAAGCGGAAGCTGCTCACTCTCTCCACAGCGGCGCTGTTGATGGTGATGGGGGCGTGTACTTCTCTGCACCTCCGGAAGTCCACTATCAACTCCTTTGTGTTTGCGACGTTGAGGGTGAGATGGTTGTCTCGACACCAGTGGGTCAGGGCGCTGACCTCCTCCCTGTAGGCCGTCTCATCACCGTTGGTGATAAGACCCACCACTGTAGTGTCATCCGCAAACTTCACAATGATGTTGGAGTTTCTAGTGGCCGTGCAGTCGTAGGTGTAGAGTGAGTACAGGAGAGGGCTCAGTACACACCCCTGTGGAGCACCAGTGTTCAGTGTGATGGGGGATGAGGTGGTGCTGCCCAGCCTGACCACTTGGCGTCTGTCAGACAGGAAGTTAAGGATCCAGCTGCCGAGGGAGCTGCTCAGTCCTAGATCCTGTAGTTTCCTGTCCAGCTTCGAGGGAACGATGGTGTTGAACGCTGAGCTGTAATCTACAAACAGCATTCTCACATACGTGTCTCTCTTCTCCAGGTGCGAGAGGGCAGCATGGAGTGTCAAGGCTATGGCATCATCAGTGGACCTGTTGTGGCGGTATGCGAACTGTAGAGGGTCCAGTGAGTCGGGTAGTGCAGAGCAGATGAAGTCCCTGACCAGCTTCTCGAAGCATTTGCTCACGATGGGGGTCAGGGCTACAGGTCGCCAGTCGTTCAGTGAGGAGATGGTGGAGGATTTGGGTACAGGGACGATGGTGGCCATTTTGAAGCAGGCTGGGACTACAGACAGAGAGAGGGAAAGGTTGAAGATGTGTGTAAACACTCCAACCAGCTGAGCCGCGCATGACTTGAGGACGCGGCCGGGAATCCCATCCGGACCAGTAGCTTTGCGTGCGTTCACCATCCTGAAGCACTTCCGCACATCCTCCTCAGACACAGTGTGCGCACTGACGTCATCCGCGGTGCGCACACTGTCCGGTCTCGTGGTGTTCGCTGTGTCGAATCTAGCGTAGAATACGTTTAGATCCTCACACAGAGAGGCCGTGGTCTGCGGTGTGCTGGTTTTCCCTCTAAAGTCTGTGATTGTGTTTAGTCCCTGCCACATACTCCGAGGGTTGTCAAAATGTTGCTCCACCTTGTCCCTGTACTCACGTTTGGCTGCTTTGATCGTCTTCCGGAGTTGGTAATGTGCGTGTTTGTAGTCCGATGTGTTCGCGGAGGCAAAAGCGGTGCTCCGTGCCGCCAGTGCTGTGCGAACATCTCTGTTAATCCAGGGTTTTTGATTTGGGAAGGATTTAACTGTTCTGGATGGGACGACATCTTCCACGCATTTTCTGATAAATCCGCAGACTGAGTCTGTGTACTCATCAATGTCTTTAGCAGCCACGTGAAACATTTCCCAGTCCGCGTGATCAAAAGAGTCCCGCAGCGTAGACTCTGATTGGTCCGACCACCGGTGCACCGCGCTCAGGGTTGGAGCTTCCTGTTTCAGCTTCTGCCTGTAGGCGGGTAGAAGCAGGATGGAGCGGTGATCTGATTGGCCGAATGGGGCGCGGGGGAGGGCTTTGTACGCATTCCGGAAAGAGGTGTAGCAGTGGTCAAGAAGCCGGTTTCCACGAGTGTTGAAATGGATGTGTTGGTGGAGTTTTGGTGAAACTTTCTTCAGGTTTCCTTTGTTAAAGTCCCCGGTCGTGATAAACGCCGCCTCTGGGTGTGCGGTTTCCTCACTGCTGATCGCGCTGTACAGTTCCCTGAGTGCTCGGTCAGTGTCGGCTTGTGGGGGAATGTAAACCGCCGTAATAATCATTGCTGTGAATTCCCTCGGTAGCCAGAATGGCCGGCACTTAACCATCAGGTACTCCAGGTCCGGTGAGCAGAAGGATTTGACCGGGTGCACGTTCGCATAATCACACCAGCTGTTGTTGATCATGAAACACACACCACCGCCTCTGCTTTTCCCAGTAAGATCCTGTGACCATCATAAAAAACAACGAAGCACTGATATCTCTGGACATCTACCTGAGCAAACCCATCTAAATTAACAAACATATTTTTGGTTGTTGAAGAGAACTACTCTGTAGCTGAATGAATGTGTGCTCTTACAGTAGCTGATGGTGGACATACTGAAGTCAGACTTGCACTAATCCATTGCTCAGTTTCCAAACACGAAAAGCCAAAAGTGTAACACACTTTAAAACAGATATGGAGTCAACTTTAAGGAGAAACAGGAATACAATAAATATGGTCTATGCACTGTAATTTACAACAAGCATTTTAACTGAATATACAGTTCACACCGTTAATGAATTGGTTATTAAAAATATAACATCTAACTGGGACAAGCAACAAATCCTGCCAGTAAATGAACCGCACCCTAGTACAGAGGGAGAATCTATGAACAAGCAACCCTGCTGAGCTTGCATTTCAGGAAGGAGACACATTTCAAGGAACCAGGAAGAAAACTATTAGGAGGTGGGTAAAGTAAACGCCAAAGGTGGTTCAGGCCAGCAGGTGGATGGGTTACACCTGATTCCAAGAAACAGAGACTGATTTATCTTGAGGCTAACAAAGCTACACCTGCCAAATCTAACACACCCTTCAACTTGTGGAATGTGTGTCACTGTGTGCTTTTGTTATGTTCACATCGTAGCCATCCTTATCTGTTTCCTGAAAGCAGTGTTGCTGAACAGAAGAAGAGCTTAATGACGAACACTATCTGTCTGGCAAAACAGTCGTACCTATAAGAGATTTGAATGGCTGCATGGGCCCGTTATAGCCATCTCACTTTCCCCTCCTCTCATTAAACTGTCGTGAAGAAACCAATACTTCCTGGAAACTGTACTTGGAGAAATGGTAAATTTTGTAAATGTCCTTACTGTAATTTAATGGTCGGGCATTGCACAGCAATAAGAATTTCACCACATGTCGTACTGTGTATGGTTGTGTGTGTGACAAATAAAATTTAAATTCAAGGAAAGTTGATTTTTGCAGTAAAACCACCCTAACCCTTTTCTATTTCACTATAAAGGACTATCTCTGATCATAATTAGGTTTGCTGTATAGTTTTGTTTTTAAAATTGTTTATTATAAAGAGGTTTATGATACAGGTGGTATTTTTTAAGTAAAAGGCCGTAACCTGGTTTGTTACGGTCACCATATTTCATACAGAGAAGTTTTGGCACTCCAAAGCTGCCAGTATTATACTGTAAATTGAACAAAACCTTCATAGAGAATTACTGTGAATAGGTGTACAACAAAGACACATTCTTAGACCATGCAATAGGCCGCCTAATTAATTAGGTTGGTTTTGAATGTAACATTGAAATGTGTACCGAGCTGAACTGAGGATTGCAAATGTGGAAATGGCTGACTAGATTTGACTGCAGGATTTTCCGTAAACATTCATTAAAAGACACTGTATGCATCACATTAGGACTTTGTCTGATGTTTGTGATTAAAGTTGACTCTCTCTCAGTGGTGATGGATGATGTTGCAGAAGGTTAGAACAAAGTTTGAGATTTCATTAACGTGAAAAAATAAAAATCACTCAACTATATTGTAGGAGCCTCGTGGTGTGATATGAGTCAGTGAACACTCCAGATGTTGTTTCACTGAAGAGTTAATCCATCCAAGCACAACGGCGTATACTGAACTACACAACACAGGTACGGTGGCTCATGACAGACACAATGGTGCACAATGATCCTTTAACCACCTGATCTACATATATGAATAATTGTCGTGAGTGTGTGCGTTAGTGTTGGACTGTGAGCTGTGTGCTGTTCCTGCTCTTCACTCTTTCTAGCAGCTTCTGTCCTGTAAAGGTTTGTCAGCTGCAGTGAATGTACAACAACAGCAGGAGATGTTTCTGGAGTCTAAACGCTCACAGATCCCACTTTGGTACTGACCTCAAACAACATGTTGTCATGGTGATAGCCTACATATTCATTGGCTCACAGTCAGTGTAGTTGTGTGTGCGCAGAGTAAGAAGATGCTGCAGACAGATGTTCCCACACACACAACAGTAAAACATCAGCCTGTGTGGACAGATGGATGCTTGAAGCTTCAAATGTCTGTTTGTGTCAACAGTTCAGTGAGCAGAAGATGAGCTGATCTCCAGAAGGCAGAAAGTGTTCTTCATCTACAAATGTGAAACTTTTCCTACAGAATCTGCAGCAACTATAAACATTTGTGTAGCTGCTGATCAATCCTACATCGCTGAGTGAATCTGAGCTCAGTCCTTCACACAGAGCAGCTTCAGCTCTGGGTCTTGGTGGATTTTCAGTTCAGGCACTTGTCTGTGAAGGTTCTCAGCCATCCAGGTCATTCTAGTCTAAGGATCATTAGGGGGTCCTTTTGTCCCTCTTTGGGGGGAAACTCCCACTGGGTTTAAATCTGGGACTCTCCACCATTTGACCTTAGAACTGAAGAAGCTTCTCGGATGTGAGGTGAAACATCTTCAAGCAACCGAAAGAAGTCCAGACGCTTTTCTTTCCAAGCTCCTTAGAGTTCAGGCACTTCTACAATGTTTCTGCTGGATTAGGATCCAGAGTGTGAGTTTGTTTGGTGTTTCTAAAACATATTATTATTATTATTATTATTATTATTATTATTATTATTATTATCATTATCATTATCATTATTATTATTATTCGGCCGTCCTTTGGAAGAACAACGTGTTTGCTTTGTGTCACAGTCTGACTTTGTCCTGAGACTCAGTGATGCTACAAGAGGAGCAGCAGTAGTAGGATTTAGAGCTGAGCTAATAGCACAAAATAAAATATGAGGTCTGTGACAGTGACAGTGTTGGGCCTTTAACAAATTTCCCACCTGTGGGACTAATAAAGGTCATCTTATCTTATTTTATCTTATCTTATCTTAGCTGACCAAATGAGATTAAAGAGTCTATAACATTTACAAAGTCATCAGTCAAGCAACTGAGGGTTTGAAGTTTCCATGCCGGTGTGATGTGTGTTGTGAAGGCTGCTGGTTAAACTGGGGCTCACTGTTTAAAGCACTGAGTGCTCATAGAGAGATGCTCCATGAGTCCCAGTACAGACTACAAACATGGTGGAAACTTAGCTTTGATATCCACACACTCTGCACGTCTGTGAGTAACTGTGATGAAGATGTGCAGAGATCTGTGTACAAACAGGAGAAAGACTGTAAAGACTCTGTGCTTCTAACAGCCTCTGTTAACATATGTGAGGCTGTTTGTTGTTGTTGCCATGGAGCTTTTCACTGTTTGGGTCAGCAGGTCATGTGATCAGGTTTGTTCTGTGAAAGCTCGACGATGGTTCAGTGTCAGGGTTTGTTTGCATTCATCAATAAATATCTAAATAAATCAAAGACTCAATGTTTTTTCTTTCATCATGTGACCTCTGCTCATCCATCTCTGTGTGTATCAGGATACATTTAGTTCATAATACTCAGAAAAATCAGAGTTATTACCTGTAATAAATGTGAAAGTAAAGATTCCTGCAGTGATAACCAGGCAGGACTGAAACACATCCAAGCTGTCACCACGGTAACAGCACCGTCCATCCACAGGTGAGGGGAGGAGCAAAAAGAGGGACTTTCACCATTTTATACTAAAAACACTCAACTAATATTTCTAATATGAAAACAAATAAGCCCACATTAATGTAAGCATTTATTAAATAATAATAATAATGATTTCCTCCTGATCTCATTTCCATAGCAGAGAAAACTGTGGTGTATATTGAGGTGGAGGGTGTGGTCTATGGCTCAGATGGAGAGTGAGGGTGGGGTCCTGTGTGCACCATAGCAGCATGCTGGGACTGCTGAGGGTGGAGGAGGGAGTGATGATGACATCAGAGCTGCAGCAAAGCAGTCAGCAGCACAGAGACCAGTGAATACACATTCTATGTCCAGACAATCTATTGTGTACGTGACTTTGAGCTATGGAAAGATTGCCTACACGCTTACAAAACACATATACCACGTTATTCATTATTATCTTTTATTTTGTTTATATCTTTTTTTTTAAGCTTTGGGTAGTGGCATTTGATTAGAACATTTATTCAACATATTACATATATAGTTTCAGTTAGGTTATTGCACACATGAGAGTGGCCTCTGCCCTCGCAGACAGAGTGCATTTTGAGGTCGACACACACACACACAGTCGTTAGACTCATGTTTATGTAAGAGTTCAAATAATAGTTTGCAAAACCTTGTAACTGCAAAATTGTGTCTGCATGAGGGACAGTTTGTTCCAGGAGATAAGTGAGGGCTAGAAGATTAACCGGAAGCACCTGGCCTCGAGACGGAGAAGATGTCCTTTCTAAATGTGTCAGAAGTCGTCAACAGAACATGTGTGGTTTTGAAACTTATGCGTGTATTGTATCTGCTTCATGCATGAGGGGGCGTCTAACCCTGATGTTATAAAAACAACTGCTTGTGTATTATTGGGCGCAGATCGGTGCCGACTGTGTGCAGTGTTCATCTCCCCACACGTGTGTTCATTAAAAATCATTGTTTGACCGACTCTTCTGGACCATGGTTGTTTTTGTACCCATCCTCAATATCTGAACCCGTAACAACAGTAAAGTGTTGTTTAACAGCTGTTTCATGGGTTTGTTTATGTGTCTGACAGTTCAGACTGAAATGGAGCGTCTGTGTTCCTGTCTAGCTATCTTTGTGAGGATCGAAATCTGCATTCTGTGTGTTACTGTGACAGTGTGTGTGTGTGTGTGTGTGTGTGTGTGTGTGTGTGTGTGTGTGTGCGTGCGTGCGTCTATGTGGTATGGATGGACAGTTGACCTGACACTGTACCTGGGCTACAGGGACATTTCGACTTTTTGGTGTGTATTCATGTGTCCCCCTAAAACATGAATTGTAAATGCATTTTTAAGTGTCTAAATAATAATTTTTTCTACTTCTTTTGAGGTCATTATTTATCTTTTGACCTGTATTTGCTTAAACTGTAGTGTAAATTCATTTATTAAACTATAATTAAAAGATTTTCTGATTTTCTTAAAAGTCCACCTATACCACTCACCTGATTTTTGTGTATTCCAGTGTATTGCACAGCGACGTTTCGAGTTAGACTGGATGTGTCTAAGTACTACAATTTAATACACATTTTCAATACACACGGCCGGAAGTCATTGTGATTGGTAGGCTATATATATAGGCGGTACCTACCGGAAATGATTTCGCGCGCGTGCCCTTTAACAAGTACATGTCGACGGCAATACGAAGACTGATTAAAAGCACAAAGGTAAGCCTTTTTTAATGTAAAATGCACCATGACTTTAATACTATATGAAATTATAGGTGCACAGGCTTATATTAAACTGCTTTAATATATGCTTTATGGACTGTTAGCTAGTTTTTGAAGAATTCCTCCACGGGAGGATGCAGTCTGTCATGTTTCTGCTGGAAGGGACAAACTGGGACTTGATATCCACTACATAAATGCCTTCAAAGGTAAGTTGGTCTTTAGTTTGGATTAGATTTGGAGTTTGTCACTTTGTCTTTTGTCACTCACTTGGTATGCCTCTGCAATTCAGGTCGGGGCATTTTCACGACTGTTCCATTCCAAAAAGGAGACTTCCTTTTGGAATACAGAGGTAAACTCATAACAAAAGACGAATGTGAGCGGAGACACAGAGTTTATCATGACAGCCTGAAGGTGTTCATGTTTGAATTCAAGTTTGATGGAAAACTCTGGTGGTGCGTATTATATCAGTGTAGTTTGATTAAGATTAAATTACACTTTGCTTTTGATTTATGAAAAAAAAGCTTCTTAACAAAAACTAGTTAAGCTAATACTTTTTTACCTAACCCCACAGTGTGGATGCATCTCAAGAAGATGGGTCATTAGGCAGACTTGTCAACGACAACCACATCAGTCCAAGTGCTAAGATGAAAATATTAAATATCAATGGAAAGCCCCATCTATGCTTATATGCAAGCAGAGACATAAGTCCAGGCGAAGAAATAGACTATAATTATGGTGACTCGGATTGGCCCTGGAGGTGCAAGGTATTTCTACAATTGTACTTTTTGGAACTGATAAATTGCATACCGTAAGCCATTTTTACATTTGTACGTACTCAAATTGGCTTAACGTGACTTAGGGCATCTAGTTTTCCATTCAAATTGAGTATCACCTACTGTGCCTGGGGTCACTATAGCAATGCAGCCGAGCATCCAGTGATATAAATGCCACAGCAAGCATGGATGTCAAGGTGACACAATGCCTGCTGCTCAGTCTATACTTTAGTGTTCAATTCAGGGATCATGCTGTTAATTTTGGTAGCCATTTCAAACATTTCAGAGTTTCAAAAATGATGGCTTGGATTTTCATGAAGGAGGCGCACTCATAACTTATCGAGTGACACCATTGACCAGCCACCTGTTGGCATTCAGTCTGTCTATGTCAAATTTTCTGATCACTTTGGATCACTTGGAACCTTGGTGCAGTAGTTACTGAAAAACTACATGGTACTATTACCCACTGGAAAAACCGGGGTAGGTACTAATGGAAAACAGGCAATTGTGATTGCTGCCACATCAGAGCCCTCTAAAAGCACTAAAAAAATATCAGCAGGTATGCAGAAATAAAAAATGGCTTTCGGTTTCTAAATGTTAACAGTGATTGATGTTTAATGTGATTCTAACCTCTTTAGTTAGATTCAGTTTAAATTTTGTCCCTCGGGGATAAATGGGCCCTAGTGATAGTTCGTTGCTGCTACAGGTGATTGTTTTACTGCTTTAGCAATGGCTTAAAAAAGATTAAAGAAATCACACAGACTATTTTTCTCTATATTCTCTATACATGACAGTGAATATTTTAAAGACATTAGCTTGAAACTTATCATTCTCATAGAGTTTCTTTAATGTTTCAAAAACCTCTTCAAAAATGCACTGTATTTTCATTTTCTATCTGTTACACACGAAGACTGAGACCAGCCAGATTCAGAAGACTGTGAGCTGCCTAAAGCCACAACCAAACTGCATTCCAAACAATGACCTGGACCTGAAACATCCAGAGCCTGAAAGGGTAAATATAATCCAGTGTACCACTTAATGAGCTAATAATTTAATCTATTATCATTCTTTATGGATGCTGTGTGTGTGTGTGTTTGGCAGTCACCTGGGTGTAATGTGATTTACATGGACCGTGGCTTGTAGGTCCTTTTCATTGTTTCAAAGTGCAAGTCTGGATAGCATCTGAGTGTTTGTGTGTGTTAACCACCCAAATGTGACTTAGGAGGACCACACTGTTATTGGGGGACTGCATCAAAGTTTGCTTCATAGTGACATCACTCTAGTTTTAGGAGGGGTCTTCTCTTATTTTTTGACAGTTTCACCTACAGCATGCAGAACTGACTGCATGTGCTTTGTTTCTATGTTGAAATGGTTTGAAACTCAGGCTTGAACATTAAGATAGATAGTACTATACAACTTCTTAACTTGTTTTAGGCACTTTTTACTGGTGTAGTGCATGGGTTCTCTCTGGCTGTGTACTCTGGCTTCTTCCCACAGTCCAAAGATGTAGCTTATGGGGTTAGGTTAACTGGTGATTGAAAACTGCCCTTTGGTGTGAATGCAAATTCTTCTCCTTCCATGTTAAACTGGTGATCTGTGCAGGTTGTACTGCCCTATGGTAGCTGGTATAGGCCCCAAACCTGCTACCCCACAATCCTGATAAGGATAAGTGGAAGAGGATGAATGATTGCAAAGGAATCGGTTGTTAATTGGAGTGAGAGGCTCTCGCAGGGTATCACACTGACAGACTCTACCACACGCACACCTATGGGCAATTTAGAATTAGGGGAAGGGGACTGAGCCTGCCACCTCTGTGGGGCAGGAAATGCACGGGCCATTCCTCCCGAAGGAAACCCACCCTGCTGGTTGTCACGATTACGGGAAAGCTTCCGCCTTTTCCCGTATCGGACGACGGTCCAACCTGCTGAGGCCATCCGGTCCTCAGTCTTTGGTTAATTTTTGTGTTTGTGTTGTTGTGTTTTTGTTTTTGTGATTTGGGTTCCTCTTTGTTATATAAGTAATTATAACTGTTATTTGAGCTTTTATGAGGCGAGAAATAAATGTAGATAATGAAAAAAAAGGAAAAAAAACAAAAGAAATTAAAGCAAAAGTTTTATTTAATTAATAAATTCAAAAAGGTAGTGTGCCGTACGCGCAACGTTTCGACCCCTCAAGGGTCTTCTTCAGGCGCCTGGCACACAAAAAAACTAGTGAGAAAATGTGGCTGTAATGCACAATGCTGTGGCTGGTAAGAGATGTTTACTCTTCAAGCTCCAAATCCGAATGAGCTCCTGGCTGACTCCACCTCCCTTTATACCCTTCCGTCTGTGTGTGTTTTTTTTAGAAAAATGTTTTGTCAATCCCTTTCCAATTCTGCTTCTATGAAATGTATACTAACCTTCTATATGTCAATCCTTTTTAAACCATTACCCTTAAATATGAATTGTAGACATTTTACCATACACTGTTTTTAATATTTAATCTTTTTAACTGTAATTGTTTTTTGGGAAATAATATCATGAAATTACACTTTTTTTTAATACTTTAACACACCACCTGTCTTTTTAATATTGTGATGTTCCTACCCTATCCCATGAAATCGGTTTTACAGAATGTTGTTTTGAATACACTGTTTTTTAACGTTTTACGTGATTCCACGGTTCTTTAATCAAAATGTCATTATTTATCAATTAAAAATAGATTTGAATTGATTTTTGTGATGTAAAGAATGTCCATTCCCAATTGTAATTAACTGTAAATATTAGGATAAGGGTTTTTGTATTATGGCCCCCAGGTTAAGATTAGGATTAGGATGGGGAGGGGAATACAAAGTGGGTTAGGGTTAGGGAAGAAAAACTGACTCCTCCCCCCTCTCTCGAGGGCAGAAGGAAATGCACGGTCCATCCCCCAGGTGACCCGTTGCTGCTGAAAGTTGGACCGCCCGGGACGACGCTGGCGTCTCCCACGGCGGACCACCGTCCACCCATCATCCTGAAATGCAGCCATCTGGCTGTATGTTTTTTTTAGATATAGTGTATTATAGTTCACTATGAGCTTGATTGTGTGTAATGTCGCCTTTGCTATATATGTAATAAAGAAAAAAACCCGTTTGTGTATTTATTAATGTAGTTATTTATGTATTTATTTATGTATTTCTTATCGTTAAAATAAAATAAATGAAAAAAAATGAAAAATTTAATTAAAGTAATTTAATTTTTAAAGTGTGCCGCCGCGACGTTTCGGCCCTGAAAAGGGCCTTCTTCAGGCTATGGCACAAAAACAATGAAAACTGTAAGCCGTATTGTCTATGTGTCAGAGATGTTGCTCTGTCAGTGTCTCAAGGCGAAATGCCCTCTCTCGCTGTAGCCACTCCTTTTATACCCTCTGTTCCGTTCCAAATTCCATTTGCTTTTTCCAATCAATTTTCCTTTCTATGTATTTTGCCCTTTCATTTTAATTCTCAAAAATAGCATTTCCATGGATTATGATATTACCCTGTCGGTACTACATTATTATAGGCCCCAATATATTTATTTATCCTACTTTACAGTACCATTTTTTAAGGAAGTTTTTAATTATAGAATTTTAATCCCAAATTAGATTCAATGAATTTTCAACATGAATTTTGTATTTGTAAATTTTTAAAGTTTTTAAATTTAAATTGTTAAATCCCGAACCCCCATGTGCCCATTGTGTATATGATCAAAATATGAAACCTTTACCCTGTACCCATGTTTTTAATGAATTCCCAATTAAGTTTTAAGCATGTAAATTTGTACTTCCCCCATTAATTTTATCCCATCATCCCCCATTTGTATCAACCCATATTATATTATTAATTAATTATTTATTGTAAAATTTGAAATGTCTAACTCCCCCCAGTTATTACAGTGAGGGATAGGGGCAAATGGGGTAAGGGGGGTACAGTTAAGGTTAGGGCCAGTTGTGGGGTTAGGGTTAGGGTTAGGGGGTTAGGGTTGAAGAAAAGAACCTGTCCCTCCCGAAGGAGGAACAGAGCGTGCACGGGCCATCGACCCCCGATGGTCCGCAGCCTCACATCCCTCTACCTCCATAATTGTTTTTTAATTTTCCAGGTAAGTATTTCTTTTGCAGGTTTTTTCCTTTCAGGTAAGTATTTTTTAACTTTTTTTCAGGTAAGTATTTCCTTTTTTGCAGGTTCCAATAAATATTTTTAACACCAATTTGCTTTCTGTGTTTTTTGTTCAAATTTAGTTTTAAGAAATGTCCAATTTGAGCTTTTAAGGAAAATCAATAAAACATGAATTAAAATATGAAATAAAATCCCCCAAAAATAACAAACTAAAATAACAAACTAACATAAAGATGAAAAATTAAATGAGTATGCCCCTGTCGCGACGTTTCGAAGATGTTCCTCCTTCCTCAGGCGAGGGCATACTGAAGAGCTGTGTTTGAAGCTCCTATTTATACTCTGTCCTCTGATCCCGCCTCCTTTGGCTTTTTTTTTGGCTTTCTTTTAAAATTCTTTTCAGCTTTTTGCTTTTTTCCAATTCCGGCAGACTTTTTGGCTCCAATCTTTCCCTTTCTTCTTCCTCTCTTCATTTTCAGTCTTTTCCTCTTTTCCCTTTGACTTTTCCCTTTTCATCATCCTTTTCTTCCCTTCTCTTGACCTCTGCCCTTTACCCTTCCTTTTGGCCTACATCTGTCTCTTTCTCTTCCAATTTTTAGGTTCCATCAATGCCGACTTGGCTTTTTATATAACTCTCGACCCTGCTTGGGGAGGACTCAACCCTACTTGGGGAGTAAACAATTTAGAAAGGCGATGTGACGTTGGGTTAGGCTTTAGGTTTCAGCTAGGGTGAGGATTACTTGGGTTTCAGAGCTAGTACTGGGTTAAGGTTTAAGATTTAGTTCCAAAAATGAAGTAGAAGTGGGATTTTCCAAAATTGTGAATTTTTAGGGCCAGATTAGATCAGGGGGTAGGAAAAATAGGGCTAAATTCCAATTAGGGTTAATTAATTTTAGATAAGCAAATTGGTTAGGGTTAGGATTATGAGTTGGGTAGGGCATAGGTGCTAGATTTAGCTTTAGCTAGGAGTGAGACCCAAAGACCAACCGGAGCGAGGCGCTGGCTGGTTAGGGTTGAAGAAAAGAACCTGTCCCTCCCGAAGGAGGAACAGAGCGTGCACGGGCCATCGACCCCCGATGGTCCGCAGCCTCACATCCCTCTACCTCCATAATTGTTTTTTAATTTTGCAGGTAAGTATTTCTTTTGCAGGTTTTTTCCTTTCAGGTAAGTATTTTTTAACTTTTTTTCAGGTAAGTATTTCCTTTTTTGCAGGTTCCAATAAATATTTAGGGTTAGGGGTGTGGAAGTGAGTCCGGTCCCTAAAGGGTCCAGACGGTGCTCTGTCCATCCCTCCGCCTCTGCCGCTTGTCCCCTGCTGGACACGTCCACGGGAAGGCAGCCGCCCTCTCCCATGACGCACCACAGTCCAGCCCTCCGAGTCCATCCGGGACCCCATCTTTGAATTTTCAATTTTTTGTGTTGTGTCTTGATTTCGCCTTTGTTATCTTTATTTAATAATTGTTGTGATGTGCTATTTATTTTAGTTAGATATGAAAAATATGTATATGAATTTACAATCACAACAAAGGCGAGAGAAAAAAAAGAGAAAAAAGTAAATGAAATTTGTGTTTTAAAGAAAAATAAAAAATGAAATTAATAAAGTTTTTTTAATTTTTTAATAAGTGAAAATCAATGAATTAATGTGCCCACTGCCGCGACGTTTCGACCTGAAATAGGTCTTCCTCAGGCTGGGGCACAATGAATTGAAAGCTGGGATAAGCACAGCGAGAGAGATGTTGTCCCTTCGAAGGTCAGCTCCCAAATGAGCTCCTCTCTGCTGTGCAGCCTTTTATAGGCTTGGTTTGGTGTTGGTGATTTTTGATTTTTAGGTTAGCCAATGTGTTTTAAAATGTCTGTAATGATTTTAGACTAAAATGAACGTGTGTTTTTTTTAACCTTTGTAATGAAATTGTGTAAGGTGTATTTTTATTTTGTACATTATGTGAATTTTTAAAGAACTGTATTTTTTAGTGATGTACATAAGATTTTTAAATTTGCATTTGTATGTTTTTAATCCAATTGTGTTTTTATGAATTTTATGAATTTTATAGTGTTGTAGAGAGATGTGTTTATGATTTGAAAATTGTAGTTGTATGTTTTTAGCCGAATTGTGGTTTTATGCTTATTAGGGTTGTGTATTTAATCAATATGGTATTTTTAGGGGTTTTAATAAAATTTGTGATTTTAATAACTATTTTTGTGTTTTCCGTGTGAATTATGCAGTAATTGGGGTGGGGTTAAAGTCATAGTGGTTGGGGTTAGGGCAAAGTATGGGGTTGGAGTTAAATTAAGCCCTAAGGGTTAAGGTTAGGGTAAAGTATGGGGGTGGGGTTAAAATAAGTCATAAGGGTTAAGGTTAGGGCAAGAATGGGGCTGGGGTTAAATTAAGCCATAAGGGTTGGGGTTAGGGCAATGTATGGGGGTAGGATGGGGAAGAAAATCCCTTCTCCGGGAGGAAAAGGAGCGTGCACGGTCCATCCCTCCCTGCGGTCCTCCGTAACCGTCCCAGAAGACCTGGCGGTCACGTTGGCGCCGGCGGCCATAGCGCACCACCGTCCAGCCGTCTTCCATGGCGTCCAGTATTTTTTCTTTTTTTTCCTTTTTCTTCTTTTTTCACAAAAAATAAAATTTGGTCTCCAAAAAAATTTTTTTTTAATTTTAATGTAAAAGGTTTGGGTAAAGAAAGGGGTCCCAGGCCGAAGTCTGGGTCCCCTGGTGCACGCTCACTCGACTGGGGTGGGCACTGATGCCCCCGGATCAAAAAATTGCCCATACTTGGGTGATAGTGGCCATATAGTGTCTATTGAGCCCGTCGCGACGTTTCGGCGTTACTTCGCCTTCATCAGGCTGGGCTCAATGAGGGTAGGGACTAGTTTGTCCTCTATTTATACTTTTCTGTTCTTAGCTTTACTTTTCTGACTTTTCTTGTCTTATACTTTTCTGTTTCTTCTTACTTAGGTTTTTTCTTGGCTTTCTCTTTTTTTCTGTACTTAGTTTTTTCTCTATTTTTCTCTCTATTCCTCTTTTCCTCTCAACCCTACTTGGGGAGCTTTCTTTATCTTTCTTCTCAACCCTACTTGGGGAGCTTTCTTTTCTTTCCCTTTTTCTTTATGGCACCCCCTATTCCTTAGTCCACTCTTTCTTTCATCTTATTTTTCTGGCACCCCCATCCTTAGTAACCACTCTATTTAGGCTTCTTTTTCTGTTTTTTTCTGTTTTTCCATTTTTTTAGGCTTTTTCTGTTTTTTTCTGGGGTTAGAGTTAGGGCAGGGAGGGGGGATAGGTTAGGGTTAGGGAAGGAGATGTGGGTAGGGGCATCGCCCACTCCACCGGGACCTGGCTGGTAAGGGTTTGGGTAAAGAAAGGGGTCCCAGGCCGAAGTCTGGGTCCCCTGGTGCACGCTCACTCGACTGGGGTGGGCACTGATGCCCCCGGATCAAAAAATTGCCCATACTTGGGTGATAGTGGCCATATAGTGTCTATTGAGCCCGTCGCGACGTTTCGGCGTTACTTCGCCTTCATCAGGCTGGGCTCAATGAGGGTAGGGACTAGTTTGTCCTCTATTTATACTTTTCTGTTCTTAGCTTTACTTTTCTGACTTTTCTTGTCTTATACTTTTCTGTTTCTTCTTACTTAGGTTTTTTCTTGGCTTTCTCTTTTTTTCTGTACTTAGTTTTTTCTCTATTTTTCTCTCTATTCCTCTTTTCCTCTCAACCCTACTTGGGGAGCTTTCTTTATCTTTCTTCTCAACCCTACTTGGGGAGCTTTCTTTTCTTTCCCTTTTTCTTTATGGCACCCCCTATTCCTTAGTCCACTCTTTCTTTCATCTTATTTTTCTGGCACCCCCATCCTTAGTAACCACTCTATTTAGGCTTCTTTTTCTGTTTTTTTCTGTTTTTCCATTTTTTTAGGCTTTTTCTGTTTTTTTCTGGGGTTAGAGTTAGGGCAGGGAGGGGGGATAGGTTAGGGTTAGGGAAGGAGATGTGGGTAGGGGCATCGCCCACTCCACCGGGACCTGGCTGGTAAGGGTTTGGGTAAAGAAAGGGGTCCCAGGCCGAAGTCTGGGTCCCCTGGTGCACGCTCACTCGACTGGGGTGGGCACTGATGCCCCCGGATCAAAAAATTGCCCATACTTGGGTGATAGTGGCCATATAGTGTCTATTGAGCCCGTCGCGACGTTTCGGCGTTACTTCGCCTTCATCAGGCTGGGCTCAATGAGGGTAGGGACTAGTTTGTCCTCTATTTATACTTTTCTGTTCTTAGCTTTACTTTTCTGACTTTTCTTGTCTTATACTTTTCTGTTTCTTCTTACTTAGGTTTTTTCTTGGCTTTCTCTTTTTTTCTGTACTTAGTTTTTTCTCTATTTTTCTCTCTATTCCTCTTTTCCTCTCAACCCTACTTGGGGAGCTTTCTTTATCTTTCTTCTCAACCCTACTTGGGGAGCTTTCTTTTCTTTCCCTTTTTCTTTATGGCACCCCCTATTCCTTAGTCCACTCTTTCTTTCATCTTATTTTTCTGGCACCCCCATCCTTAGTAACCACTCTATTTAGGCTTCTTTTTCTGTTTTTTTCTGTTTTTCCATTTTTTTAGGCTTTTTCTGTTTTTTTCTGGGGTTAGAGTTAGGGCAGGGAGGGGGGATAGGTTAGGGTTAGGGAAGGAGATGTGGGTAGGGGCATCGCCCACTCCACCGGGACCTGGCTGGTAAGGGTTTGGGTAAAGAAAGGGGTCCCAGGCCGAAGTCTGGGTCCCCTGGTGCACGCTCACTCGACTGGGGTGGGCACTGATGCCCCCGGATCAAAAAATTGCCCATACTTGGGTGATAGTGGCCATATAGTGTCTATTGAGCCCGTCGCGACGTTTCGGCGTTACTTCGCCTTCATCAGGCTGGGCTCAATGAGGGTAGGGACTAGTTTGTCCTCTATTTATACTTTTCTGTTCTTAGCTTTACTTTTCTGACTTTTCTTGTCTTATACTTTTCTGTTTCTTCTTACTTAGGTTTTTTCTTGGCTTTCTCTTTTTTTCTGTACTTAGTTTTTTCTCTATTTTTCTCTCTATTCCTCTTTTCCTCTCAACCCTACTTGGGGAGCTTTCTTTATCTTTCTTCTCAACCCTACTTGGGGAGCTTTCTTTTCTTTCCCTTTTTCTTTATGGCACCCCCTATTCCTTAGTCCACTCTTTCTTTCATCTTATTTTTCTGGCACCCCCATCCTTAGTAACCACTCTATTTAGGCTTCTTTTTCTGTTTTTTTCTGTTTTTCCATTTTTTTAGGCTTTTTCTGTTTTTTTCTGGGGTTAGAGTTAGGGCAGGGAGGGGGGATAGGTTAGGGTTAGGGAAGGAGATGTGGGTAGGGGCATCGCCCACTCCACCGGGACCTGGCTGGTAAGGGTTTGGGTAAAGAAAGGGGTCCCAGGCCGAAGTCTGGGTCCCCTGGTGCACGCTCACTCGACTGGGGTGGGCACTGATGCCCCCGGATCAAAAAATTGCCCATACTTGGGTGATAGTGGCCATATAGTGTCTATTGAGCCCGTCGCGACGTTTCGGCGTTACTTCGCCTTCATCAGGCTGGGCTCAATGAGGGTAGGGACTAGTTTGTCCTCTATTTATACTTTTCTGTTCTTAGCTTTACTTTTCTGACTTTTCTTGTCTTATACTTTTCTGTTTCTTCTTACTTAGGTTTTTTCTTGGCTTTCTCTTTTTTTCTGTACTTAGTTTTTTCTCTATTTTTCTCTCTATTCCTCTTTTCCTCTCAACCCTACTTGGGGAGCTTTCTTTATCTTTCTTCTCAACCCTACTTGGGGAGCTTTCTTTTCTTTCCCTTTTTCTTTATGGCACCCCCTATTCCTTAGTCCACTCTTTCTTTCATCTTATTTTTCTGGCACCCCCATCCTTAGTAACCACTCTATTTAGGCTTCTTTTTCTGTTTTTTTCTGTTTTTCCATTTTTTTAGGCTTTTTCTGTTTTTTTCTGGGGTTAGAGTTAGGGCAGGGAGGGGGGATAGGTTAGGGTTAGGGAAGGAGATGTGGGTAGGGGCATCGCCCACTCCACCGGGACCTGGCTGGTAAGGGTTTGGGTAAAGAAAGGGGTCCCAGGCCGAAGTCTGGGTCCCCTGGTGCACGCTCACTCGACTGGGGTGGGCACTGATGCCCCCGGATCAAAAAATTGCCCATACTTGGGTGATAGTGGCCATATAGTGTCTATTGAGCCCGTCGCGACGTTTCGGCGTTACTTCGCCTTCATCAGGCTGGGCTCAATGAGGGTAGGGACTAGTTTGTCCTCTATTTATACTTTTCTGTTCTTAGCTTTACTTTTCTGACTTTTCTTGTCTTATACTTTTCTGTTTCTTCTTACTTAGGTTTTTTCTTGGCTTTCTCTTTTTTTCTGTACTTAGTTTTTTCTCTATTTTTCTCTCTATTCCTCTTTTCCTCTCAACCCTACTTGGGGAGCTTTCTTTATCTTTCTTCTCAACCCTACTTGGGGAGCTTTCTTTTCTTTCCCTTTTTCTTTATGGCACCCCCTATTCCTTAGTCCACTCTTTCTTTCATCTTATTTTTCTGGCACCCCCATCCTTAGTAACCACTCTATTTAGGCTTCTTTTTCTGTTTTTTTCTGTTTTTCCATTTTTTTAGGCTTTTTCTGTTTTTTTCTGGGGTTAGAGTTAGGGCAGGGAGGGGGGATAGGTTAGGGTTAGGGAAGGAGATGTGGGTAGGGGCATCGCCCACTCCACCGGGACCTGGCTGGTAAGGGTTTGGGTAAAGAAAGGGGTCCCAGGCCGAAGTCTGGGTCCCCTGGTGCACGCTCACTCGACTGGGGTGGGCACTGATGCCCCCGGATCAAAAAATTGCCCATACTTGGGTGATAGTGGCCATATAGTGTCTATTGAGCCCGTCGCGACGTTTCGGCGTTACTTCGCCTTCATCAGGCTGGGCTCAATGAGGGTAGGGACTAGTTTGTCCTCTATTTATACTTTTCTGTTCTTAGCTTTACTTTTCTGACTTTTCTTGTCTTATACTTTTCTGTTTCTTCTTACTTAGGTTTTTTCTTGGCTTTCTCTTTTTTTCTGTACTTAGTTTTTTCTCTATTTTTCTCTCTATTCCTCTTTTCCTCTCAACCCTACTTGGGGAGCTTTCTTTATCTTTCTTCTCAACCCTACTTGGGGAGCTTTCTTTTCTTTCCCTTTTTCTTTATGGCACCCCCTATTCCTTAGTCCACTCTTTCTTTCATCTTATTTTTCTGGCACCCCCATCCTTAGTAACCACTCTATTTAGGCTTCTTTTTCTGTTTTTTTCTGTTTTTCCATTTTTTTAGGCTTTTTCTGTTTTTTTCTGGGGTTAGAGTTAGGGCAGGGAGGGGGGATAGGTTAGGGTTAGGGAAGGAGATGTGGGTAGGGGCATCGCCCACTCCACCGGGACCTGGCTGGTAAGGGTTTGGGTAAAGAAAGGGGTCCCAGGCCGAAGTCTGGGTCCCCTGGTGCACGCTCACTCGACTGGGGTGGGCACTGATGCCCCCGGATCAAAAAATTGCCCATACTTGGGTGATAGTGGCCATATAGTGTCTATTGAGCCCGTCGCGACGTTTCGGCGTTACTTCGCCTTCATCAGGCTGGGCTCAATGAGGGTAGGGACTAGTTTGTCCTCTATTTATACTTTTCTGTTCTTAGCTTTACTTTTCTGACTTTTCTTGTCTTATACTTTTCTGTTTCTTCTTACTTAGGTTTTTTCTTGGCTTTCTCTTTTTTTCTGTACTTAGTTTTTTCTCTATTTTTCTCTCTATTCCTCTTTTCCTCTCAACCCTACTTGGGGAGCTTTCTTTATCTTTCTTCTCAACCCTACTTGGGGAGCTTTCTTTTCTTTCCCTTTTTCTTTATGGCACCCCCTATTCCTTAGTCCACTCTTTCTTTCATCTTATTTTTCTGGCACCCCCATCCTTAGTAACCACTCTATTTAGGCTTCTTTTTCTGTTTTTTTCTGTTTTTCCATTTTTTTAGGCTTTTTCTGTTTTTTTCTGGGGTTAGAGTTAGGGCAGGGAGGGGGGATAGGTTAGGGTTAGGGAAGGAGATGTGGGTAGGGGCATCGCCCACTCCACCGGGACCTGGCTGGTAAGGGTTTGGGTAAAGAAAGGGGTCCCAGGCCGAAGTCTGGGTCCCCTGGTGCACGCTCACTCGACTGGGGTGGGCACTGATGCCCCCGGATCAAAAAATTGCCCATACTTGGGTGATAGTGGCCATATAGTGTCTATTGAGCCCGTCGCGACGTTTCGGCGTTACTTCGCCTTCATCAGGCTGGGCTCAATGAGGGTAGGGACTAGTTTGTCCTCTATTTATACTTTTCTGTTCTTAGCTTTACTTTTCTGACTTTTCTTGTCTTATACTTTTCTGTTTCTTCTTACTTAGGTTTTTTCTTGGCTTTCTCTTTTTTTCTGTACTTAGTTTTTTCTCTATTTTTCTCTCTATTCCTCTTTTCCTCTCAACCCTACTTGGGGAGCTTTCTTTATCTTTCTTCTCAACCCTACTTGGGGAGCTTTCTTTTCTTTCCCTTTTTCTTTATGGCACCCCCTATTCCTTAGTCCACTCTTTCTTTCATCTTATTTTTCTGGCACCCCCATCCTTAGTAACCACTCTATTTAGGCTTCTTTTTCTGTTTTTTTCTGTTTTTCCATTTTTTTAGGCTTTTTCTGTTTTTTTCTGGGGTTAGAGTTAGGGCAGGGAGGGGGGATAGGTTAGGGTTAGGGAAGGAGATGTGGGTAGGGGCATCGCCCACTCCACCGGGACCTGGCTGGTAAGGGTTTGGGTAAAGAAAGGGGTCCCAGGCCGAAGTCTGGGTCCCCTGGTGCACGCTCACTCGACTGGGGTGGGCACTGATGCCCCCGGATCAAAAAATTGCCCATACTTGGGTGATAGTGGCCATATAGTGTCTATTGAGCCCGTCGCGACGTTTCGGCGTTACTTCGCCTTCATCAGGCTGGGCTCAATGAGGGTAGGGACTAGTTTGTCCTCTATTTATACTTTTCTGTTCTTAGCTTTACTTTTCTGACTTTTCTTGTCTTATACTTTTCTGTTTCTTCTTACTTAGGTTTTTTCTTGGCTTTCTCTTTTTTTCTGTACTTAGTTTTTTCTCTATTTTTCTCTC
Source organism: Pelmatolapia mariae (assembly GCF_036321145.2). Lineage (NCBI taxonomy): Eukaryota > Metazoa > Chordata > Actinopteri > Cichliformes > Cichlidae > Pelmatolapia > Pelmatolapia mariae. Next base: position 38,925,561 of record NC_086235.1, read on the forward strand.
TATTCCTCTTTTCCTCTCAACCCTACTTGGGGAGCTTTCTTTATCTTTCTTCTCAACCCTACTTGGGGAGCTTTCTTTTCTTTCCCTTTTTCTTTATGGCACCCCCTATTCCTTAGTCCACTCTTTCTTTCATCTTATTTTTCTGGCACCCCCATCCTTAGTAACCACTCTATTTAGGCTTCTTTTTCTGTTTTTTTCTGTTTTTCCATTTTTTTAGGCTTTTTCTGTTTTTTTCTGGGGTTAGAGTTAGGGCAGGGAGGGGGGATAGGTTAGGGTTAGGGAAGGAGATGTGGGTAGGGGCATCGCCCACTCCACCGGGACCTGGCTGGTAAGGGTTTGGGTAAAGAAAGGGGTCCCAGGCCGAAGTCTGGGTCCCCTGGTGCACGCTCACTCGACTGGGGTGGGCACTGATGCCCCCGGATCAAAAAATTGCCCATACTTGGGTGATAGTGGCCATATAGTGTCTATTGAGCCCGTCGCGACGTTTCGGCGTTACTTCGCCTTCATCAGGCTGGGCTCAATGAGGGTAGGGACTAGTTTGTCCTCTATTTATACTTTTCTGTTCTTAGCTTTACTTTTCTGACTTTTCTTGTCTTATACTTTTCTGTTTCTTCTTACTTAGGTTTTTTCTTGGCTTTCTCTTTTTTTCTGTACTTAGTTTTTTCTCTATTTTTCTCTCTATTCCTCTTTTCCTCTCAACCCTACTTGGGGAGCTTTCTTTATCTTTCTTCTCAACCCTACTTGGGGAGCTTTCTTTTCTTTCCCTTTTTCTTTATGGCACCCCCTATTCCTTAGTCCACTCTTTCTTTCATCTTATTTTTCTGGCACCCCCATCCTTAGTAACCACTCTATTTAGGCTTCTTTTTCTGTTTTTTTCTGTTTTTCCATTTTTTTAGGCTTTTTCTGTTTTTTTCTGGGGTTAGAGTTAGGGCAGGGAGGGGGGATAGGTTAGGGTTAGGGAAGGAGATGTGGGTAGGGGCATCGCCCACTCCACCGGGACCTGGCTGGTAAGGGTTTGGGTAAAGAAAGGGGTCCCAGGCCGAAGTCTGGGTCCCCTGGTGCACGCTCACTCGACTGGGGTGGGCACTGATGCCCCCGGATCAAAAAATTGCCCATACTTGGGTGATAGTGGCCATATAGTGTCTATTGAGCCCGTCGCGACGTTTCGGCGTTACTTCGCCTTCATCAGGCTGGGCTCAATGAGGGTAGGGACTAGTTTGTCCTCTATTTATACTTTTCTGTTCTTAGCTTTACTTTTCTGACTTTTCTTGTCTTATACTTTTCTGTTTCTTCTTACTTAGGTTTTTTCTTGGCTTTCTCTTTTTTTCTGTACTTAGTTTTTTCTCTATTTTTCTCTCTATTCCTCTTTTCCTCTCAACCCTACTTGGGGAGCTTTCTTTATCTTTCTTCTCAACCCTACTTGGGGAGCTTTCTTTTCTTTCCCTTTTTCTTTATGGCACCCCCTATTCCTTAGTCCACTCTTTCTTTCATCTTATTTTTCTGGCACCCCCATCCTTAGTAACCACTCTATTTAGGCTTCTTTTTCTGTTTTTTTCTGTTTTTCCATTTTTTTAGGCTTTTTCTGTTTTTTTCTGGGGTTAGAGTTAGGGCAGGGAGGGGGGATAGGTTAGGGTTAGGGAAGGAGATGTGGGTAGGGGCATCGCCCACTCCACCGGGACCTGGCTGGTAAGGGTTTGGGTAAAGAAAGGGGTCCCAGGCCGAAGTCTGGGTCCCCTGGTGCACGCTCACTCGACTGGGGTGGGCACTGATGCCCCCGGATCAAAAAATTGCCCATACTTGGGTGATAGTGGCCATATAGTGTCTATTGAGCCCGTCGCGACGTTTCGGCGTTACTTCGCCTTCATCAGGCTGGGCTCAATGAGGGTAGGGACTAGTTTGTCCTCTATTTATACTTTTCTGTTCTTAGCTTTACTTTTCTGACTTTTCTTGTCTTATACTTTTCTGTTTCTTCTTACTTAGGTTTTTTCTTGGCTTTCTCTTTTTTTCTGTACTTAGTTTTTTCTCTATTTTTCTCTCTATTCCTCTTTTCCTCTCAACCCTACTTGGGGAGCTTTCTTTATCTTTCTTCTCAACCCTACTTGGGGAGCTTTCTTTTCTTTCCCTTTTTCTTTATGGCACCCCCTATTCCTTAGTCCACTCTTTCTTTCATCTTATTTTTCTGGCACCCCCATCCTTAGTAACCACTCTATTTAGGCTTCTTTTTCTGTTTTTTTCTGTTTTTCCATTTTTTTAGGCTTTTTCTGTTTTTTTCTGGGGTTAGAGTTAGGGCAGGGAGGGGGGATAGGTTAGGGTTAGGGAAGGAGATGTGGGTAGGGGCATCGCCCACTCCACCGGGACCTGGCTGGTAAGGGTTTGGGTAAAGAAAGGGGTCCCAGGCCGAAGTCTGGGTCCCCTGGTGCACGCTCACTCGACTGGGGTGGGCACTGATGCCCCCGGATCAAAAAATTGCCCATACTTGGGTGATAGTGGCCATATAGTGTCTATTGAGCCCGTCGCGACGTTTCGGCGTTACTTCGCCTTCATCAGGCTGGGCTCAATGAGGGTAGGGACTAGTTTGTCCTCTATTTATACTTTTCTGTTCTTAGCTTTACTTTTCTGACTTTTCTTGTCTTATACTTTTCTGTTTCTTCTTACTTAGGTTTTTTCTTGGCTTTCTCTTTTTTTCTGTACTTAGTTTTTTCTCTATTTTTCTCTCTATTCCTCTTTTCCTCTCAACCCTACTTGGGGAGCTTTCTTTATCTTTCTTCTCAACCCTACTTGGGGAGCTTTCTTTTCTTTCCCTTTTTCTTTATGGCACCCCCTATTCCTTAGTCCACTCTTTCTTTCATCTTATTTTTCTGGCACCCCCATCCTTAGTAACCACTCTATTTAGGCTTCTTTTTCTGTTTTTTTCTGTTTTTCCATTTTTTTAGGCTTTTTCTGTTTTTTTCTGGGGTTAGAGTTAGGGCAGGGAGGGGGGATAGGTTAGGGTTAGGGAAGGAGATGTGGGTAGGGGCATCGCCCACTCCACCGGGACCTGGCTGGTAAGGGTTTGGGTAAAGAAAGGGGTCCCAGGCCGAAGTCTGGGTCCCCTGGTGCACGCTCACTCGACTGGGGTGGGCACTGATGCCCCCGGATCAAAAAATTGCCCATACTTGGGTGATAGTGGCCATATAGTGTCTATTGAGCCCGTCGCGACGTTTCGGCGTTACTTCGCCTTCATCAGGCTGGGCTCAATGAGGGTAGGGACTAGTTTGTCCTCTATTTATACTTTTCTGTTCTTAGCTTTACTTTTCTGACTTTTCTTGTCTTATACTTTTCTGTTTCTTCTTACTTAGGTTTTTTCTTGGCTTTCTCTTTTTTTCTGTACTTAGTTTTTTCTCTATTTTTCTCTCTATTCCTCTTTTCCTCTCAACCCTACTTGGGGAGCTTTCTTTATCTTTCTTCTCAACCCTACTTGGGGAGCTTTCTTTTCTTTCCCTTTTTCTTTATGGCACCCCCTATTCCTTAGTCCACTCTTTCTTTCATCTTATTTTTCTGGCACCCCCATCCTTAGTAACCACTCTATTTAGGCTTCTTTTTCTGTTTTTTTCTGTTTTTCCATTTTTTTAGGCTTTTTCTGTTTTTTTCTGGGGTTAGAGTTAGGGCAGGGAGGGGGGATAGGTTAGGGTTAGGGAAGGAGATGTGGGTAGGGGCATCGCCCACTCCACCGGGACCTGGCTGGTAAGGGTTTGGGTAAAGAAAGGGGTCCCAGGCCGAAGTCTGGGTCCCCTGGTGCACGCTCACTCGACTGGGGTGGGCACTGATGCCCCCGGATCAAAAAATTGCCCATACTTGGGTGATAGTGGCCATATAGTGTCTATTGAGCCCGTCGCGACGTTTCGGCGTTACTTCGCCTTCATCAGGCTGGGCTCAATGAGGGTAGGGACTAGTTTGTCCTCTATTTATACTTTTCTGTTCTTAGCTTTACTTTTCTGACTTTTCTTGTCTTATACTTTTCTGTTTCTTCTTACTTAGGTTTTTTCTTGGCTTTCTCTTTTTTTCTGTACTTAGTTTTTTCTCTATTTTTCTCTCTATTCCTCTTTTCCTCTCAACCCTACTTGGGGAGCTTTCTTTATCTTTCTTCTCAACCCTACTTGGGGAGCTTTCTTTTCTTTCCCTTTTTCTTTATGGCACCCCCTATTCCTTAGTCCACTCTTTCTTTCATCTTATTTTTCTGGCACCCCCATCCTTAGTAACCACTCTATTTAGGCTTCTTTTTCTGTTTTTTTCTGTTTTTCCATTTTTTTAGGCTTTTTCTGTTTTTTTCTGGGGTTAGAGTTAGGGCAGGGAGGGGGGATAGGTTAGGGTTAGGGAAGGAGATGTGGGTAGGGGCATCGCCCACTCCACCGGGACCTGGCTGGTAAGGGTTTGGGTAAAGAAAGGGGTCCCAGGCCGAAGTCTGGGTCCCCTGGTGCACGCTCACTCGACTGGGGTGGGCACTGATGCCCCCGGATCAAAAAATTGCCCATACTTGGGTGATAGTGGCCATATAGTGTCTATTGAGCCCGTCGCGACGTTTCGGCGTTACTTCGCCTTCATCAGGCTGGGCTCAATGAGGGTAGGGACTAGTTTGTCCTCTATTTATACTTTTCTGTTCTTAGCTTTACTTTTCTGACTTTTCTTGTCTTATACTTTTCTGTTTCTTCTTACTTAGGTTTTTTCTTGGCTTTCTCTTTTTTTCTGTACTTAGTTTTTTCTCTATTTTTCTCTCTATTCCTCTTTTCCTCTCAACCCTACTTGGGGAGCTTTCTTTATCTTTCTTCTCAACCCTACTTGGGGAGCTTTCTTTTCTTTCCCTTTTTCTTTATGGCACCCCCTATTCCTTAGTCCACTCTTTCTTTCATCTTATTTTTCTGGCACCCCCATCCTTAGTAACCACTCTATTTAGGCTTCTTTTTCTGTTTTTTTCTGTTTTTCCATTTTTTTAGGCTTTTTCTGTTTTTTTCTGGGGTTAGAGTTAGGGCAGGGAGGGGGGATAGGTTAGGGTTAGGGAAGGAGATGTGGGTAGGGGCATCGCCCACTCCACCGGGACCTGGCTGGTAAGGGTTTGGGTAAAGAAAGGGGTCCCAGGCCGAAGTCTGGGTCCCCTGGTGCACGCTCACTCGACTGGGGTGGGCACTGATGCCCCCGGATCAAAAAATTGCCCATACTTGGGTGATAGTGGCCATATAGTGTCTATTGAGCCCGTCGCGACGTTTCGGCGTTACTTCGCCTTCATCAGGCTGGGCTCAATGAGGGTAGGGACTAGTTTGTCCTCTATTTATACTTTTCTGTTCTTAGCTTTACTTTTCTGACTTTTCTTGTCTTATACTTTTCTGTTTCTTCTTACTTAGGTTTTTTCTTGGCTTTCTCTTTTTTTCTGTACTTAGTTTTTTCTCTATTTTTCTCTCTATTCCTCTTTTCCTCTCAACCCTACTTGGGGAGCTTTCTTTATCTTTCTTCTCAACCCTACTTGGGGAGCTTTCTTTTCTTTCCCTTTTTCTTTATGGCACCCCCTATTCCTTAGTCCACTCTTTCTTTCATCTTATTTTTCTGGCACCCCCATCCTTAGTAACCACTCTATTTAGGCTTCTTTTTCTGTTTTTTTCTGTTTTTCCATTTTTTTAGGCTTTTTCTGTTTTTTTCTGGGGTTAGAGTTAGGGCAGGGAGGGGGGATAGGTTAGGGTTAGGGAAGGAGATGTGGGTAGGGGCATCGCCCACTCCACCGGGACCTGGCTGGTAAGGGTTTGGGTAAAGAAAGGGGTCCCAGGCCGAAGTCTGGGTCCCCTGGTGCACGCTCACTCGACTGGGGTGGGCACTGATGCCCCCGGATCAAAAAATTGCCCATACTTGGGTGATAGTGGCCATATAGTGTCTATTGAGCCCGTCGCGACGTTTCGGCGTTACTTCGCCTTCATCAGGCTGGGCTCAATGAGGGTAGGGACTAGTTTGTCCTCTATTTATACTTTTCTGTTCTTAGCTTTACTTTTCTGACTTTTCTTGTCTTATACTTTTCTGTTTCTTCTTACTTAGGTTTTTTCTTGGCTTTCTCTTTTTTTCTGTACTTAGTTTTTTCTCTATTTTTCTCTCTATTCCTCTTTTCCTCTCAACCCTACTTGGGGAGCTTTCTTTATCTTTCTTCTCAACCCTACTTGGGGAGCTTTCTTTTCTTTCCCTTTTTCTTTATGGCACCCCCTATTCCTTAGTCCACTCTTTCTTTCATCTTATTTTTCTGGCACCCCCATCCTTAGTAACCACTCTATTTAGGCTTCTTTTTCTGTTTTTTTCTGTTTTTCCATTTTTTTAGGCTTTTTCTGTTTTTTTCTGGGGTTAGAGTTAGGGCAGGGAGGGGGGATAGGTTAGGGTTAGGGAAGGAGATGTGGGTAGGGGCATCGCCCACTCCACCGGGACCTGGCTGGTAAGGGTTTGGGTAAAGAAAGGGGTCCCAGGCCGAAGTCTGGGTCCCCTGGTGCACGCTCACTCGACTGGGGTGGGCACTGATGCCCCCGGATCAAAAAATTGCCCATACTTGGGTGATAGTGGCCATATAGTGTCTATTGAGCCCGTCGCGACGTTTCGGCGTTACTTCGCCTTCATCAGGCTGGGCTCAATGAGGGTAGGGACTAGTTTGTCCTCTATTTATACTTTTCTGTTCTTAGCTTTACTTTTCTGACTTTTCTTGTCTTATACTTTTCTGTTTCTTCTTACTTAGGTTTTTTCTTGGCTTTCTCTTTTTTTCTGTACTTAGTTTTTTCTCTATTTTTCTCTCTATTCCTCTTTTCCTCTCAACCCTACTTGGGGAGCTTTCTTTATCTTTCTTCTCAACCCTACTTGGGGAGCTTTCTTTTCTTTCCCTTTTTCTTTATGGCACCCCCTATTCCTTAGTCCACTCTTTCTTTCATCTTATTTTTCTGGCACCCCCATCCTTAGTAACCACTCTATTTAGGCTTCTTTTTCTGTTTTTTTCTGTTTTTCCATTTTTTTAGGCTTTTTCTGTTTTTTTCTGGGGTTAGAGTTAGGGCAGGGAGGGGGGATAGGTTAGGGTTAGGGAAGGAGATGTGGGTAGGGGCATCGCCCACTCCACCGGGACCTGGCTGGTAAGGGTTTGGGTAAAGAAAGGGGTCCCAGGCCGAAGTCTGGGTCCCCTGGTGCACGCTCACTCGACTGGGGTGGGCACTGATGCCCCCGGATCAAAAAATTGCCCATACTTGGGTGATAGTGGCCATATAGTGTCTATTGAGCCCGTCGCGACGTTTCGGCGTTACTTCGCCTTCATCAGGCTGGGCTCAATGAGGGTAGGGACTAGTTTGTCCTCTATTTATACTTTTCTGTTCTTAGCTTTACTTTTCTGACTTTTCTTGTCTTATACTTTTCTGTTTCTTCTTACTTAGGTTTTTTCTTGGCTTTCTCTTTTTTTCTGTACTTAGTTTTTTCTCTATTTTTCTCTCTATTCCTCTTTTCCTCTCAACCCTACTTGGGGAGCTTTCTTTATCTTTCTTCTCAACCCTACTTGGGGAGCTTTCTTTTCTTTCCCTTTTTCTTTATGGCACCCCCTATTCCTTAGTCCACTCTTTCTTTCATCTTATTTTTCTGGCACCCCCATCCTTAGTAACCACTCTATTTAGGCTTCTTTTTCTGTTTTTTTCTGTTTTTCCATTTTTTTAGGCTTTTTCTGTTTTTTTCTGGGGTTAGAGTTAGGGCAGGGAGGGGGGATAGGTTAGGGTTAGGGAAGGAGATGTGGGTAGGGGCATCGCCCACTCCACCGGGACCTGGCTGGTAAGGGTTTGGGTAAAGAAAGGGGTCCCAGGCCGAAGTCTGGGTCCCCTGGTGCACGCTCACTCGACTGGGGTGGG